>NW_012119376.1:2930678-2963362 GCF_000951035.1 Colobus angolensis palliatus | reverse complement strand
TCTTTGTAGGTCTCTAAAAACTTGCTTTATGAATCTGGGTGCTCCTGTATTGGGTGCATATATATTTAGGATAGTTAGCTCTTCCTGATGAATTGATCCCTTTACCATTATGTAAAGGCCTTCTTTGTCTCTTTTGATCTTTGATGGTTTAAAGTCTGTTTTATCAGAGTCTAGGTTTGCAACCCCTGGTTTTTTTGCTTTCCATTTGCTTGGTAGATCTTCCTCCATCCCTTTATTTTGAGCCTATGTGTGTCTCGGCACATGAGATGGCTCTCCTGAATACAGCACACTGATGGGTCTTGACTCTTTTTATCCAATTTGCCAGTCTGTAACTTTTAATTGGAGCATTTAGCCCATTTACATTTAAGGTTAATATTGTTATGTGTGAATTTGATCCTGTCATTATGATGTTAGCTAGTTATTTTGCTCATTAGTTGATGCAGTTTCTTCCTAGCATTGATGGTCTTTACATTTTAGCATGTTTTGGCAGTCGCTGGTACTAGTTGTTCCTTTCCATGTTTAGTGCTTCCTTCAGGAGCTCTTGTAAGGCAGGCTCGGTGGTGACAAAATCTCTCAGCATTTGCTTGTCTGTAAAGGATTTTATTTCTCCTTCATTTATGCAGCTTAGTTTGGCTGGATATGAAATTCTGGATTAAAAATTCTTTTCTTTAAGAATGTTGTATATTGGCCCCCACTCTGTTCTGGCTTGTAGAGTTTCTGCTGAGAGATCCGCTGTTAATCTGATGGGCTTCCCTTTGTGAGTAACCCGACCTTTCTCTCTGGCTGCTCTTAACATTTTTTCCTGCATTTCAACTTTGGTGAATCTGACATTTATGTGTCTTGGAGTTGCTCTTCTCAAGGAGTATCTTTGTGGTGCTCTCTGTATTTCCTGAATTTGAATGCTAGGTTGGGGAAGTTTTCCTGGATAATATCCTGAAGAGTGTTTTCCAACTTGGTTCCATTCTCCCCATCACTTTCAGGTACACCAATCAGATGTAGATTTGGTCTTCTCACATAGTCCTGTATTTCTTCGAGGCTTTGTTCACTTCTTTTTATTCTTTTTTTCTAAACTTCTCTTCTCGCTTCATTTCATTCATTTGATCTTCAATCACTAGATACCCTTTCTTCCAATTGATCGAATTGGTTACTGAAGCTTGTGCATTTGTCACGTAGTTCTCATGCCATGGTTTTCAGCTCTGTCAGGTCATTTAAGGACTTCTCTACATTGGTTATTCCTTTCAGCCATTTGTCAAATCTTTTTTCAAGGTTTTTAGCTTCTTTGCAATGGGTTCGAACTTCCTCCTTCAGCTCAGAGAAGTTTGATTGTCGGACCCTTCTTCTCTCAACTCATCAAAGTAATTATCCATTCAGCTTTCTTCTGTTGCTGGTGAGCAGCTGTGTTCCTTTGTAGAGGGAGAAGTGCTCTGATTTTTAGAATTTTCAGCTTTTCTGCTCTGTTTTTTCCCCATCTTTGTGGTTTTATCTACCTTTGGTCTTTGATGATGGTGACGTACAGATGGGGTTTTGGTGTCGATGTCCTTTCTGTTTGTTAGTTTTCCTTCTAACAGTCAGGACCCTCAGCTGCAAGTCTGCTGGAGTTTTCTGGAGGTCCACTCCAGATCCTGTTTGCCTGGGTGTCAACAGTGGAGGCTGCAGAAGAGTGAATATTGCTGAACAGCAAATGTTGCTGCCTGATTGCTCCTCTGGAAGCTTCATCTCAAAGGGGTACCTGGCCGTGTGAGGTGTCAGTCTGACCCTACGGGAGGGTGCCTCCCAGTTAGGCTGCTTGGGGATCAGGGACCCACTTGGGGAGGCTGTCCATTCTCAGGTCTCAAACTCTGTGCTGAGAGAACCACTTGTCTCTTCAAAGCTGTCAGACAGGGACATTTAAATCTGCAGAGGTTTCTGCTATCTTTTGTTTGGCTATGCCCTGTCCCCAGAGGTGGAGTCTACAGAGCCAGGCAGGCCTCCTTGAGCTGTGGTGGGCTCCACACAGTTTGAGCTTCCTGGCTGCTTTGTTTACTTACTCAAGCCTCAGCAGTGGCGGGTGCCCCTCCCCCAGTCTTGCTGCCGCCTTACAATTTGATCTCAGACTGCTGTACTAGCAATGAGGGAGGCCTTGTGGGCGTGGGACCCTCCAAGCCAGGCACAGGATATAATCTCCTGGTGTGCCGTTTGCTAAGACCCTTGGAAAAGCACAGTATTAGGGTGAGAGTGACCTGCTTTTCCAGGTGCTGTGTGTCACAGTTTCGCTTGGTTAGGAAAGGGAATTCCCTTACCTCTTCCACTTTCTGGGAGAGGTGATGCCTTGCCCTGCTTTGGTTCTCACTCAGTGGGCTGCAACGACTGTCTAACACACTCCATTGAGATGAACCTGGTACCTCAGTTGGAAATGCAGAAATCACCCATCTTCTGTGTCACTCACGCTGGGACCTGTAGCCTGGATATGTTCCTATTCAGTCATCTTGGAACCACACTGATCTTTCTTGAGATTTCTAACACATTTCTCAAAATACTACAATTCTGTGTTTAATTCAAGTCAGCTACCAAATTTATTTTATTTACCCTTTCGTTCACAAATTCTGTAAACACTTGAGCAGCTACTAAATCTCAGTCCCCATATCAGGCAGTGGAGATAGAGATATGCACATGCTAGAACAGATTTGTTCTCACATGGAACTCACATTATAGAGGAAAACAGACCATAAACAAGGTAATAAATAAACAAAAAGCCTAGATACTGAGACAAGTTTATAAAGGAAATAAACTTGCTTATATAAATGTGAAAGATTCCTTTACTTTGGGCAGAAGAGATGATACATCTGAGACTTGAAAAGTGAGGATTTAAAGTGGAGGATGGCTCTGGATTAGATGTTGTCAGAAAGTAAAAGTAATTCTATGATTGAGTATGTTAATAAACTGGACCCAGAAGGGGAGGTGGAGCAAGGCTGTGGAATAAAAAGCCCCACTCCTCATCCTTCCCTCTACAAGGACACCAAATTAACAGTTATTTACACAGAAAAGAAAAAAAAATACTCCTTTATAAGAACCAAAAATCAGGTGAACACTCATAGTACCTGGTTTAAACTTCAGGTTGCTGAAAAAATGCACTGAAGAGACAGAAAAAAACAGTATTGAATCACCAACACCACTTCTCCCCGTGGTGGCATGGTGCAGAGAGCCTCTCTGGGTGCTGTGGAAGGGAGAGCACAAGAATTAAAAGTCACTGAAGGAAGATCAGACCAAACTCAACTGATGCGAACCCATGGAGGGAGCATTTAAATCAGTCCTAGCCAGGGTGAATTGCCAATCTCAGTGTTCCGAACTTGAGTGCTCACAAATGTCACTACTCAGGGCCAAAAGGCTTTAGGTCTCTAAGTAAATTTGAAAGGTAGTCTAGACTATATGGACCAGAACTCTTCAGCAAGCCCTACTGCTGAACTAAACCCAGAGACAGTGAACTGAGAAGGCAAGAAATGTACACCAGCTGGGGAGGCTAAAGGAGGGCATGCATCAACCCTCCCTAGCACCAGGCTGCACAGTTCATGACTCCAAAAGAGACCTCTTCCCTCCACTTGAGGAGAGGAGAGGGAAGAGTGAGAAGAACTTTGTTTTGGATAACCAGCTCAGCCACAACAGGATAGGGCCAGAGTTAGAGTCATAAGGCCCCTTTGCAGGCCATAGGTCCCAGATGACATTTTAGACATCCCCTGGGCCAGAAAGAAACCCATTGCTTTAAAGCAAAGGACCCAGTCCTTCCATAATTCATCACCTGCTAACTGAAAAGCCCTTGGTCCCTGAACACCAGCAATGACACCCAGGTACTATATCAAGGGCACTGGTGAACCTCTGAGACTTGCTGGCTTCAGGTGACACTCAGCACATTGCCAGCTATGGTGGCTACAGGACAAAACTCCTTCTGTTTGAGAAAAGCAGAAGGAAAATAAAGAAGATTAGCTTTGTACCTTAGGTATCAACAATGCCACTGGGGTATAGAGCACCACGTGGGCTCTTGGCGTCCCTGATTCCAGAACTTGACATTGGGTGGTGTTTCTGTACCTACCCTGGGCCAGAAAGAGGAGCTGCCCTGAAGGATGAGTCCCAGGCCAGGCAGTACTCACAACAAGCTGACTTAAAAGACCTTGGGCCTTAAGAGAACATTTGTGGTAGTCTGGCAGTACTCTCGAGGCAAGGTAGCAGCTGTGGGGTAAGTTTCCTCTGCATTTCTATATGCCAACCATTTCTATATGCCAACAGTAAGAAAGGGGTGGGAAGAGTGGGAAGGACTGCATCTTCTGGCTTCAGTGCCAGCTCAGCCACAGTATAATGGAATACCAGGCACACTTCTAAGGTTTTTAACTGTAGTACCAGACTCCCAAGTGGCACTTCTGAGCCCACTCAGGGCCTAGGGAATCATGCCACCGAGAAGGGAAGGACACACAACTGGTTGGCTTTGCTACCTGCTGATTGTAGAGCCTAGGGCTTTGAGTAAACATTAGGCATTAACCCAGGAGTGATTACAGCAGGCCTTGGGTGAGACCCAGCAATGTCTTGGCTTCAGTCTATCCCAGTGCACTTGTAGTGGTGGTCACAGGGGTATATGTGTCACTCATCCTCCACCTTTAGAGGCTCAGAACAGAGACAGAGATTTTGTATGTTTGGGAGAAAATAAGAGATGAGAACAAAAGTCTCTGCCTGGTAATTCAGAGAATTCTCCTGGATCTTGCCCAAGACCATCAAGGTGGTACCTCTAGGAGTCTGCAAAAACCAAAGTGTTACTGTGTTTGCAGCACCACCTAAACCAGAAAAAAGTTAAATCATAATACCCAAGTGCTTTCAAATATCTGGAAGACCTTCCCCAAAAGGACAGCAATAAATAAGCCCAGAGAGTGAATACTACAGTAAACACCTAACTCTTCAATGCCAGATACTAAAGAACATCTACTAGCATCAACACCATCAAGGAAAACATGGCCTCTCCAAATGAACTAAATAAGACACCAGGGATCAATCTTGGAGAAACAGAGTTATGTGCCCTTTCAGACAGAGAATTTAAAATAGCTATGTTGAGAAAATGCAAAGAAATTCAAGAAAACACAGAGAAGGAATTTGAATGCTATTGAATAATACATTTAAGGAAAAGAGATTGAAATAATTAAAAAGAATCAAGCAGAAATTCTGGAGCTGAAAAATGGAATAGGCACACTGAAGAATGCATCAGCATCCTTTAATAGAACGGATTAAGAAGAAGAGAGAATTTATGAGCTTGAAGACAAGCTATTTCAAAATACACAGTCAGAAGAGAAAAAAAAAAAAAAAGAAAATCAATGGAGCACACCCACAGGATCTACAAAATAACATCCACAGGGCAAATCTAGGAGTTATTGGCCTTAAAGAGGAGGTAGAGAAAAAGATAGGGGTAGAGTGTTTATTCAAAGGGATAATAACTGACAACTTCCCAAACCTAGAGAAAGATATTAATCTGCAAGTGCTAGAAAGTTATAGAACACCAAGCCAGTTTAACTCAAAATGATTACCTCAAGGCATCTAATAATCAAATTCCCAAAGGTCAAGGATAAAGAAAGAATTCTAAAAACAGCAAGAGAAAAGAAATAAAAAACATAAAATATAACTCTAATATATCTGACAGTAGACTTTTTAGTGAAAACTTTACAGGCCAGGAGAGTGGTATGACATATTTAAAGGTCGAAGGAAAATAACTTTTACCCTAAAATAGTGTATCTGGCAAAAATATCCTTCAAACATGAAGGAGAAATAAAGACTTTCCCAGACAAGCAAAAACTGAGGAATTTCATCAATATCAGACCTGTCCTACAAGAAAGACTAGAGGAAATGCTTCAATCACAAAGAAAATGACATTAATGAGTAATAAATAATCACCTAAAAGTACAAAACTTACTGGTAATAGTAAGTACATACAAAAAAAAACAGAATATTACAACATTGCAGCTGTGATGTGTAAACTACCCTTTTCCTAAGTAGAAAGACTAAATAATGAACCAATCAAAAATGACAACTACAGCTTTTCAAGATACAGTCAGTGCAAGAATATTTAAGCGAAAACAACAAAACGTTAAAAAACAGAGGGATGAAGTTGAGGTAAGTTTTTATTGGTTTGTATTTGGTTTGTTTATTTACCCAAATAGTGTTATTATCAAGTTAAAATAATGGATCACAAGATAGTATTTGCAAGCCGCATGGTAACCTCTAACCAGTAAATATACAATGGATACACAAAAAATAAAAAGCAAGAAACTCAATTATATCATCAGAGAACATCATCTTTACTAGAGGCAGACAGAAATAAAAGAAAGAACAGAAGGCCACAAAACAACCAGAAAACAAATAATAAAATGGCAGGAGTAAGTCCTTATCAATAATAACATTAAATATAAATGGAATAAAGTCTACAATCAAAAGTCATAGAGTGGCTGAATGGATAAAAAAAAAAACAAGACCCACTGATCTGTTGCCTACAAGAAACATACTTCACATAAAAAGGCACAGATAGACTGAAAATAAAAGGATAGAAAAAGATATTTCATGCCAATGGAAACCATAAAAGAGCAGGAGTCGCTATATCAGACAAAATAGATCTCAATACAAAACCTATAAAAAGAGGCAATGATGGTCACTATATAATGATAAAGAGCTCAATTCAGCAAGAGGATATAGCAATCTTCAATACATATGCACCCAACACTGGAGCATCAGTAAAGGAAATATTATTAGAGCTAAAGAGAGCAATAGGCCCTGATATAATAATAGCTGGAGACTTCAACACCTAACTTGAAGCATTGGACAGATCATCCAGAAAGAAAATCAAAAAGAAAAAAGATCAGGTTTAATCTGCATTATAGACCAAATAAATCTAATGGATATTTACAGAATATTTCATCCAAGAGCTGCAGAATACACAGTCTTTTCCTCAGCACATGGATCATTCTCAAGGATACACCATATATTATGTCACAAAACAAGTCTTAAAACATTCAAAAAATTGAAATAATACCAGGCCTCTACTCTGACCACAATGGAATAAAACCAGAAATTAATAACAAGAGGAATTTTGGAAACTATACAAATACAAGAAAATTAAACAATACACTTCTGATGACTAGTCAGTCAATGAAGAAATTAAAAAGAAAATTAAAAATTGTCTTGAAACAAATGATAATGGAAACACAATATATCAAAACCTATGGGATACAGCAAAAGCAGTACTAAGAGGCAGTAATAGGCTGTAAGTGCCTACATCAAAAAAGACAGAAAACTTCAAATAAACAACCTAACAATGCATATTAAACAACTAGAAAGCTAGAGCAAACCAAGCCCAAAATTAGTAGAAAAATGAAATAATAAAGATTAGAGCAGAAATAAACAAAATTAAAATTAAAAATAGAAAAGATCGATGAAACAAAAGGTTGATTTGTTTGAAAAGTTAAACAAAATTGACACACCTTTAGTCAATCAACTAAGGAAAAAGAGAGAATATCCAAATAAGTAAAATTAGAAATGAAAAAAGAGACATTACAACAGGTACTGTAGAAATCAAAAGGATCATCAGTGGCTATTGTGAGCAACTATATACCAATAAATTGGAAAATCTAGAAGAAATTGAAAAATGTCTAGATGCATACAACCTACCAAGATTGAACCAGGAAGAAATTCAAAACCTGAACACACCAATAACAAAAAGATCAAAGCCTCCCAGTAAAGAAAAGCCATCATGATGGCTTTACTACTGAATTTTACCAAACATGTAAAGAAAAATTAATACCATTACTACTCAACCAATTCTGGAGGGAATACTTCCAAACTCATTCTATGAGGCCAGTATTACTCTGATACCAAAGCCAGACAAAGACACATCAAATAAGAAAACTACAAGCCAATATCTCTGATGAATATGGATGCAGAAATCCTCAAAAATACCATCAAATCAAATTCAATAATACAATGGAAAGATCATTCATCATGACCAAGTGGGATTTTTTCCTGGGATGCAATGATGGTTCAATATAGGCAAATCAATCGATGTAATACATCATATCAACCAAATGAAGGGTAAAATCCATATGGTCATTCAACTGCTGCTGAAAAAGCAGTTAATGAAATTCAACATCCCTTCATGATAAAAATTCTCAAAAAACTGGGAATAGAAGGAACATAATAAAAACCATGTATGACAGACCCAGAGCTAGTGTCATATTGAATGGGGAAAAACTGAAAGCCTTTCCTCTAAAATCTGGAATATAACAAGGATGCCGACTTTCACTGCAGTTATTCAACATAGTACTGAAAGTCCCAGCGAGAGCAGCTAGACAAGAGAAATAAATAAAGAGGCTTCAAAGAGAAAGAAAGAAGTCAAATTATCTTTGTTTACTTATGATAAGATCTTATATTTAGAAATACCTAAAGACTATCTAAAAACTATTAGAACTGATAAACAAATTTAGAAAATTTGCAGGATACAAAATCAACATACAGAAATCAGTACCATTTCTATATGCCAACAGTAAGAAATCTGAAGAAGAAATCAAGAAAGCAATCTCATTTACTGTAGCCACACATAAAACTGAACACCTAGGAATTAACTTAACCAAAAAAGAGAAAAACCTCTATAATGGAAATTTGAAAACATTGATGAAAGAAATTGAAATGGACAACAAAAAATGGAAAAGTATTCCATGCTTATGGATTGCAAAAATCAATATTGTTAAAATGTCCACACTCCCCAAAGCAATCTACAGATTCAAAGCAATTCCTATCAAAATACCAATGGCATTATTCACAGAAATAGAAAACAATACTAAAATTTACATGTACTGATAAAAAACCCAGAATAGCCAAAGCTATCTTGAGCAAAAAGCACAAAACTGGAGGAATCTCATTACCTGACTTCAAATTATACTACAGAGCTATAGTAACCAAAACAGGATGGTACTGGCATAAAAACAGATACATAAACCAAGAGAACAGAACAGAGTACCCACAAACAAATCTGCACACCTATAGTGAACTCATTTTCAACAAAAATGCCAAGAACATACATTGGGATAAAGATCATCTCTTCAACAAATGGTGCTGGGAAAACTGGATATTCAAATGCAGATGAATGAAACTAGATCCCTGTCTGTCACTATATACAAAAGCCAAATAAAAGTGGATTAAAGACTTAAATCTAAGGCCTCAGAATATAAAACTACAATCCAAAAACGTTCGGGAAAATCTCTAGGACATTGGTCTGGGCAAAACATTTTTGAGTGATATCTCAAAAGGATAGGCAACTAAAGCAAAAATGGACAAATGGGATCACATCAAGTTAAAAAAGCTTTGGCACAGCAAAGGAAACAGTCAACAAAGTGAAGAGATAACCCACAGAATGGGAGGAAATATTTGCTTATTCCAAACTACCCATCTGGCAAGAGACTAGTGACCAAAATATATAAGGAACTCAAACAACTCCAAAGGAAAAAAATCAAATCATCTGATCAAAAAATGCACAAATGATTTGGATAGACATTTCTCAAAAGAAGGCATACAGATGGAAAATAGGTATATGAAAAGGTACTCAACATCATTGATTATCAGAGAAATGTAAATCAAAACTACAGTGAGATATCATTTCATGCCAGTTAAAATGGCTTATATTCAAAAGACAGGCAATACCAAATGAACAAATCCTGGCAAGGATGTGAAGAGAAGGGAACTCTCACACACTGTTGGCAGAAATGTAAATTAGTATAACCACTATGGAGAACAATTTGCAGGTTCCTCAAAATAACTAAAAATAGAGCTACCATATGATCCAGCAAACCCACTGCTGAGTGTATACCCAAAAATAAACACATCAGTATTTTGAAGAGATATCTGCACTCCTGTGTTTGTTGCAGCACTCTTTACAATAGCTAAGATTTGGAAGCAACCTAAGTGTCCATCAACAGATGAATGAATAAAGAAAATATAGTACATATACACAATGGAGTACTATTCAGCCATAAAGAAAGAATGAGATCCTGTCATCTGCAACAACTTGTATGGAACTAGACGTCATTATGTTACATGAAATAAGCCAGGGACAGAAAGACAAACATTGCATGTTCTCACTTATTTTGGGGATCTAAAAATCAGAACAAATGAACTCATGGACATAGAGTAGAATGATGGTTACCAGAGGCTGGGAAGGGTAGCAGGGTGTGGTGGGGGAGGGGGAGGGATGGTTAATGCAAAGAAAAAAAGAGTTAGAATGAATAAGACCTACTATTTGAAAGTGCAACATGATAACTGTAGTCAATAATAACTTAATTGTACATTTTTAAAAAGAGGGTATTTAGGTTTTTTGTAACTCAAAGGATAAATGCTTGAGGAGATGGATTTACCCCATTCTCCATGATGTGCTCATTTCACATTGCATGCCTTTATCAAAACATCTCATGTATCCTATAAATATATGTACCTACTAAGTACCCACGAAAATTAAAAATCAAAAAATAATTAAAAAGATAAAAATAAACTAGAACCAGACAAACACTGTAATTGAAAAAGAAGAAGCAGCTACTCATTTTAGCCTGGATAGAGGGCTTTGGAGTAATTTCCGTGGCTTCGACAATGTGCATGCTTTGTGTTCAGATATTACTACACCATGGTATTGTTTTTTCTCTGTTCATCCTGTCACAGCACTGCCTTGTCTGATGTTAATATTTTGCCAAATTGTTTATGTTCAACAGAAGAACACAGAGGTCTAGCTAAGGGCACCTCCTGCATATCTGACAATATTTTTGTCTTTCTCACAGGTTATTCTATATAGTTGCTGTGGATTTCCATAGCTTAGTTAGTTTGTTTGAATATACACAATAAGTTTTCCCCAAACCTCTGTTAGGACAACAGTGGCTGCCCCTCTTAGAGGTAAGCATATGCACCAAGCCTTAGACATAATGTTTAATCACTATTGCACAATTGACACCCAAGAAGAACTTATCAGAGCCCTTCTCAGAGACTATGTCTGGGTGAGGAAATATCTCTCATTCCTCTGATGTTTTTAACCTAGGGCTGCCTGAGATCCTGTGGACTGACACTTGAAAAAAGGATAGCAGTACATTTTTCTTAAAAGAAACAGAGATAAGAAATTAATACTAAGTTCAGAAGTAATCTATAGGCTTCGATACAGCTTTTCCTAAAGTCCTAACCCACCCTTAGATTTCCCAATCATATGAGACAATGTGATTTATCAGTAAATTATTTTTAAAATTGCATTGTAATTAAATTTCTGCCATTTGTAGTCAAACACATCTAGAATAAAGTATAAATACCACATACATAAGTAAAAGTTCCCCATTCAAGAACTGAAGGTTAACTATTAACACTAGTACATAATCTATCAACCAGTCCTGGCATATATACTTCCATTTATATCTTATATTTGACCACTTCTCCCTGCATTGCCCCCACGCAGATAAAACACATTAACGATACATCATTTTCATGTGCAATAGCAGTGGGTGCCTTACTTCACTATTTCTTTCTACTCTGTTCTCCACATAGCAGTCAAAATAATCTTTAATAAATATAAATAACAAAAATCCATTGGCTTGGTTAAAATTCTTCAAAACTTCCAACTTCACCTCAGATAGATTCCAAAGTCTGTCATGACCAGATCACTCTTCACCTCCGAAACCTCATTTCATTTCACCCTTCACTTCATCCACTTTACCTCAGCTACACTGGGTTCCTTTTGACCCATCAAATATATACTAGTGTTTTTTGCCATCAAGACTTTATATGAATGAATTCTTCTGCCTGGAAAATTTTCCTAGCTACTACAGTTCCCTCATCCCCATCTCTATCTCCCTAGGAATCAGTCAGATCTCCTAAAGGTGCAAGTGATGTATAAAGCAATATCGATACTAAAAGGATTTTCAAAACAACCATACTGCAAGGCTTCTTCTCATGCTTCCTCTCAATTTAAATATCAACATTTTTCCCATCCCCACTCCCACATTGTCACTCTCTTTCACAGCCACAGCACTCTATTTTTTTAAAAATCACCAGTCTCACCTTATAATTATAAATATTTTGGAAATTTTTTGGTAATAGTATCTCTCCCACACTTATTTATAAGGTCTGTGAAGACTAGACACTTTAACTATTTAACATTTGCTTCTGTCTATATTTCTTGCCTAGTGCTCCAGTTTCCATTTAGTATAGAAATTCTTAACATGTTTGCCAGTGTGTGTTGCTGACAACTAAAGATTCTCTTACCAAGTCTATTTTTTTCACACCGTATACCCAAAATTAATAGAGCACCTATTGTAGACTTTTTGTTCCATAATATTTTGCTGTTTCTTATAGAAAGTGTAAATCTAAGACTTGTTGCTATAATACTTCACCAAAAAAACCTAGAAAAGTAATCAAATCAACAGAGTTGAAGACAGACTCTATGAACAAGTTCAGGCAAAGAAACTCATTATAAGACTTTTTTATCTGAGGCAGAGAGAGATTTTGAAATCCAGGAAACTAGTGATTTTGCATCTGGTTAGGCCTTTTATCATCTGGAGATTTTGAGATTAAAATCAACATGATCAAATATAAGTAGTCATAGTAGACCACTGTGCAGAGTAATAGTTGGTTTTCAAGAATTTCACAGGCTTAAATTGTATGGTTTGTACATGTTTTCCTTACTACTGGAGTCTCCTGAGTAGTTTAATGTAAAAAATGTTGCTTAAGAAATTTAACCTTGGAGTTCCAAAATACAGTGTTTTTTTTTATCTCTAACATGGATCATAACAAAAGAAAAGGAAAGATGACCTATCAAGAAAAATGTTCCAGACACTGAAGCTGTACATTATAATATATTACTAAGAAACCTGTACAGTGGTTTCTTGTGGAGACTTTAAGGGTGAGATACCACAGTTCTCCTACGAGTGGTTTAGGTGTCATCTAACACTCAGATAAAGCCTCACACAGATTATGGTTCTAGCAAACTACAGTTGTTGAAAACCTAATGCAATGAATCTGTAAGTAACCACCGTGCTCAAAATTGGTTATCAAAGCTACAATTTAAATGCCATTTTACCTTGCAAGATTTAAGGATCTGAAGAGGAGACCCTAAGTTAAACTTGCAAAGGAAAGTCCCAAGTTATCCTGATGTGTTCTATTTCACATTTATCCCAAGGTTGATTATTTCTGCCCTTATTAGTATTTTGCCAATGTTTACATCTGGGAAACTTTATTTTTGTGTTTTTTATTACTTAACACAAGAATGTATAAAAGAATAACAGACCAGTCATGTTTATCTTCACCTTCATTTTCTGTGAGTTAATGAAACAGTCTCTCTAGATCAAGAACACATCTGGTATCCATATGTTAAAAAGCAAGAATTATAATTTTAGCTGTTCTCACTGCTGTCACTTTATTATCCCTCAGCATTTTTAGGTAATATGCATCCTAGTGACTAAGAAAACCACATTTCAGTAACAAAAAGTGGTAAATAGTGCAAATTATGAAACTTACAGCATTCAGAATTTCCTAATTTTGGATACAAGAACTAGATCAGATAGCTAAGTAATCACAACAGCAAATGCCACAGCTGATCTAAGTCTCTGGCCTATGAATTCTAATCAGTCAACAATATTCAACCATAAAACATTTGAACCGGAAAATATATGACAGGTTTTTTATAAATTTTATATATTACTTAGAAAGCAGATTGATCAATTTTATGAGTACCTTAACACTATCCTAGATTATATTGCATACTAACTCTTTTTTCCTTTTTTTCCACTTTGTAGAACTATCAGAAGAGAATACAGTCATTTTTTAGTTATAAATCCACAGAAAGGGAAGGGAACCTTCATGCAGGTATAATGGGAATCTGGATTGCCTTCCAGCTTCAGGGGAAGCATGATTCCCACATCATAAAGTGACTGCTTTAACCTACACAAAGGATTTTCAGGGGCATAAAAAATTGCTTCCTGATGAGCAACTGTGAGCTTTCTTCTCACTATACACCACAAAGTATTTAAGAATAAGGCAAATCTAAAGGCACAAGCTTCTCGTGTGGCTTTCAGGACAAAGGTTCCAGTTGCACTTTATGCCTTTATTGTTTCTCCTAAAAGATATCATCCAAATGATATATTCTAAGAAACTTTCAGCTTTGAGAGGCCAAAAAAACAAATCTGTCAAATTCTATGGATTCCTGACCTGGAGGAATCCATGTTTATATCTGCATAGTACTGAAGAGGATATAGGCAGGGTATAAAAAAATGATAAACTCAATACTTCATAGAATTGGATCAATTAAATCTAATTTCTATTCAAAAGAAGTGCTTCTGTTTTACATCAGGTAAGAAAGAAGGTTGTAGAATAATCCCTTGAGACATTGCACAAAATGTTTCCATTTTTTATTTTCAGGTTCTCCCTTTATCTCCCAACCCAGTACCATTCAACATTTTTTTTTTAAATTATACTTTAAGTTCTAGGGTACATGTGCACAACGTGCAGGTTTGTTACATACGTATACATGTGACATGTTGGTGTGCTGCACCCATTAACTCATTATTTACTTTAGGTTTATCTCCTAATGCTATCCCTCCCCCCTACCCCCTCCCCATGACAGGCCCCGGTATGTGATGTTCCCCTTCCTCTGTCCAAGTGTTCTCATTATTCAATTCCCACCTATGAGTGAGAACATGTGGTGTTTGGTTTTCTGTTCTTGCGACAGTTTGCTGAGAATGATGGTTTCCAGCTGCTTCCATGTCCCTACAAAGGACATGAACTCATCCTTTTTTATGGCTGCATAGTATCCCATGGTGTATATGTGTCACATTTTCTTAACCCAGTCTATCATTAATGGACATTTGGGTTGGTTCCAAGTATTTGCTATCATGAATAATGCTGCAATAAGCATATGTGTGCACGTGTCTTTATAGCAGCATGATTTATAATCCTTTGAGTAATGGGATGGCTGGGTCAAATGGTATTTCTAATTCTAGATCCTTGAGGAATTGCCACACTGTTTTCCACAATGGTTGAACTAGTTTACAGTCCCACCAACAGTGTAAAAGTCAACACTTTATATCATTTACAATTACTTGGTGAGCACCAACTACATTAAACTACATTCCAGGAACTACTTAAGCCTTGGGGATATAGTATACACAGACAAATCCCTGCTTTTATAGGATTTATATTTAAGATGAAGGAGAAAGACCATACAAGTAAGTAAAGAGACAAGATAAGTGCTATAAGTACATAAATCAGGGCAAAATAATATGATGAAATAATCTGGTGGGGTGCAGTGGCTCACACCTGTAATCCTAGCATTTTGGGAAGCCAAAGTGGGTAGATAACTTGAGCCCAGCAATTTGAGTCCAGACTGGGCAATATGGTGAAACCCTATCTCTACAAAAATTACAAAAATTAGCCAAGAGGGATGGCATGCACCTGTAGTCCCAGGTACTCAGGAAGCTGAGGTGCGAGGATCACCTGAGCCTAGGGAGGTCAAGGCTGGACTGAGTCAAGATCATACCACTGCACTCCAGCCTGTGTAACAGAATTAGACGTTGTCTCAATAAAATACACATATATATTTTACAACTGATGTGAGAGTACTACTATAGATTGATCACGGATAGCCTTTTTTGCAAGAGTTAGTCATGTGAACATCTGAGCAAAGAGAGCTATAGACACAAGACACAAGTGTAAAGGCATGGAACTGGGAACTTTTTATGTGCTTAAGGAATACAAAAGAGTGCTGGTGAGACTTCAGTCCAGTGAGCTAAGTGGGAAATGAATTTGAAAAGAGAGGCAGGAATCAAAATACGTAGACTAAACAAACAGCTTTCACTTTATTCTAAGTGTATTGAGAAGCAAAAATGTGACATGCTCTAATTTAGGCTTATCATGATTTTTGTTTGCAGGGTGGAATGTGGATTTAATTTGGGACTGGGTGAAAGCAGGGAGATTAGTTAAAAGTTTGTTGCATTAATCTAGGCAAAAAATAGGTCACTTGTGTGTGACAACCATGGCAATGAGGAGATAGTGAAAATCTCAGGATACACATACTTTGGAAGTAGAGTCAATCAACAGGACTTGCTGATAAATTAGATGTGGATGGGGCAGAAAATGAGGAACTAAAAATGACACTCCTGAACTGAGTTTATGTTCCTTCAGTAAAGGGTAGAAGTCATGACATTTACTAAAATACAGAAGAAAGGATCAAGTTTGAGAACAATGAGTTAGATGTAGACACATTAACTTTGAGATGACTGAAATATTCAGAGCAGATGTCCCAGTAGACAGAGGAATTTGCAGGTCTGAACCATAGCTGTGCCCTCTTCAAGGCTCCACCCAACATCCTTGCCCCTTGCCTCTTGGGCAAATTGGCCTCTGAGCTATAATTTGAAAATGAGTGTTACAATAACTCAACAACTGCAACCCATTTTTTCTCTTCTATTTTCTTACCCTTTAGTGGAAATCTTCCTTTCCTTACTCCCAAAGACTTGAACTGTTCAGCTCAGGACACTGGAACATATTTCAGCATAGCTTTGAGACTTCAAATGATTAATTAGTTGATGCTAAACATACCAACACTATGAAAAAGAGTTCACTCCTATCTCTGTTGTCTTAGTAATGACTGATGGTGAGTGCACTTCCGTTGGACTCCCTTAGTTTATACACTGACTTTGAGAGACCCAAACACAACTCATCACTAGTTGGTTAATTCTACTTAAGTCCTACGTTCCTCTTCAAAGTCTTCACTACAAATAAAAACAGTAAACAGCGTCTCCTTTATTTGTTTCATAAGTTGTGAGTCATTTTATGAAACAACCTACTGACTGCAATGATAAACAGCAGTTTCTAAAGTTTTCTAGAACCTTCATAAAAGACTGCATCAAAGACAGCCAACAGTCTATACTAAAACAAGAGAATGCTCTTTGAAATATATAAAAGCTATCATATATAACATTTTGCATATACTTCCCTGATAAAGAAAAGCACCCAATAAAATAAGCTCTCATTAGTTATATTTCTGATTTTTTTACTCTATGACTTTTTTTTTTTTGCTTAAAAAAGCCAATTTCTGCCTTTTCACAAGGAATTATATATATAGAGGCAATTTCTTTGATATACCTGTTCTTGTTTTTGTCTCTTACCTTCTATATCTAATTAGAAGATCTACAAAAGCATCACTGATTATTTGTAGTGGTTATTCTTATTCCTAAGAGATCTTACATACAGAATCTTAATTATTTAGATTTTTTAAAATGTATTCTTTATTTTTCTTTAATGATGATTAGCAAGTGACAGAGACATTAAGAAAACAATTGATTTCGTATACTTCGAAGTAACTGACTCAATTAAGAAAAGAATATAAAACCTATACTAATAAAATAATGTATTTGCATTTAACCTACCCACTAGGATCTAATAAGAGATTTTAACCTGTATCAACAAGAAAATATTCAGATAAGATGAAAGCTTCAAATAATCATATAGTGATTTCATATAAACACCAAATATTAAGAAACAGATGATATGTGAATATTTTGTTTTCTATGCAAGTGTTTTGACACTCCATCGAAATATTATTGTTTTTAAGTCTCTAGAGAACAAGTATGCTATCCTACCATAAAGTATGTGTGCAAAAAGGAATGAAATATTGTCTTTAAAGATCAATCAAGTGCAGCAATTTTTGCTTCAAGATTCCAGACCCATCTTTCACTTTGCAAAGCAATAATTACATTATGAAACTTGAGTTAAGACACTTAAACATTTGTCACCACTTTTGCAGCCTTTCTATTAGAATAGCTTGAGAGTGAGTATAGTAAAATATATTAAATCCTATAATAATTTTTAAAAATGTGCTCCAAGAAATACCTTATCTAACAATAGTTTAATCATTTCAGAAGACAGTTACATCAACATAAAATCATGCAAGCAATTCCTATACTCAGCAAAACATGATACATCAATTAAACTGTTGAAGCTGAGTAGACATCACACATTAAATTAAAAACTCTCTCAAAAAAGTATGCTGAAAGGGCAAGATTTTCTGTTTTCATAAAATATACAGTTGAAATCAAACCCAAGATTTTTTCATTCAAAACATTTGTGTCTGAAAAGAGCAACTTCAACTTTATTTCATTTCTCTCTAATCTTTACAAATTTCAAGTTTCCTAAATGTGACTTTTCTTCTGTTTGTAAACAAATAAAAATTTACATTCAAATACAATTTTTTGTAGGTACTTCTCAGATTATACGCCCGTAATGAAGTTTTATAAACTAATGCTTATAAACTAATGTTTACTACAAGAAAGAATTATTTATGCTATACTAAGATTTTTTATTAAATTAAGAAATACAAAATTAATTACATGTGATTTAAATAAATAGAATATGTGCAATCAATAACTTCTGTTTTATCAGTGAGGATTCACTCATTAAAAGGCACAATGTCAAAACAAATTCAAGAATATTCATTTCATAAATTTTGGGATGAAAAAGAAAACATGATTCTGAGATAGGGTGAAAAAATCCTGTTGGAATTGCTTCTAATTTTATTTGAATTAAACTTATTATTTCTTTAAAATAAGAGGAGACAGCAATGCCAATATATCAAATACAATTATTAATTCCACAATTTCACACAATTCTACAATCCCTATGTTGCCAAATATTAAGTCAAAGATTTAAAGACATTTATCATCAAGTTCCATACTTATAAAATCTAATTATTTAAGGTTTAAAATAATGGAATGAGTATTAATTAAAAACAGAAAAAAATTAAAATCATGTCGGTTTTAAAAATTGTAACAATCACAACATGGGTTTGTTTATTATTTATGGTATTGTTTTTCCTCATACATACTTCAAGTTGCCATTCCTCTACCACCATCACCTTGAAAAACATACAATAAAAGAAGAGTTGCCATCTTAGAACAAAGGCTCAATTCTTTGGCAAACTGTTCTCATGCATGCTTTAGAAATCTAATTGGCATAATATGGTTGACACAATAACATTAATGCTCTAAATAATTCTAGGATAGGATGGTATGTCACTGAATCAAAATACACCTGAATTTTTAAATTTGAAAAATTTGTGTTCAATAAAAGAAAATTATTCTATTTTATTTTTAATTTTTGTGGGTATATATTAGGAGTATATATTTATGGGATACATGAGATAGTATGATATAATCATACAATTCTTAATAATCACATCAGGGTATATGTGGTGTCTATCACCTCAAGCATTTATCCTTTCTTTGTTTTACAATCTGATTATACTGTTTTAGTCATTTTTAAATGTACAATAAGTTATCATTGGCTGTAGTCACCCTCTAATGCTCTCAAATAACAGATCTCTTTCATTCTAATTTTATTTTGTACCTATTAACTATCCTCACTTCCCCTTCCCCTTCCACTACCCTTCCCAGTCTCTGGTAACCAACTATTTTACTCTCTAACTCCATGAGTTCAAATATTTTAAGTTTTAACTCCCACAGAAAAGTGAGAATATGTGAGGTTTGTCTTTCTGTGTGCGACTTATTTCATGGAACATAATGATCTCCAGTTCCACCCATGTTGTTAGAAATGACAGAATTTCATTCTTTTGTAAGTCTGAATAGTACTCCATTGTATACATGTACCACATTTTGTTTATCCATTTCATCTGTTGATGGACACTTAGGTTGCTTCCAAATCTTAGTTGTTGCGAACAGTGCTGCAATATACATGACAGAGTAGATATCTCTTCAACATACTGATTGTCTTTCTTTAGGGTATCTACCAAGAAGTGGGATTGCTGGATCATATGGTAGCTCTAGTTTTAGTTTTTTGAGGACCCTCCAAATTATTTTCCATACTAGTTGTGCTAATTTACATTCCCACCAACAGTGTACCAGGGTTCCCTTTTCTCCACATTCTTGTCAGCATTTGCCTGTCTTTTGAATATAAGCTGTTTTAACTGGGGTGGGATGATACCTCATTGCAGTTTTGATTTACATTTCTCTGATGATCACTGATGTTGAGCACCTTTTCATATGCCTGTTTGCCATTTATATGTCTTCTTTTGAGAAATGTCTATTCGTATCTTTTGCTCATTTTTAATCAGAGTTCTATTTTTTTTCCTCTGGAGTTGTGTGAGCTTCTTATATATTCTGGTTGTTAATATCTTGTCAGATGAGTAGTTTGCAAATATTTTCTCCTATTCTGTGGGCTGCCTCTTCATTTTGTGAATTGTATTCTTTGCTGTGCAGAAGCTTTTTAACTTGATATGATACCATTTGTCCACTTTTGCTTTGGTTGCTTGTGCTTGTGGGGTATTACTCAAGAAATCTTTGCCCATTCCAATGTCCTAGAGTTTCCCCAATGTTTTCTTGTAGTAGTTACATAGTTTGAGGTCTTACATTTAAGTCTGTAACCCATTTTTATTTGATATTTTTATATGATGAGAGATATTTGATTTTTATACACAGTGAGAATCTAGTTTCATTCTTCTGCATATGGATATTCAGCTTTCCCATCACCATTTGTTGAAGATTATATTGCTGAGAGCTTTCTTACACATTTTTGCTTGAAGAATCTAACAGAACACCACACATGAGAAGCAAATAGATAGATTTCTAACACCCAGCAGAAAACTAGAAGTTTTAAGATGCCCATGCTTCTCAATTAAATTTTATCAGCATATGAAAAAATATTTGAAGATTCTTATGCTTGTTTTTTTCATATTTGATTATCTACAATACCCAAATACCTCAAATGTTTACAAATTTCCCCTTTAAATAGTTCTGTTAAGTATCATTAAATATTTTGTAAAATACATTTTAGGTTCCTAAGTGGGTTAAATTTACATTATTCATCCACCATGAAGAATAATGAGTAATTATTATCTCATTCTTGCCCAAAAGGAGAGTTAGCTCCCAGAAATGAAATCTTGGTTAAGTTTTGCTGTATACCATTTCCAACACAAATTGCCCACCACAGAATAAAACTTGGCTCTGTATGTAAGAACATGTCCTGTTTGAAATTTCAGTAAGATACAAGATATAGGGGAAGAAAAGTGGAGCACTTGGAATAACTTGGCAAAATAATTTAGAAAATGAAATGTTATAAAATGCAATGTATACGTAATGTTTTCTCTAATGATCATTTAAAGATGCAGTTACAACAAGACATTCTTTTGCTCTCTTCTTTTTATTCTCTTATGGCTTTACAAAAATGACTTTCTACACGAAACCTGACCTATTTGCTCACACCTTTTCTACTTGTTTTGAAAGTCTAAGAAAAATATATATATATATTTGTATATATATAAATTTACTCAAAGTTGAAATACACATGCTTACTCTTTCTTAAGAGAAGCCTAATGGTTGGAACATTTCATTTCTCAGAAACTTTGTGTAAATATTTTCTGAGTGAGCAATGAAGCCAGTAATAAAATATTAATACATGGAAATACATACTTACTCAAAATGTAAATTTAACCCACTTAAAGCTGTATAGGATCGTATAAACATTTAAAACTTGTTCTAACAAGCAAATAGTCAAGTGAAATATGTTTCAATATCCAAAACATTCCATTAATTTTTATTCTCTTCCTCCTTTTTTAATATAGCATGTGCAAAAGGAAGAAAGAAATTTAGGAGCAAAAACTATGCTCCCACCTTTTTACACATGAAATTTATTTTTATAAAGGTATTCACATGACCCAGAATTTAAGTTGCTATCTTTCCCTAGGAAAGACAAAGGCAAACTGAGAGAACCATTCTTTTTTGTCCTCCATTGTCAGGGAACCTCTGTATTTCAGTGAGGAAAATGTTGACATGCATACTCCTGTGTTTCAATGAATTACCTGAATTCCAGACTCCTGAAAGTATTGACTATAGATACAATATATGAATTTAAAATCAAACAGATAAGAGTTCAACAGCAAGTTCTTCCTTCCTTATCTGCCTCAAACACAGGATGGAAGCCAGAATAGCTTCTGCCTTATGAGCTATTATGATGCATCACTATAAAATAAAATAGCACAGGGTCTGCTACACAGGACACATTTAATCAATGTTTATTATTACTTTGTTAAATGAGGAACAATAACTTCAAAATATAATGATAAATGCTATATTCACTTAATACTTACTTCAGACATTGGGTAAGTACCTTACATGTGTTACATAATTTAATTCTACAATGTTATTAATCCATTTTACAAATGCCATGATTCACAGGTAGCAGTCTCTGATTCAAAGTATTCCAAGATTTTAATTTGGAAATTAAAACCACAATGAGATACCATCTCACACCAGTTAGAATGGCAATCATTAAAAAATCAGGAAACAACAGGTGGTGGAGAGGATGTGGAAAAATATGAACACTTTTACACTGTTGGTGGGACTGTAAACTAGTTCAACCATTGCGGAAAACAGTGTGGCGATTTCTCAAAGATCTATAACTAGAAATACCATTTGACCCAGCCATCCCATTACCGGGGATATACCCAAAGGATTATAAGTCATGCTGCTATAAAGACACATGCACACATATGTTTATTGTAGCACTATTCACAATAGCAAAGACTTGGAATCAACCCAAATGTCCAGCAGTGACAGACTGGATTAAGAAAATGTGGCACATATACACCATAGAATACTATGCAGCCATAAAAAAAAGATGAGATCGTGTCGTTTGTAGGGACATGGATGCAGCTGGAAACCATCATTCTCAGCAAACTATTGCAAGAACAGAAAACCAGATGCTGCATGTTCTCACTCATAGGTGTGAATTGAACAATGAGATCACTTGGACACAGGAAGGCGAACATCACACACCGGGACCTATTGTGGGGAGAGGGGAGGGGGAGGGATAGCACTGGGAGATATACCTAATGTAAATGATGAGTTAATGGGTGCAGCACACCAACATGGCACATGTGTGCATATGTAACAAACCTGCATGTTGTGCACATGTACCCTAGAACTTAAAGTATAATAATAATTAAAAAAAAAAAGTATTCCAAGGATCCCTTTTTTTTTTTTGTATTTTTTAACAACTCCTGGTTTAAAGAGGAGATTCACATGAAAGGGCATATATATCTTGTATCTACATCAAAAATAATATTTTATGGATATTTCTCTTTGTTATGGCAGATATTACCACATTAGACATGTTTTCTGAAATATTTTCTTGAATTAAGATATTACTAGATTGAGTTACAAAAATCAATAAATTAATTACACTTTTCAAAAGGTTATTTCAATGTATATAGGCTTATTTTAACAGATGTTTAGCATTTTTGTTCTACTTCTGACTAATAGGCATCATCAGTTTGATTTACTTCTGTAGTGTGATTTCATAAATAAATGTGAGATTTATTTCTTTTAATATTATTATTATTATTAGTTTTGAGACAGGCTGGAGTGCAGTGGTGCGATCTCAGCTCACTATGACCTCCAACTCTGGGATCAAGCGATTCCCCTGCCTCAGCCTCCCAAGTAGCTGGGACTATATTTGTGCACCACCACGCTGGGCTAATTTTTTTTTTTTTTTTTTTTTGTATTTTTGTAGGGACAGGGTTTCACTATGTTGGCCAGGATGGTCTCGATCTTCTGACCTTGTGATCTGCCCATCTCAGCCTCCCAAAGTGCTGGGACTACAAGTGTGAGCCACCACATCCAAATATTATGATTTGATAATAAGAACAATGAAATCTTCAAATACCCAGAAACAAATATAAATATTTATAAAAATAAAAGTATAAAAACTAGCCGTGCGTGGTGGCCGGCGCCTGTAGTCCCAGCTACTCGGGAGGCTGAGGCAGGAGAATGGCGTGAACCCGGGAGGTGGAGCTTGCAGTGAGCTGAGATCCGGCCACTGTACTCCAGCCTGGGTGACAGTGAGACTCCGTCTCAAAAAAAAAAAAAAAAAGTATAAAACAAGTGTATACAAATATATGTAAAATTCAACATATGCAGAAGTTTAAAATCTAATTTTAATATGAACTCAACATCATACTGTGTGCGTGTGGGTATGTGATAGTTTCACAGCAAAGGACTAATATGGTTTGGCTGTGTCCCACCCAAATCTCATCTAGAATTCCCATGTGTTGTGGGAGGTACACGGTGAGAGGAAATTG
Organism: Colobus angolensis palliatus; assembly: GCF_000951035.1. NCBI lineage: Eukaryota > Metazoa > Chordata > Mammalia > Primates > Cercopithecidae > Colobus > Colobus angolensis. The sequence continues at coordinate 2,939,202 of NW_012119376.1, read as the reverse complement.
AATCATGGGGGCAGGCCTTTCCATGCTGTTCACATGATAGTGAATAAGTCTCATGACATCCGATGGTTTCATAAGGGGGAATTTCCCTGCACAAGCTCTCTTCTTTTGTCTGCCACCATTTGAGACATGCCTTTTACCTTCCACATGATTGTGAGGACTCACCAGCCAATGGAATTATAAGTCCATTAAACCTCTTTCTTTTGCAAATTGCCCAGTCTTGAGTATTTCTTTATCAGCAGTGTGAAAATGGATTAATACAGTAAATTGGTACCAGTTGAGTGGGGTAGTGCTGAAAAGACACCTGAAAATGTGGAAGTGTCTTTGGAACTGGATAACAGGCAGAGGCTGGAATAGTTTGGAGGGCTCAGAAGAAAACAGGGAAATGTGGGAAAGTTTGAAACTCCCTAGAGACTTGCTGAATGGCTTTGACAAAAATGCTGATCATGATATATAGGAACAATGAAATCCAGGCTGAGGTGGTCTCAGATGGAGATAAGGAACTAGTTGGGAACTGGAGCAAAGGTGACTCTTGTTATGTTTTAGCAAAGAGATTGGTGGCATTTTGCCCCTGCCCTAGAGATCTGTGGAACTTTGAATTTGAGAGAGATGAGTTAGGGTATCTGGTGGAAGAAATTTCTAAGCAGCAAAACATTCAATAGGTGACTTGGGTGCTGTTAAAGGCATTCAGTTTTAAAAGGGAAACAGAGCATAAACGTTTGGAAAATATGCAGCCTGACAATGTGATAGAACAGAAATTCCCATTTTCTGAGGAGAAATTCAAGCTGGCAGCAGAAATTCAAGCTGGCAGCAGAAATTTGCATAGGTAACAAGGAGCCGAATGTTAGTCACCAAGACAATGGGCAAAATGTTCCCAGGGCATATTAGAGACCTTTGTGGCAGCCCCTCCCATCACAAGCCAGAGGCTTAGGAAGAAAAAATGGTTTTGTGGGCCAGGCCCAGGGTCCCTCTGCTGTGTACAGTCTAGAGACTTGGTGCCCTGCATCCTAGATGCTCCAGCCATGACTAAAAGGGGCCAAAGTACAGTTCAGACTATTGTTTCAGAGGGTGGGAGCCTAAAGCCTTGGCAGCTTTCACGTCATGTTGACCCTACGGATGCACAGAAGTCAAGAACTGAGGTTTGGGAACCTCTGCCTAGACTTCAGAGGAGGTATGGATATGCCTGGATGCCCAGGCAAAAATTTGCTGCAGGGGTGAGACCCTCATGGAGAACTTCTGCTAGGGCAGTGCAGAAGGGAAAAGTGGAGTCAGAGCCCCACACACAGTCCCTACTTGAGCACCACCTAGTGGAGCTGTGAGATGAGGGCCACCATCCTCCAGACTCCAGAATGGTAGATCTACCAACAGCTTGCAACATGCTTCTGGAAAAGCCACAGATAGTCAACACCAGCTCATGAAAGCAGCCAGTAGAGGGCTATACTCTGCAAAGCCATAGAGGCAGAGCTCCCCAAGGCTGTGGGCGCACACCTCTGACATCAGCAAGACCTGGATGGGAGACATGGAGTCAAAAGGGATCATCTTGGAGCTTTAAGTTTTGACTGCTCTAAGTTTTGACTGCTCTGCTGGATTTTGGACTTGCATGGGGTATGTAGCCCACCACTTTGTTTTGGTCAATTTCTCCCATCTGGAATAGCTGTATTTACCCAATGCCTGTCTCCTCACTGTATCCAGGAAGTAACTAACTTACTTTTAATTTTACAGGCTCATAGGCAGAAGGCACTGACCTTGTCTCTGATGAGACTTTGGACTGTGGACTTTTGAGTTAATGCTGAAATGAGTTAAGATTCTGGGGGACTGTTGGGAAGACATGATTGGTTTTGAAATGTGAGGACATGAGATTTGGGAGGGCCTGGAGCAGAATGATATGGTTTGGCTGTGTCCCCACCCAAATCTCATCTTGAATTCCCACATGCCATAGGAGGGACCTGGTGGGAAGTAATTGAATCTTGAGGGCAGGTCTTTCCCATGCTGTTCTCATGGTAGTGAATAAGTGTCATGAGACCTGTTGGTTTTATAAGGGGGATTTTCCCTGCATGAGTTCTCTTCTTGTCTGCTACTATGTGAGATGTGTCTTTCACTTTACGCGTGATTGTGAGGCATCCCCAGCTACGTGGAATTCTCAGTCCATTAAACCTCTTTCTTTTGTAAATTGTCCAGTCTCAGATATATCTTTATCAGCAGTGTGAAAATAGACCAATACAACTAATATGCATAATCTATAAGGAACTTAAACAAATCAATAAGAAAAAAACAAAGAACCCCATTAAAAAAGTGGGCAGAGACATGAACAGACATTTATCAAAAGAAGACATACAGGCAACCAACAAACATGTGCAAATGTTCAACATCACTAATCATCAGAGAGAGGCAAATCAAAACCATAATGAGATACCATCTCACACCAGTAATAATGGCTGTTATTTAAAAAGTCAGAACATAATATGTCAGAGACGTTGCAGAGAAAGGAAACACATATAGACTATTGTTGGGAATGCAAATTAGTTCAGCCACTATGGAAAGAAGTTTACAGATTTCCCAAAGAACTGAAAATAAAATTGCTACTTGACACTGTAATCGTATTACTAGGAATATAGCTAAAGGAAAATACATTGTTCTAACAAAAAGATACCTGCAATCATACGTTTATCACAACAATGTTCACAATAACAAAGACATAGAATCAACCCAGGTACCCATCAAGGGTGGACTAATGACAATGTGGTGCATATACACCATAGAATACTACATAGCCATGAAAAAAGAATGAAATAACATCCTTTTTTAGCAACATGGATGCAACTGGGGCCATTATCTTAAGCAAATTAATGCAGAAACAGAAAAACAAATAATTCATGTTCTCACTTACAAGTGGGAACTCAACACTGGGTACACACGAACACAACCATGGGAAAAACAGACACTGGGGACTCCAACAGTGGGGAGGGAGGTGGACAAGGGTTGAAAACTACCCAATGGGTACAATGTTCACTACTCGGGTGATGACATCATTATGAGCCCAAAGCCAGAATTATGCAATATACTAATGTAATAAGCCTACACATGTACCCTCTGAATCTAAAATTTTTAAAAAGTAGTATAATTTGCACAGATAATCCTCTACCTGCTTACTTTGTTAACAGAGCTACTAAGTGTTGACTGGATCTTCAAAAACAAAAGCTCCATATTTTTAAGTTATTTAATATGTCTGAACCTCAATTTCCCAATCTATAGAGATAATAACAAGACCTTCTTCAGAGGTAAATTTACAATGAAATTAACAAAGCCTAAATTTAGGGGTCTGACAATGTGTTCACATGATCTGTTGTTTCTGCAAAATTTTCAAAATCGTGTACTCTTTCAAATAAAAATACCTTACCCAAAGTTGCATAACTTCATACCTTGCCAAAATTAGATCCTTCTCTTGTTCACCTCAGTGATTATATTGATGACTAAATTAAATAGTACATGTAAAGCTTTAGGACTATGCCTATAACATAGAAAACACTTGATTAGAGTTCACTATCATTATTATTATCAAATATTTTAATTTGTATTTATTCTAATTGTTATATACAATTGAATATGTTATAACTTAAACAGCATGAGTTGTGGGTGTTTAAGGAAAAGCTTAGTATACTAATAGAGTCTTCTCAATTCTGGAAAAAGAAATAGTATGAAATATATTTAAATATTAGATTTATTGATACATGCTTTTAAAATGGTAGTTTTTAAAATGTAATCAATACATTTGAATTTTCCTAAAAAACAAAAGACATTCATTCAGAGAAAACTGTGGTATCATGCAGGAAAAGCAGAAAAAAACTGCCTAAGTGTGATCCCACGTACTTGTCAGTTGGATATTGCAAGAGAGGATGAGTAAATGGTTGAACTCACCGGAATTACACAAATCTTATCACATCTATACAAAATCATCCAAATATTCAATGATTTAGCAATATACTAAGATGGCCATGCAAACTTGTGAGTTGTAGTTTTGCAATTTGGGACATATGATACCTATTTTATGTTCATAATGTAAATCATATTCATATCATACCTATTTTACATTCATAATGTAAATCATATTCATATCATACCTATTTTATAATTCATAATATTAATTTCATTATATCTGTTAATCACATACAAGTTACAGACATGAATTATTTCTATAAATTATGATTAACAGAATCACAATAAATACTGATGTGATTAAGCTCCACCTTTGAATTTTTTATTTTCTTCAAATGAAGGATGTGTGTGGGTGTGTGTGTACATATATGCATATATATATACACACACACATACATGCAATAGTTGTGAATTGAATGAAATTGACCAGGACAATCTGACTTGTATTTCAAATAATAGGAGTTTGAATATTACCTTCACTGAATCATTAAGTCAATGTAGAAATTTATTTCATGTTTTGAGATAAAATGAAACCTAAGAGAAATATGCTAGAATTGGCTTTAGCAACAGCCCAAATACTAAAGCAATGTTAAATTATACATATTGCATTGGTTTGGGGATCATTTTTAATGCAAAATACATATAATGTACATGTGTGTATGTGTGTGCAAATACATATATACACACACATATATGTATTATATGTTGTAATTTAAAGTCTTTTCTCATATTCTAATGATTAGGAAATGAAAAGAGAAAAAAATAAAGTCTAGTGTAGAGAAAAAATGTCTTGCATTTTCTGAGGCAATCATGCAATTGCCTAATAAATTAGCTAAGCAACAGCAAGAATGGGATAATTATTTAGTTCTGATCTGCTGAACAGGAATTTTAACAGTTACTAAGTTCTCTCCAGGTAGTGAGTTGAATGGCCAAAATCACAGTGCCATTTTCTGCTTCATGCTGTGCCCATTTAGTAAAACAGAATTGGTCACCACGTTCTTAGCACTGCTTTTCAGAGATGTCATACGCACCGCTGAAGAGCTGAGTAGGTAGCTGATTCCCCTCTCTTGATAGGACTTCCTCCGACAGCAGAGTTGGCTGTTGAAATGCCTCCTGAAGCTTTCACTGAGTAGGTAAAGAGCAAATGGGTTGACACAAGAACTGCAAAAACTGAGAACCCGGACAACTAAGGTGGCAATCATGTGGCCTAGAGATGGATCAATCTCATTATAGTTGAAAGACCGATACATATAAAGGATGTGGTTTGGGAACCAACAGAAGATGAAGCAGCCCACAAAGACAAGCACAATTTTAGCCAGGCGTTTCCGTGTTTCCATCTGCAAATATAAGAAATTAATCCCATTGGTTAAAGTGAAAATGGAACCAGCCACATCCCAACTTTATCAAGTCGGGAAAGAGCAAAAAAGTATGATAATACATCCAAAATACATAAATTATTTATTTTCCTCACCAAAGTGATGATGGATTTTAACAGTTTGAGAAAGTTTATTTTGGTCTCTACATTCTTTACATTAAAAAATATTTGACAGCTTATACAAAACTAGGTGGTAAATTAATAAATGCTATGTCTTCATATTATTTATTTATTTTCTTTTTGCTTAATGCCTCATTGTGTGTAGCATAAATATAAATGATTTCTGTTTGTATTAAATCCACTAAATTAATAAATCATAGAATATATTCAAGCTTTGCTGCTTTAAAAAAATAAAGGTGTTTTAAATAGGAAATATCTAATGAGGCAGGGCTTGACTTTCCTTTTTTTTTTTTTTTTTTTTTTTTGAGACAGTCTCGCCCTGCCACCCAGACTGGAGTGCAGTGGAGGGATCTCCGCTCACTGCAAGCTCCGCCTCCCGGGTTCAAGCCATTCTGCCGCCTCAGCCTCCCGAGAAGCTGGGACTACAGGTGCCGGCCAGCACGCCCAGGTAATTTTTTGTATTTTTAGTGGAGACAGGGTTTCACCGTGTTAGCCAGGATGGTCTCGTTCTCCTGACCTTGTGATCCGCCCACCTCGGCCTCCCAAAGTGCTGGGATTACAGGTGTGAGCCACCGCGCCCTGCCAGCTTGATTTTTTAAAACTACCACTCCATAGGAAAACAAAACAACAACTTGAGATTTAAACTCCTGACTTACACAAATCAAAAGCATCTGATATAACTGTGAGTCCTGTAAACATTACTATATTGTCACATTTACAAATAAAAATACATTTTCCTTCTCCATAAAATTTACATATTATTTTTACTGTTTCTAAGAGGGTATTCAGGAATGTAATAAATAAAATTCAAAGATTGGGCATCAATATTTTTTAATCTAAAAGCAATTTCCTAACATCAGTAGTTCAAGGGGTAGCTTATATCTGTCTAATTTGTTTAAATATTTAATTAAGGCAATATGAAAGTGGAATACTGATTTATTGAAAGACATTTGTTGTAGGTATCATAATATTTTCTGAGTGAATACTATTGGTCGTCAACTAGAATATTCCAAAGAAGACTGGAAAGGTTTGGGATTGGAACACATCTAATGGTAGGTAGCAGTACAGGGGTGATGGAGGAAGCAGAGAAAGGTGCAACTGAAGAGGAGCCCAGGCCAGGAAGCAGAATGTGATATTCCACATGGATCCCAGTGGCATAAGTTATGCGACCCAACAATCAATCCTAAGAAAATCAAATGTGAAATTTATCTTTCTAAGCAGTGTCATCCCTTCCAGGTGGAAGATGAGTGCAAGAATGTCACAGTGGTCTATACTTGGAGATTCAAGTGCACAGGCAGGCTGTTAGCATTGAAATTATTTCTCAGCAGATGTCAAGACCCAGTTGCCCTGCCAGAGTTTATAGGTCCCAAAAGGGAAATTCATGGAAACAAGGCAGGCAGGCCAAGGCCATTAAAAAACTCAAAAGTGAAGCAAGGGCTGTGTATATGAGAAAAACTCAACTTTAGAAACCAAAAGCAAATACTCAAATACCTAACTGAGATACAAATTGGATCACAGGGCTCAGATAAAAGAACTGATTATATAAAATAGAAAGCACAGTGAGCCAATGATCTGAATACGTTGGCTCACTGATGCCAAATATTTAGATAAAGTCTGTGAATTTATCAATGCCTTCAATAATTGGGTGATTTTTTAAGTCTTTAAAGCTGATGTGGATCTTTGATGCTGATGGCCACCAATTCATAAAGGTTACCTTCCATGCAAGAAATCTTTACTAGTTTCTGCTGCTGCTAACATACCCAAGGCCCCAGCCTAATGCTCCATCTATGTTCCAGTAAATTTTAAATGATCTGTGATTCAATTTCTTTGCTTTTAATTTGGAAACAAGCATCGGTAACTACTCTGTACCTGCAAAACTCATTAGAAGTTTTTTTCTAGCTGTACACAAATGTATAACCAGACACTCTTTTTCACAAGAACACTATTTTTGTCTCTTTGTGTATTAACACAGTTGATTTTTACCTTAAATTAGTAGTGCATATTCTTGAAGAAAGAAAAAGTACATAAGGTGCATGATGTAATTTTTAAATGGGCATATTATCTTTGTAGGGAAAGTTACAAATTTGAGTTGGGTCACATATTGCTTCAACACCAGCCCACCTTTGGATTGCACCTTTGGGTTTCTTTTCTGCTATTCCTGCTATTCTCCTCATCTCTCATTCTGACTTCCACCCAAATCCCATCCCCAGATCCCAGGCAGTGTCCTATAGTCCTTTCCTGGTACATCCTTCTTCTATACTCCCTGCCATCCTTAGTGGGTTAATGGGAGAAGAAACAAGAATTAAATTAATGTATGCTCATATGTGAAATTTTTCTAGTTTATTATGTTATTTGTTACATAAAACTCTGCATGTAAAACAGGTCTTTCAATACATTAATTTCTAATGGTGGAATGACAGGTCTTATCACAGATCCAGATAAATGATAAACTGAACCTAAATGGGCCTTGTAGGGCTCTGATATGACCATATATTAGAGATCCCCATATATCCCTTCTAGTTAAGGCCTGTGAAGGCCTAACTCTGTAATCATCAGTCTAGGATTAAAAACCCACAAAATAAAACAATAAATAGCAGTTACTTGTTCTGACCAGCACACCACCAACCCACACCTACCAAGCTTACCTGTTTTTTGGTATGTTCATTATATTCTCCAGGAAGATTGTGTGCACTCTTAATTAAGGTCTTTGCAATATGATAATAATAAATGCTAATAATAGCAAGTGGTGTGAGGAAATAGACAAAGAAAATGAGCACTGAATGAATCTTTGGATGTAATTCATCTGTTTGAGGGTAGGGGATACATGCTGTGAAGCTGCTATTATCCAAGCTACTGATGCGTGCCACTTCTGAAAACACTGCTTCGGGAACCGCCAACAACACGGAGACCACCCAGATACCCATGGCCTTCACACAGGTCCACAGCACTGCCCCTGACGTCTGCATGTCCATGGGGTTAACGATGGCTCTGTACCTGGGAAAATGATACATCTCAAGTTATTCCAGAAAGAAAGAAAGGAAAGAGAAAAGAGAAAGAAAGAAAAGAAAGAAAGAAAGAAAGAAAAAAAAAGGAAGAAAG
>NW_012119376.1:2907818-2930491 GCF_000951035.1 Colobus angolensis palliatus | reverse complement strand
AGGAAGGAAGGAAGGAAGGAAGGAAGGAAGGAAGGAAGGAAGGAAGGAAGGAAGGAAGGAAGGAAGGAAAATGAAGAGAAAGACATCCTGCTTAGTAAGAGAGATGCCAACAATATTCTGTCTTTGTAACTCAAATTTATTTATTCCCTGGTTGCTTAAAAGTGTATGTAAGACCTAAGGTTCCTGGTGTCTCTCAGTCTACAAGTCATTCCACTACTTACTAGCACAGAAAACAGGAAGGGAGAGAAAAATATTTTAAATTGGCATTTCCTAAATCCTAGTTATTTCATTTCCAAAATCCTGGACATTTGTTTACCTCTTGAATTCTTCTACATCTATATATGTTACATCTATCATAATGTATTGAATACCAAAATATAAGATGTTCACAAAATAATATTATTCAATCCTTCCTTGATACTTTTCCATAACTTGTGAGTGTGAACCCTTTCACTCTTTTTCTAAGGACATTAATGAATTTTAGAAATTAATCTAGATTGGTCATACTGTATTTTGACAAAATAAAATAAATAAGAGACTAATCTAGATTGAGATTTTCTCCATAATCCAATAATAAGGACTGAAAAACTTGAAAACAGAACAATATTTTGTCTTTATAGCTCAAATTTATTTCTTGTCAAGATCCCATAAAGTTATTTTCTCCTCCAACCTAAAATATTAATGGCAATATACTAGCAATGTACTAGTGATAAAGGAATCACACTCCAGGACACAGTAAACAATCCCAAACTTTCTGCAGCTAACTCAAACACGCATATTGAGTAAGGCAACGATGATGCAAATAATTCAAAATGGTATGTAAAACTCAAATTGTTTATATTTCTCTTTAAAGTATTTCAAGTGATAATATACCTAGCAAATAAGATGCAGTACCACATGATTTTAGTTAGATAAATCTGAATTATTACCCAATCTCTGATATTTTTTTGGAAAATCACATTTATCAAGCACATCTTCACCTTCTTCTTGATTTTAATTTCTAAGATATTCTGTAAGCTTTACTTTCCATCACTTTTTCTGAATTTTAAAATTTCTATCATCTTTTGTTGGTGTAAGTTCCTATACTTTTTTTATGTTTTCAAATTTTTTTATCGTGTCCTATTCCTATTTTATATGTGTACATTCTTGCCATATATCTTTTTTTTTTTTTTTTTTTTTGACAGGGTCTCACTCTGTCACCCAGGCTGGAGTGCAGTTGCCTGATCTCAACTCACTGCACCCTCCACCTCCCAGGTTCAAGCAATCCTCCCACCTTAGCCTCCCAAGTAGCTAGGACTACAGACACGTGCCACCAAGCCTTGCTAATTTTTGCGTTTTTGTAGAGACGAGGTTTTGCTATGCTGCTCAGGCTGGTCTCAAACTCCTCCTGGGCTCAAGTGATCTGCCCACCTAAGACTCCCAAAGTGCTGGGGTTATAGGTATGAGCTACTGCAACCAGCTCTTGCTATGTATCTATAAAACTAATACAGAAATAAGCATTTAATCTCTTTCCAGCCTAGTTCCAGATTTGTTTGTTTGTTTGATCTCTTTGTACTGTAATCTCTCCCAATAAATTTGCATTATTATTGACTGACAATTCATATTTAAGAGGAAAGTACCAAAAAACTGATTGCAATTTCTTTTTTCTGTGGAAGATGACAAGGAAAGGGCAGAGAGGTTATCACTACAAAAAGATCAAGCCTTCTTTCTAGATTATCAAAAACCGTGAAGGGTATTCTGAACTTTCCTGCACATATTTAAAAAGGAGAAGAAAATGTCACTTCTCTACCTCATATCTAACCACATATACTATTGTAGAGGTACTGCCGTAGTTTACTTGGGCTGCTCTAATAAAGTACCATACACTGGGCAGCTTATAAACAACAGAAATTTGTCACAATTCTCAAGACTAGGAAATCTAACATAAAGGCATTGAGAGATTCAGTGTCTGGTGAGGGTCCCCCTTTTTTAACATAGATAGATCTTCTTGCTGCTTATTCAAATGGTGGAAAGGTCAAGGGTCTCTTTGGAGTCTTTTGTAAGAGTATGAATCCCATTCATGCGGGCCCCACTCTCGTGACCTAATCATCTCCCAAAGGCCCACCTCTTAATGCCATCATCTTGGGGAATAGGATTTCAACATATGAATTTTGGCCAACATAAACATTCATACCAAACAGGCATTATAACCATAAAAGATATAGAGAAACTTTAAATAGAAATTAAGACAATAAATCTCTCACTTTGATAAGATTGCTAGAAACAGATACAGAAATCTTGGTTTAAGGAAAGCAAGAACCTAGCAGAAATGTTGGCCTTTCCAACAAGGAGGATTATGAGCCACCTCCTGCAAGAAAAGGATAGACCCCAGTGATAGTCTCTAAATGATACACATTTGAATAAAAGGGCAGAATTGAAAATCCTACCAAAACAGAATTATAGCTGAAAATACTATAAACACTTATCAAAATGTTATTAGTACTGAGACATAGCTTACGATTGTCGAAGAAAATGTTGTATACCAACTGTGTGTATCTTTGAAACAATTAAAAAGCAGAAATTAAAATGAGATCATGCAAATTAATGTGGACATGTTTTATCATGCTTCCTTCAAATATTTACAGAAATGTGAGGAAAAGTATTTCTTAGTATAAAAAGTGTTTCACTGTGTATATTAGCATAGCAGGTATGTGTAAAAAGGTACATTTTCCCTTACAAATGGTCTCAGGGGAATATCCCTAACTGAAAACTAAACACTAGAGAATCTTGATCAAAAGGCATATAAAGAGAAAAATAATCACTATTCATGTATTAAACCTCAATAAATAAATAGATTTCTTCATCAATTCTTATTTTGGATCTCATTTGTAACATCTGTGTAGTTTAAATTTTAATGTAAAGAGATAATTGCATTTAATCATGAAACAAAATACATAATAAAAATGGGATCTTTTTTACCTCTTACAGAGTCATCATAGCATCTCAAAAATCTCCATCTACACTAATCTTTCTAATGACACTACCCAAAATTTCTTTCTTTCTTTCTTTTTTTATTAAACTTTCATTTATCAGGCAAGGAATAGGTCCACAAAAAGTCTGAGTGTAAACTGTATGATAAGAGAAAGGTCTTGCTCACTGTTATATCTCTAATACATAACACAATGCCTGGCCTGGCCAATAGAGTCCATAGGGTCTCAATAAATGGTTGAAACTATAGCCTGAGCAACAAGGAGATCCTTATTAGGAGCAATTGTGGTAGGAGTTGTTGGGTATTATGTTGAAGTGGGAATGGTGATGACAAATGGAGACTGAGTCTAATCCAGTGATGCCTAAGATGCATCAATATTCAGAAACACCTAGAGAAATAAAAAGAGAGAGAGAGAGAGAGAGAATATGATTAGGCTTCTCTGTAGACTTACTAATGCAGAGTCCCTAGAATGTGAAGTGTGGGATTCTGCATACTAAGATTTCCAGGTGATTCTGATGATAAACTGGGTTTAGAAACCATGTTTTAAGAGAGTTGTGTGCAACAGTAAGCATCTTTGCCACAGGCTTCCAGCAAGGCTGTCCAGTGCAATGGGTGCACATTCAGCAACAGAATGGATAGTATCCAGAATCCAGCAGAAATTAAGTATTTGAAGAATCAGATGCCTGCTCTTTAATTATGATATGTCACATCATGAGGAAGACATGTATCTTATTTGGCAAATAAGGGAAACACCACCTTGTGGCCATGAGTTTTGTGCTGTTTTATCATTTTTCTCCAACTAAAACATTTGGATGTAACAGATACATGGTTAGCACCCAGGAACCATAAACCCAAGCCTGATGTAATCCCTCCTTATTTGTAGTGTGCCCCAAAAGTTTCAGATCAAGATAGATGGATAATCTTCAAAAGCTATAAGCAACATATAAATTATGGCAATATTATGAATCTTGTGAGAATTATACAGTGCCTAATTCAGTGTGTGAAATTACTTCTAAGTATAAAAGAAAGAGATAAACTAGAAGTGTTCAAGATCAATGAGTAAAAGATATCTAATTTATTCGAGTCAAATATAATAACCTTTATTTAACAATAAGCCCTGTAAATTCAAATTAAAAACTAATAAATTATGTGCAGAAACTACAATGGATTCTGTGTCTATGGTGATACAAAAATAACAACAGAGCATTTGTTATGGAAAGCAATTTTTTCTTTTTGAAAAGGCAACTAGAAAGCTCTCAGAAAAACCTATGACTCGCATTTTGTGAAAGTATGGGTCATTTTATATTTTCCAACTTTTCTTTTCCCCACCTTTGATTTCCTCCCTTTTTAGTCCTGTGGTGTGTTGTTTGTATCTTTATTTTTAAGCTGCCTTAAATTCTCCTGTCACAAGTTTGATATGGTTTGGCTCTGTATCCCCACCCAAATCTCACACCGAATTGTAATCCCCAGTGTTGACAGAGGGACCTAATGGGAGGTGACTGGATCATGGGGGCAAATTTCCCTTTTCTGTTCTCGTGGTAGTAAGTGAGTTGTCCTGAGATCTGGTTGTTTGAAAGTTTGTAGCATTTCCCCCTTAGCTCTTTCTCTCCTGCCACCATGTGGAGACATGTTTGCTACCCCTTCACCCATCTGCCATGATTCTAAGTCTCCTGAGGCCTCCCCAGCCATGCCTCCTGTACAGCCCGTGGAACTGTGAGTCAATTAAACCTCTTTTCTTTGTAAGTTACCCAATTTCAGGTAGTTCTTTATAGCAGTGTGAGTAATACAAAGTTGAACAAAAATAAATTTAACATAAATAAGTCATCACTCTAGTATTATAGGGTGAATGTGAACTATTCTTTTAAAGAGTTAGAAGCACACTCTTGGTGCCAATCTCACTACCAATTACGAGACTGAGAGGCAAGGGCTATGGAGCAAAGGAGAAAACATCATCTCCAGTCAGGGGCAGCTGATTAACTTGAACCTGAGCTTCAGTTAGGAGTTTTGATGAGAAAGCAGCAAACAGTTAACAGCATGCCCTCCCACCACTAGATGAAGACTGATGGAAAAGTCCTATGAATCCTAGGGAGTGTTAGACCCAGGGCCTCTATCCAATCTATTTCAGTATCTTAACAAATAATTACACTCAATAGAATGTCTGTTTGCATTGATATAATATACAACTAATATTAATGATTCAAGAATTTATCTACTGACCTAGTTATAGAATAAAATCTGATTATCCTAACCAGCGCACAAAAACTTTGATTTTTTATTAATAATTACCAATATATTAGAAATTTAATCAGATTTGGTAAAATATTATTTTTGTGTTTAATCCAACATTGGCTATTTGGTATCAGAAAAAAATGTCACCCAATACATTAAACTAATATTAGTTTATTTTTTATAGTTTTTATAATTTGTATTTTAAAATTTAATTTATAAGTACATTTTGGTTAGCATATAAGAAGCCAGAATAAAGAATTGATATCTAATTTTATATTTGTTAATACATGAAATTATAAAGTTTACAGTTTAGCACTAGGAATCTGTGAGAATTTTTCCTATGAAGGAAAAAGGAAAACTCCATTCCTAAGAGTAATTTGCATTTTAATAATATGCTATCAGAGGCCAAAAGGTCTTCAAGAATCAAAGAAATAACATTCCAAATTTGGAAATGCAGCTACTCGTAGATAGAGAAGGAGATCACTATAACACCAACCATAAGCAAAATATGGCTTATGGGGTGCCACCAACCTGATGTCACAGCACACATGTCCCAGTACTCCGCGGTGGAAGGTGGGAATGTGTGTGTGTTTGTGTGTATGTGTGTATGTATAAAACTGTTAGAAACATCATACAACATAGAATATAGAAATACTTTTAATCAACTTTTAATCAACTACTTTATGTAAGCAAGCAAACGATGTACGTTTCCAAAATTATAAGAAAAATGTCTATCAAGATGACAGTAAAAAATGAAAATAAATTAAGATCACCACTATCACCACTTCATACCATGCACTGTCTCTCCTCCAGCCATACTGGTTATGATGATGTGCCTCTGAGGCATGACTGTAGTGGGCACAAATGCTGTTGCCTAGGGATGTGTCTGCTGAAACTCCTTGGAAGAGTATGGAAAGTCAAGGATTAATAATCACAGACACCAGTCGGGCGCGGTGGCTCACAACTGTAATTCCAACACTTCGAGAGGCCGAGGCAGGCAGATCGCTTGAGGTCAGCAGTTCGAGACCAGCCTGGCCAGCATGGTGAAACCCTATCTCTACTAAAAATACAAAAATTAGCCGGGCGTAATGGTGTGCACCTGTAGTCTCAGCTACTCGGGAGGCTGAGGCAGGAGATTTGCTTGAACCCAGGAGGCAGGGGTTGCAGTGAGCCAAGATCACGCCCCTACACTCCAGCCTGAGCAACAGAGCAAGATACTGTCTCAAAAAAGTAAAATATAATAATAATCACAGATACCAGTGTCATCTGACCACCCTTTGGCCGTATCAAACAAAGTGATTTAGGCCTCGAGGTGGATTCAAAATATTTGTGTTTTTCATTTTAGTCTCTGCAATCTAATGATACTGACATCTGACATCAGTGAAGTATAGAATAAGAGGATCCACTTCACATTGGAATATGCTTTCTGAAATCTAATTATCTTCCTGATTTTTACTATGTACTGTGATCTCTATTTTTTAACTCTCTGCTGTTACTTTATTAGGCAAAGACCCTTAGGCCATGTATGAAGACAGAATATCTACTGTTACTTTATTAGGCAAAGACCCTTAGGCCATGTATGAAGACAGGATATATACACAAATAATTGAATTTATTGTTTAAAGACTCTAATAATAAAGTTTTGTTTATTTGTTTATTATAGGTTTTTTTTTTTTTTGGAACTACTACTTAATTTTGAATTCAGGGCACTTCTTTTATTTTGCAGTTACATTTTCTGATGTTTTTTCACTGTAATAAATCTCATGAATCAGCTCCTGTACTCTTTTTTTTTTTATGCTTGGGTGCTTTGTTTTAAACTCAACTTTTAAGTCCGCAGGTAAATAAAAAATACTATTAGTAATTTCTTATACCCAGAATTGTAATAATGTGGATTAATGGTGAAGAGTTCAGACTTTAAATGGTGTTCAAACATGTTGACACCATGATGGCTAGCTGTGTGATCATAAAAATAGTACTGAATTTTTAATCTCAGTTTTCTTAGCTTTAAAGTTCTTAATTTAAAAATAATAGTGCCTATCTCACAGCGTTGTGAGGATTGAAAAATCACACACACAAAAAATAGCACTGTACTAAGTACAATTAATCCTACAGTTGATTCCACATCCTCAAGAAATCATAGCGTTTGGTGAGATGTAGTAAGAGGTTATCAAGTACTAATCAACTACTGATTGTTATGCTCTAGAAGAAAAACAGAAGTGTAGACAACATATAACAAACCATTTCCAACCCATGTTAAGTGAATCATGGAAAATATTGCATAACTTCATCAACAGTTACTCAGGTTTCCTAGTTTATATTTCCTAAACACACTCGTAGACAAGTGTAGCCTACAGACCAAGTCGAAGAGGCATCTCACCTTTCCTTATCATTATTACTAAATTATTCATTCTGTATTCACAGAGTATACAACACACAAATGAAACAGAAAAAGTCAGTAAATATATGAGGATTATTATTTTTCTCTGATCTTGGCCAGGGTAAATTTACCTGTGTAAATCGTCATGTGTCGCCATGATAATAGATTGTAAAACCTAGTGTGAAATAAACTCCAACCCTGGGTCTTGCTACCAATACCATGTCTTTAAAATGAAAGCATAATGATAGTAATTTAAACTATTGTGGTTGCTAATCATTAAGTTTTATTCTAATCATTAAGTAGGTTTTTTAAACTTTCTAGGTAAAATAAGATTGCATAAAGAGGAGCAGCTAAACTAGTCATGTTTTTGCTTTGGAATTCAGAGAAAACATTTTAAAAGATAATAGAAATGCTGCCACATAAACAAAATTAGGTACATAATTTATACAAAAGGCACCTAAATTTCCAGGAGTGTGGTTTTTAAGAAAGTGAATCACTTTCAGTTTCTCAAGTCTCTGTTGAATGCCGTGTTTCCCTCAATGAAGATTAACTCTTCAATGCCAAAGTAGTATTCCAGTATTATTGCAAATACCAGGAAATTCAGATACAGACTCATTTTTCATTAGTAATCGAATATGTAAATTAAAGAGGAGAGTGAATACCAATTTAATTATCCAAGTTAATTGTTTATCTAAATAGCTTCAGTCAGTCCTCCACTCCCACTGAGGGAATTAAACCACAGTTCCATGTAAAGATAGCTAACTTTGCATTTTCCCTCACCCCTATCCAAACATTCCCTTCTGCTTAAATGGACCTGGAGTCAGGAGACTTGGATTTTCCTCCCTTGTCTTCCATTAGAAATTACATTCCCTGGGTCTCAATATGCACATCTGAAAAATGACAAAGTTGAACTAGTTGATCTGCAAAAAAGACACTTCACACCCTTAACATATGTGAAAAGCAGATTTAATATTAAAGATGTATTTTGGGTACCTATCTGTGGGAAAAAATAAAGTCTCTTAGCTTCAGGTATTAAACAAGAAGAAAGTGAGAAGTCATCTGCTTAAAGAATATGTAGTAATGTAATTGGTTTTACTTCTATGAAATAGTAAAATTCAGTTAATAAATGTAAGTAAGTTCTCCTCCTACTTGAAAAAAAATCAAAATTAAATATTTCCCTAATATTAAGCAGACATTCTTACCTATTAGATTCTTATTCTACTGCATAAAGGAAAGTACACTCACAAGATTTTAAGCACACACAAGCTTCAACAAGATACTCTTTTGCACGTTTTTTCTGTAGCTTTTCTATGAAATAATATTCCCTAAGTGTCAGAAGTCAGACTAGGATATGCAATTTTAAATGCAATTTTGTTTTTTAAAACATAGTAATTTTCATGTATTTTTCCAAGCCTCACATCTCAGTCCATTTTTACCCTGTTTACTCTGCTTCCCAGGTACACACTCTCTCCCTCTCTTCCTCTCGACACCCAACCTTTCCTTGCGTCCTTCTGCCAGTAGGTGCACTCGGGTGAGTCTTCTCTCCCCGCCTCTCTCCACGACTTTTCCAAGCCACCCACAGCTACCTGTGCTCTTACCTGTCGGCGCTGAGGGCAGTGAGAGTGAACACGGAAACCCCCACGGAAGTGAGCTGGATGAGCGGGATCAGTTTGCAGCCCACCTTGCCGAACATCCACTCGTCGAAGAAGTAGCGCGAAGCGTCCACCGGGACGCAGGTGAGCAGCAGTAGCAAGTCCCCTGCCGCCAGGTTAGAGATTAAGATGTTGGGGACGCTCCTCATGGCGCTGTTGGTGACGAAGATCTTCACCAGCATGATGTTGCCCAGCAAGCCCACGGTGATGATGAACAGGTAGAGGGACGGGATCACACAGCGGATCACTAACTCCGCGGTAGTCCCTTCCGAGGCCGGCAGAAAATCCCTTTCCCACCCCTCTGGAACGAAACCGCTCTTGTTCGCGCCGGAGGTCACCGAGAGGTTGGAAAGAGACTTAGAGGGCATGATCTCCTTTCCAGCAGAGTCCGCTGGAGTTTTCACGCACTCCAATGCCCTGAGGACTGCACGCCCACGATTTGGGTTTAATCGATGTTCCTTCCTTTCGCCCCTGCAAGTTTACTGCCCGCGGGGCGCGCGTCATTGCGCCCCGTCCGTAAGCGTTCAGGACCTGGAGAGGGTTCTGTCCACACACTCGGGAGCTTCGCTTCTAGAGGGAGTAAATGGCTCCGGTTAACTCGGAATTTAAATTAAAAAAAAAAAAGCAAAGCGGTTGCGTCTTTGTTCCGTATTCAGTGGTTTGTTCTCAAGGTTAGCTAGGGGAAAACGGCCTTTCAGGGACAAGGAGCTGTCCCTCGGGGATCAGTAGAAACACCTGCCCGACTGTTAGCCCAGAGAAGGGGAAGTCGTCCTGGCGCTATCCAGCGGGCCGCGGCTGAAATCCTGAGAACTAGCGCGGGGCCACCCGCAACCTGCTTTTCCCATAGCTTTGCTCTTGTTTGTGAAGTTCCTGTTGTATTGTGTGGAACCGGACGGGAGCTCAGTTCTCCGTGTATGTGTGCGTGCCCCTATATACATCCATCCTTACCCGCCTCCAAGCAGGAGGAGCCCCAGGCAAGAACTTTGGAATCTCTGAGGATTTAAGGGCTGAATTGGCAAGTCCCTAATGCTGAAACACAGAATTCAGGGGGAAAAAAATGAGTGCTAAAGAATAAAGTTCATAAATAAAATCCTCTCGCTACTCTTTTTCTGATCATCTACTTTTCTTACCTAAATGTGAAAATTATTTCCTATAGTTGGTGTAGTATTTTTAAATTTACATTTTATTGAATTATAACATGTATAACGTACACATTTCTTAATTGTTCTGCTTAATCTAACCATCATTCAGAGCCCACAATCTAACCACCATCTCCCAAAATAACCACCATTTGGCTTGTTATTAGATACGTGTGCCTCCTATTGAGCATCGTATAAATTGAATCATTCAGCATACCCTCTTGTGTCTAGGTTCTTTAACTCGACACCATATCTGTGAGATCCACTCATGTTTTCCCAGGTGGCATTTTTCATTACCGTATACTATATCATTTTATAAATATACCACTGTTTGTTTAACTATTCTATATTGATTAACATTTGGGTTCCTTACAATTTTAGTCAATCAGAGTAATGTTTCTATGAACATTCTTTTACATGTGTTCCGGTGCATATTTGAATAAATCCCAGGTGTGGATTAGCCAGGTCGTAGAACTTGAGTACGTTCAGCCTTACTGGAAACTGACATTTTTTCAAAATAAATTACTATGTTATTTTTTCTTTGGGAATCTTGCTTGACAATTTTAATTGTCAATTCTATCTATTAAGACAGAATATATGTATGCTTATGCCACTCATAGATATATATTCAATAAACATCTGATATGCTGTTTTAAATAGGCTGTCCCTAAAACAAAACAGCTTCCCAAATCACCACCATCTGAGTCTAATGTAAACTGATCAGAAACGGTGGCTCAGTTCTGGAGCTAGCTAAATATCACTCTTCATTAGGGAAAACATTTGGCTAGTTCTTTGTTATTAAAGGATAAAATTGAATAATAGCATTGTAACTAGCCAGGGACTACCTATGATGATCTAGCCATAAACTGATAAAATGTGTATATCTGCAACATCATTTATATATTAAGGAACTTTTCCAGATATTGCCCACCAAGAGCACTGTCACCTTATAACTGAATTAGACAAGGTAAACATTTGCATTGTAATCAATTTTGAGTTTTGTGTTTTCTATCTCAAATGAAAGTCATTTTTGTACTTTTCTAGAATTTCACTACTTAAAATAATTCATTATAAAATTAAGACTAGTTAAATAGAATATTCATATATAAATATATTCAAATATATAAATATTCTATTTATAGTTATAAAAATTATGTACATATATAGAGGGAGAGGGAGTGAGGGAAAAAGGGAGAGCAAGGAAATTAATATTACATATAGGTTGAGAAATGTGTCTAGGAATTTTATCTCCAAAGTTATTTGTTTTCTTTTTAACATCCAATCTTCCTATACAAAGTAAATTACTAGAGCAATCTTCTAATTATGAAATGTCTAAAATTCAAACTGCAACTATGCGATTTTAATATATTTTACATAAAATGTATTGAAATTGAAATTACTATATGAATTTTTATATTCTCCTCTGATTGTGCCTGTGTGTTCTTAATCATTTAGATGAGAAAAAAAAATGTCTAGTCTTAAAGCTGGATTAATAAATATCCAATTGACAGGCATTGTAGAAACAAGACATCTGGATTGAATTTTCTTCATTTTAATGAAATTTATATGTATTTACTTAAAGATTTGTGTTCATTGTAGTGAAGAACATAATGAATATTTTAATCATATTTATTTTATTGAAATGTTATAAAGTTATTATAATGTATTATGTAAATTCATCACAAAATTACATATAAGAACACAGTATTGTCTCATATTTATAGAATGCATACTCATCAAAGGTAAACATCTACTGGAATGAAATACTATTTGTTTCTTTATGTTTTGAGACAGGGTCTTGCTCTGTCACTCAGGTATATGCAGTGGCATGAAGATGGCTCACTATAGCCTCAACTTCCTGCATTCAAACAATTCTCCTGCCTCACCTTCCCCATGTAGCTGGGACTGCAGGTGTGCCAAACCATGCCTGGCTAAGGTTTCTAATTTTTTGTAGAAATGGGGTCTCACTTTGCTGCCCAGGTCTCAAATTCTTGGGATCAAGCAATCCTCTTGCCTCAGCCTCCCAAATTTCTATAATTATAGGCATGAGCCATAGCTCCCAGCCATACACACCTTTTTGTTGTATTCAATCTGTCATATACCATATTAGGTTCCTTAAACTCATATACTTAATGTTTATCAATATTCTTAGATAAAAATATTTGAGTCTTAATTTGACGTGATCCACAGAGACAAGATAAATTGTCTAATTTCAAAAAGACCTCATAAAACTGCAATTTGAAATTTATTGTATTTGAAATCAGTGTGTGTTATGTCTCTTTGTTCCTAGAGAAAACAATTGTGTGAAAAAAATGTGGTTTTTGTATAAATGAAATATACACTTTTAATCCTGAGTATTCGATGTTTATAAATATACATTTTATATTTTATTGCCCTAATATAGGAACTGTTCAGAACCATATTGATGCTGTTTCAAATTCATTGACATGAGTATTATTGTTGTAAGTGAATATGAAGAATTTGAAATGTAAACCAATTGCATAATCCTCATCTGCTTCAATGTATCTATCCTTCAGTGTATCATGAAAAAATATAAAATATTATATTTATGGAGATATTTTATAGATTTTTCTTAAGATCATGACCAAGGCAAGAATACCCACTATTATCATTGTTATTTTAACACAATAGAGGAGATTCCAATCAATGCTATTACAACAGAAATGGAAATGAAAAGCATAAAATTTGAGAGAAAGGAGATACTAACACAAGGGTATAATATTAAAATCAAAATGGAATTGGAAAAAGAACAGAAAACACATCAATGGAAGAGAATAGAAAGTTCGAAGGCAGTTGCACGTAGATAAGGAAACAACACTAAAACGTGTGTTGCAACAAATAAACACTTAGTAGATAATACTGGGAAAACTGGTTCACAGGCAAGGAGAATAAAATGGAGTCTGTATGTATTACTATATGTAGTACTATAATTCTAGTGCATTAAAGGTCACAGTATGAAAAAGTAATTAGGGGAACATAATAGAAGAAAATCTTAAAGAATACATATGAGACCATGTGGGTGGGAAGTGATTCCTACTTCAAGTCAAGATGGAGTAACAGAATACATTGAAAAAGTAAAAACCAGACAAAACATATTAAACAGTAGTTTTGATACATTGGAAGCACAAAAGAGGCAGCACAAAACAGTGATCCCTAAGACAGGGTTAACAGATGAGATGAGCTCTACCATTGCTCTATCTTACTGCCTAGAGAAAGAGTTTTCAGCCCATGCACAAGGATAAGGAATCCACACTGAGCCTGGAATTCTCTCTTACTTGAGATGGAATTGGAATCAGCAGAACAGAGAAAAGTGAATCATATAGAGAAAGAATTCTGGAGATTCACAGAATTTCCCCTTGGGTTTTCAGCTAAATACAGGTTTCTATCTGTATGTGGGAAAATTAACCAATTCTCAGGAAAACACTTAACCAAAAGGGGTCAATTAGTGATTTAAAGAAGCTATGTTCCTACTAGCCAGAGTATAACAACCTTGTAAAGGACATAGTTTCAGGTACATTACTTAGAAGTGTATTGTGTCTGTAGTTAGGAAAAATTAACCATAGACCAAAGGCTTCTCTGGTCTTTCCCTCAAAGCTTAAAAACAAGGATTAAAATGGGAAAACAAGTTCTAAGAAACCTGATGGTATCTTAGAACAAACCTTAAGAATATTTAAAGTACTGATACTCCTCGATTTATATTTGGGCTAAATCTCAATAAATGCATCATAAGTTGAAAATATCCTAAATGGAAAATGTATCTAATACCCTAACAAACTCACCACAAATAAAGTTAAAAAATCATAAGTCAAATCATTGTAAGTGCCGATGGTCCTCAACTTAGGATGGAGCAACATCCTGAGAAACCCATGATTAAAGTCAAAATATTGTAAGTCGCACTCTAGTAAACTGGGGCTCTCTATAATGTTTAAACTACTTAGAATCCAACAAGGTAAAATTAAAATGTCTGGCTGACATGCTCTTGGAAATTACCAACCATGAAAATCACCAGGTAATTACATCTAAAAGTAAGGACAAAAATCAGTCAATTGAAACTAAACCAATAATGGCACAGATGATATATATGTAGTTAAGAACAGTAAAAATGTTAACAAGACTCTATTTCATGTGTTGAGGAAGGAATTTGCATATTAAGGAGAGACATGAAAAATATAAAAATACATACATTAAATTTTAACAGAAGAAAAAAGTCATAAAAGTAAACTTCATAAAATTAACAGCAGAAAAAAAAAGAAAAAAGAGCACTGCAGGAAAAAAAGTAAGTGAATTTCTCAATATAGTAGTAGAAAGTACCCAAAACAGAATACAGAGAGAAAAAGACTGGGTAAAAATTGAACAAAGCGTGCACTCTGGGAAACTTTAAGTACCTATAGTTGGATCTTCAAAGGACAGAAGAAAAAAAGAATGGAAGAAAAAATACTTGAAGAAAAAGCAGCTCCAAATTTTTCACAGTTAATGAAAGCTAAACCCTTCACATCCAAGAAGCTCAACAAGCCCCAGGCAGAAGAAACACAAAGAAAAATATTCCAACGTGAAAAACTAGAAACGATTTTGTTAACATCAGGAACAAAGAAAGGATGTGTACTCTCACCATTCCTTTTCAATTTTGTACCGGAAGTTCTCATCAATGCAATAAGACAAGAAAAAGACATAGGGTGATAATGATTGTAAAGGAAGAAATAAAATGTCTTTGTTAACAAATGACATGATTATCTATTAGAAAATCTGAAAGAATCAACAAAAGACCCTTGCAACTAATAAGTAACCACAGAGAGGTTGCCAAATAAAAATTAATATACAAAAGTAAATCACTTTCTTACATACCATCAATTACTAAGTGGAATTTGACACTGATAATACTAAAAAATTTGCAGTCACCCCCAAATATGAAGTACTTGATTAAATCTAACAAAATGTGCATGATACATAAAAGGAAAATTACAAAACTGAAGAAAATTGGAGAACGAAATAAAAAGATATTCCACATTCATGGATCTGAAAACTCAAGTTTTCCTTGTCAAGTTGTAAGTTCTATTCACCTTCATCTATAAATTCAATGTTATCTTAATCATAATCCCAGAAAGGTAATTTGTGGATATCAGCAAAGTGAAAACAGGCACAAGACTCAGGATAGCCAAAGAGAAAACAAAGTTGGAAGATTGACACTACCTTATTTTAAGATTTATTATAAAGCTGTAGTAATCAAAATAGTATGGATATTAATGAAAGAATAGACAAATAGATTAATGGAAGAGACAAGAGAGCCCAGAATTAGACCCACATAAATATAGCCAACTGCTCTTTGACAAGGAACCAAAGGCCAAACAATGGGACCAAGAAGTCCTTTCAACAAATGGTGCTGGAACAAAAGGATGTTCTCATGCAAAGGGAATGAATCTAGACATAAAGTTTACACCCTCCACAAAAATTCACAAAAAGTACATCATAGACCTATATGTAAACTACAAAAATTATAAAATTCCTAGAAGAATACATAGAAGAAAATCCAGATGAATTTGTGTATTTGTCCGTTTTCACACTGCTATAAAGAACTAACTGAAACTGGGTAATTTATAAAGAAAAGAAGTTTAATTGACTCATAGTTTCACAGGCTTAACAGGAAGCATGACTGGGAGGCCTCAGGAAACTTACAATCATGTCATAAGGAGAAGGGGAAGCAAGGACCGTCTTCACATGGTGGCCGAAAAGAGAGAGACTGTGAAGGGGAAGTGTCACACACTTGCAAACAAGCAGATCTTGTGAGAGTTCACTCACTGTCATAAAAACAGCAAGGGGGAAGTCTCCTCCATGATTCAATCATCTCCCACCAGGCCTCTCTCCCACCATGTGCAGATTACAATTCAAGATGGGATTTTGCTGAGGACACAGAGACAAACCATATCAACTTGGGTATATCAATGACACTTCTTTTTTTTTTTTTTTTTTTTTTTTTTAGAACAAGCTTCTCCAACTGATGTCTCAAAGGTTGCATGAGGCCCAGGATTTGAATGCGGCCCAACATAAATTTGTAAACTTTTTTTTTTTTTCTGAGACAGAGTCTCTCTCTGTCACCCAGGCTGGAGAGCAGTGGCGCAATCTCAGCTCACTGCAAGCTCTGCCTCCTGGGTTTATGCCATTCTCCTGTCTCAGTCTCCCTAGTAGCTGGGACTACAGGTGCATGCCACCATGCCCAGATAACTTTTTGTAGTTTTAGTAGAGATGGGGTTTCACTGTGTTAGCCAGGATGGTCTCGATCTCCTGACCTCAGGATCTGCCCGCCTCGGCCTCCCAAAGTTCTGGGATTACAGGCATGAGCCACTGCACCCAGCCACAATGACTCTTAAGATACAAAACTGAAGAGGTAATCCATGAAAAAAATAATTGATCAGCTTTACTTAATAACTTATTCAAAACTAAAAATTCCGCTTTGCAAATGACACTGTTAAGACAATAAGCAGGCTAAAGACTAGGATTTATGATCCAACACATACAAGTATCACAAAGAATTCTTACAACTCAAGATATCCAAAATACACAAAGAATTTTTAAAATTCATCAATAAAAAAATAAAAAATCCAATAAAAAATGGACAAAACACCTTAATAGACATCTCATCAAAGAAGATACACAAGTGTAAATAAGCGTATTAAAAGTTGTTTACATCATGTCATTAAGCAATTGCAAATTAAGACAACAAGATACTCCTATACATTTATTAAAATGGCACAATATTGCAACTTTATTCAAAACACTGCCAACTTTAAATGCTGAGCAGGATGTGGATCAATAGGAGTTCTCATTCACTGATGGTGAAAATGCAAAATTTGGAAGACGGTTTGGCAGTTTCTTACAAAATTAAACATGTTCTTACTATGCTATTCAACGATCACACTCCTTTCTGTTTACCCAAAACATTTGAAAACATATGTCCACACAAAAACCAACACATGGATGTTTATAACAGCTTTATTTGTAATTGCCAAAAGTTGGAAGAAAAGATGTCTTTTAGTAGGTGAATGAACAAACTGTGGTACAACCAGATGATTGGATATTATTCAGCCCTAAGAAAAATGAGATATCCAGTCATAAAAAGACATGGAAAAAACTTAAATGTATGTTGCTAATTGAAATAAGTCAATCTGAAAAGTCTGCATACTGTATGATTTCAACTATATGACATTCTGGGAAAGGTCAAACTACAGAGACAGTAAAAAGTGCTTCCCAGGGGAAGGGAGGAGGAAAGGACAAATGTATTTATTGCAGAGGATTTTGCAGTAGTAAAATTACTCTGTATTATACTATAATTCTAGAAATGTGTAATTACACATGAGTTCAAACCCAGAGATTGTACAACAGGAAGATTGAACCCTAATGTAATCTATGACTGAGTGATAATGATGTCTCAATATAGGTTCATCTAATTGTAACAAATGTGCCACTTTCATGAGGAAAGTTGATAATGGGAGACTATGTATGTGTGAGGGTAGAGGGTACATAGGAGGCATAACTATACTTTCTTCTTAATTTTGCCATGTCAAAGCAGATTTTACTGTCTTACTCTACTCAGACTGCTGTAACAAAATACTATAAATTGGGTAGCTTATAAAAAAGAGAATTTTATTTTCTACATTTCTGTTAAAAGAGAATTCTTAGTCAAATTAAATTTTACAGAGTTTAAATGAACAGAGAACAATTCACAAATCAGGCAGCCTCCTGAGCCAGAGTAGGCTCAAAGAGACTCCAGCGGAGCCATGTGGTGGAAGGAGATTTATGGACACAAAAAGAAAAGTGATATACAGAAAACAGAAGTGAAGGAAGAAATAACCAGATTGGTTATAGTTCAGCATCTGCCTTATTTGAACATGGTTTGAATAATTGGGCCCCTTTGATTGGACCAATCTCAATGATTAGCACAAGAGCAGGTTCCAGTCTTCTATTCAGGTGATAGTTCACTAGGTACAGAGAAACCTTTATGTCAAACTTAAAATATGTAAGGAAGCAGCTTTTGGCTACACTTGATTTAACAATTCCCTGTATGGGGTCATCCTCTCAGAATTGATCATTGATCAAAACTTTATCATTGATGTCACTAGCACCATGATAAATGTACCTATTTGGTCTCAAAACCCATTGGGAAATGCAGAACAGTGGGTTTTTTTAAGGTTAGAACAAGGACTTCAGATTAATTTCTTTGTAGGAGTTAGGTTAGAGGGTAGCTCTTTATGGTGGAATCTCCTGTTTACAGGAGAAAAACAAAACTTGGTTTGTTCTAGCATCTATCTTTTTCTTTAAGGTCTTAGTTTGATAATGTCAGATTTAGCATAAGTGACTCTAATTTGGTTTAAAATGGTCTGTTGGGGCCTAGGGCATGAGCTCAGTCCAAAACAATGGCCTCTCATAATTTTGCTTAAAAATAACCCTCTTTGGTCAAGTTCTCACTTAGGTGAGAGAATGACCAAAACTTCAGGCCTTAGCACCACTCTCAGTTACCTTCACTTTGGGTTTCTGGTCTCAGCACATCATTTATATATAGGCTGCAGTGCCCTCATGGTCACAGATTTTTTTTCAGCTCTTGTCATTCCAGTTGAAGAGAGACCATTTAACACGCTAAAGATGGCTGTATGCAAACATTTAAAACTTTTAAGAGAACACAGTGCACCAGGGAAACTACTATTATGACTATCAGGGGGATAATACCGAGAACTTGGAGTATGCTCCTTAGCCAGGATTGCCATGAACCAAACCAACTACAATCAAACAGATCAAGGTAAAGAGTCTGCTTGCTTTACCAAAGCAGCCTGTTTATTGATCCCCTACAACTGAATCTCTGTAATACCAGATTTTTTTATCCATGGGAAACAAGAAGTATAAGCAACTGCACAGATACTTCTGCTTAGCCAGTAAGCAATTTAAAGCAATTCTATTATGTAGCATAACTTTCACAAGAGAATTTAAAGTCTATTCTGCAACCATTAAAGCCTCCTAACAATGTTTTCTTTAACCTGTGATGTTGGTTAAGAGGAGTGGAACCTATAATGTAGGTTAAGAGGAGTGAATCAGTGTTTGCTTCTGACTAATTATGAGGCAACAAATGTACCATTAAAATTTCTCACCTACGTTGGCCTTTCATCTTCCATTTATCAAGGCATAAGGTTGTCCATGTATAAAGCTGACTGAAAAATTTTTCACAAATAAAAATAGACGCCATGAGTGTACACAACAGACCCCCTTTTTAGTTCTATTGTTCAAAGAGACATAAGCAAGGGAAAAATGGAAAAATAAAAGTCTCATGATAACAGAGAAATCTTGATCCATGATTTTGGGGAAGAGCTGTCCATATCAAAGATGCCATCTGCTTCTGGGGAGAAACTTCCCTGGTTAGCTTTACCTTAAGGTTGTAAATGAGTGTACAGTTGCAAAAGTGCAAGACACCTATGTGAATTGTGAGATTATGAACCCAAGGTTCAAGGTGCCAAAGTTTTGCTGCAATGTGGATGGCTCAATGACAGCCTTTCTCTGATACTCTGAGAAGACCATGGAGTCTAATCCTTGGGTTATAGATTATGAAGGGGTTGATTGTTCCCAGTCAGTAGACCATGAAATGGTCAAAGTGAAAATACACTTTGGCAAAATGACCTTCTGTTATAAAAACAGCCCTCTTGAATGGGAAAGCTTTTACACAACCAGAAAGCATGCATTAAAAATTGCAATTGAATGAAATCCTTTTATAAATGTTTAAATGGCCCATCAGGTAACAGAAATGTACATAAAGTTTTAAAACCCAGAAATGGGTTTGATAACAAAACATTGGTCAAAAACTACTTGAGCAATTTAGAACGGTCATCAAAATAATATATTTTTTAATTTATTCCATGATGGGTCATGGAATGCAGAGCTTCTAATAACAACCACTTTAAGGACTCAGGGTGGGGTGGCTGTCCAGAATCTCCATGAATCCATTCTTAACATTTGATTTACATTTTTTAAAATACCAGTTGTTTCTCCTATTTATATGCATAGCACTGATAACAGATGGGCTATCACAAGCAATTTGACTTGCACTATGGAGTTTATTCAAATTGTATATCTAAGTATTTCAGTACTGCTTGGTTTATCATGCAAATCTCACAAAGTATTTTCTTGGTATTTGGTTAATTTTTGCCCTGCCTGTGTTAGCAGTTTTGTAAACCGATCAATATTTTCATTAAAGTGTTGAAAATTCTTACCCAGTCCAAATCATGTAATCCTAAAGTTATCAGAAACTTGTATTCAAGAGCGCTTGTCAGGGTTCTTTCTATACTTTCATGAACCTCCTTAAAGATAACATACTCTAGGATTTTGTGAGCAAAATCAGAAACTGCATTAGAAACTGCATTAGAATTAGACAATCAACTGTGAAAATAACTGAGATGGAGTCTCACTATGTTGGCCAGGTTGGTTTGAGCTCCTGGCCTTAAGGTATTCTACCGCCTCTGCCTCCCAAAGTGTTGGGTTTACAGGTATGAGCCACCATATCTAGCATAAATGGTCATAGTTAAAGACACAACTGACTAGGAAATGTGGTCATTTCTGTGGCCTGCAATAACTAAACCATAATTATGGTTGATAGCATATAGCTAAACATATTAGAATTTTAGAAATTGTATACAATTTTGGAACATTTATTAATAATTTTATTAAAATATATCTTGAAGAAGATTGAAATCATTTTTTATTTGGCAGTGGTTTCCATGTAATTTAACATGTCAAAAAATCGGCCTGTCTCTCCTTTTGATGTTTTAGGTGCCTTCTGCAGCATCCCAAAGTTAGAGATCAAAAAAGACTTAACTTTGAAGCTGAAATTTGATTTTGGAAAGCTCATCAAATATTTCAAAGTATTAAAACACTTGACCAAAATAGAATCACAGGTCACCATAAAAATAATAGTCATTCATTTAGCCAAAGTGATAATTAAAAGATTTTAAAAAATCAAAAACCTGTACTTTTTAATAGAGAAGGCTACTTTCCAAATAAGGAAAAGACTTAAGACAGTGTAAGACAGAATCTCTCTCTTCTTCTCTCCTCTCTCTCTTTTTTTATTTTTACAGTTTACTCAAAAATTGAGGAAAAATGTTTGAATATGTCTGATTGATGTCATGCACATCCATTCGAAGAGACCACCAAACAGGCTTTGTGTGAGTGATAAAGCTTTTTAATCACCTGGTTGTAGGCGGGCTGAGTCCAAAAGGAGAGTCGGCATAGGGTGGTGGGATTTTCATTAGTTCTTATAGGTTTGGGATAGATGGTGGAGTTAGGAGCAATTTTTTGCGGGCAGGGGGTGGATCTCACAAAGTACATTCTCAAGGGTGGGGAGAATATTACAAAGTACCTTCTCAAGGGTAAGGAGGGTGTATTGTATAAAGTACATTCACAAGGGCAGGGGAATATCACAAAGCACATTATTGAAAGGGCGGGGAGGGTGTATTGTCACAAAGTCAATTGATCAGTTAGGGTGTGGCAGGAACAAATCAAAATGGTGGAATGTCACAGTTAAGGCAGGAACTGGCTATTTTCACTTCCTTTGTGGATCTTTAGTTGCTTCAGGCCATCTGGATGCTTAGGTGCAGGTCACAGGGGATATGATGGCTTAGCTTGGGCTCAGAGACCTGATAATTAATACTGCGTAAAATTTTTGTTCAAAAGAGAAAACCAAACTTTAGTTTTGTGTTGTGTATTATCAATGCTAAACCTTATTTTAATAAAACCCTATAAATAAATTTATAAAATCTGTCATCTTTTCACTACACAAGATTTCCATAAACCTTTTGTTTTACATTTTCTCCAACTTTATATATTCATCTAGATTTATCTATTTTTTACTCCTTCAATTTGAAACCTGTAACTTCAAACTAGACAAAATTTTTAAACAAGCACACATTTTTATGCCTTTATATATTTTCTCACTAAAAACATATTTTTGTTTATACTTTTGTTCATATATTCTGTATACAGAATTGTTTCTCTAATATTTAGTAGTTTTAGTTACATATATTAACTACAGTTTTAACTCTCAGCAATCCCAATTTGTAGTGAAAACTCTAGAAAGTAATTTTGAAGTGTTTGTTTTATATCACCATTTATACATAAAAAACATTTTATAAATTTTTTAGAAGGATAGTTTTTCAAATTATTGTTTATTGACAGTTTTTTAAAGCATTTAAAAATAACATGTCCTGGGGGCAGAGCAAGATGGCCGAATAGGAACAGCTCCAGTCTCCAACTCCCAGCGC
>NW_012119376.1:2860641-2901428 GCF_000951035.1 Colobus angolensis palliatus | reverse complement strand
GTATATAGACTTAAACTCAAGTTTAATAATTAATGTTTCAGCATTTTAACTTACTAATGATTCAGACATTTTAGGATTATCTATTACTTAATCTAACATAATATGACTTTAAGATTTTAAGATTTTAAATTACTGAAAATAATTTGGAACTAAATACAGGAACCCTCCCTAGTGTCTTCCCCAGTCATCCAGGGTCCCAACTAACCATGCGACATCCAGGAAAGTCAGGACTATGATGGTCATGACCTGTCTGAGTCCTGAATTCATGTGCTAGTTCTAAAAGGTTCAGAATAGAAGACAGAGCTGTGAAGACTACAACTGGACAATCTAACTCTTCCTATAATAGCCAGGAGGCAAAACAGGGAGAGCAGGGAAGAATGGCCCTATTGGGCTTGATTCTGGCTTGCAGTTCCTAGTCTGGGTACTGAGACCTTGTCTTGTCTCTAGACCTCATCCTGTCCACCTATCCAGACCTCCAAATCCTGAGGCTCTAATCTGAAAACATAAACTCAAAATCAAATCAAGTAAGTTTCTAATTATCTTTAACTGGTAATTTTGAAGCCATTCCTGTTTACCAAAAAAAATTTTAAGCAGCTTTATTTACTAAATAATATCACATACACATAACACATACAGACATACAAACACAGAGAAGCAATTCTTATAGCTTTTATAAAGGATTGCAATTTGCTGGCTTTTAAATAGCTTTTCTTTTCCCCATTTAGACTATCAATCTCCCAATTACTTGTTTCATTGCCGTAAGCAATTGCTAACAAGACAACAAATTTGCATTTCTAAAAAGACAACTCTTAGGTGAAACTAAAAGAATTATATTTTGTAAGCACAGAGCTAAGATTTTAGGCTTAAATATTGTATCATCATTTGCTCAAACTAAGGGAAAAATACAGTGCCCAACTAAAAGTTAAGTCAAGAAAAGATGGCCAGAAAAACACCTTAAACAAAGGTATGACTTGTGATATAAATTTAAAATAATGGTAAGAGTTTCTAAGGTATACCAACACACATCCTTAAAAATGGAGACTCCCTTTATAGAAGCAAATTTCTTGTACCAAAGTGTTTCAAGATTGCCAGTTAAATTTCAGAAAGGTGTATTTTAGGTTCATAAGTGTTCTTGTTAACTTAGCTACTGTTTGTTAGCTAGAATTACGAGTTCTGGACAGAGCTCATCAGGAATAGGGCAAGGTATTCTCTGCCTGAACTCAGCATGGATAGATCTGAAAAAGAAGCGAGCCTAGTTTACCTGAGGGCCTATATTTTATAAACACTGTCTAGGAGACCTTTTTTTCCTCTTGGGGCTGAATAATAACTAAGCCAAAATGTCAGCAGATTTAGCTTTTCTTATCAATGAGTCGTTTAAGCTTTTTATTTACCTTTTATAAGGAGTCTTTAAATAAAAATGTTGAAATCTTTTTAGAAGATTCTGCATATCAATAGGCATTCCTAGATGAGACTTATTTGGGAGCCCTCATTTTTAAATGCACTTCTTTAAGTGCAGTGTTGTTCATTTGGAACATTCCCTTGTAACTTTATATTTTTAAATTATTTTCTAAAGGTTTTTTTGTTTGTTTTTTGGTTTTGTTTTGTTTTGTTTTGAGACAAAGTCTCACTCTGTCACCCAGGCATAATCTCAGCACAGTGGCATAATCTCAGCTCACTGCAACTTCTGCCTCCTGAGCTGAAGTGATCCTCCTTGCCTCGGCCTCCTGCGTAGCTGGGACTATAGGCATGTACCACCATGCCTATCTAATTTTTGTATTTTTTGTAGAGACAGGGTTTTACCATGCTGCCCAGGCTTGTCTTGAACTCCTGGACAAAAGCAATCCACCCACCTCAGCGTCCCGTAGTGCTGGGATTACAGGTATGAGCCACCATGCCTAGCCTCCATGGTAACATTAAATTATCTTTAGTAAGATTTTGCCATTTCTGTAAGTCTTTGCTGCTTCTGGAACTTAATACTTATGCATGTGTAGGCCAGGATGTAGTCAATTGAGAAATTCAGGATCCTATTTGTACCTCAGATATTGGCTTTGGCTCTCAGATCTCCTTAACCAACTTAACCAATTATTTATTTCCCTACCTAAGTGTTCAAGAACAAAGAAAGGTGATAGAGAACACAAAAATCCCTTCAAATTTCCAAAAGCCAAAGTTCACAGCCCCTGTAATATTGCCACTTAACTACCAGTTTCTTTCTGGCCTAGTTAAACATAAGAGGACTCTAACTGGATCCAAGCCAGTTAATTATCAGAATCAATCTGATCTTAGACCCAGTCTAATTTCCACTGGAACTTCCAAATCCAGTTAGTATCAGAAATTTGCTCAAACAAACTTGGAGAGTTCAAAACAAATCCATGGAGCTTGGGAACCCAAAAGAGAATTTACCACAATTCCCAGCTGCTGCAAGAGAATAATGAACACAATGGGCCCAGCAGGTACCTCACTTGGTTACTTGATGTTCCTGGGGGTCATTAGAAGCTCTACTTTGGATCTCACTTCTGATGCCATCTGTTAAAAGAAAATCCTTAGCCAAATTAAATTTAACAGAGTTTAATAGAGCAAAGAAAAATTCACAAATCAGGCAGTTTCCTGAGCCAGAAAAGGTTCAGAGAGACTCAGCGCAGTCACATGTTGGAAGAAGATTTATATACAGAAAAAGGAAAGTGACGCTCAGAAAATGAAAGTAAGATACAGAAAAAGCAATTGGGCTGGGCGCGGTGGCTCACACCTGTAATCCCTGAAATTTGGGAGGCCGAGGTGGGCAGATCACCTGCGGTCAGGAGTTCGAGACCAGCCTGGCCAACAAGATGAAACCCAATCTCTACTAAAAATACAAAAATTTACTGCATACCTGTAAACCCATCTACTCAGGAGGCTGAGGCAGGACAATCACTTGAACCCAGGAAGTGGAGGTTGTGGTGAGCTGAGATTGTGCCATTGCCTTCCAGCCTGGGCAATGAACAAAATTCCATCTCAAAAAATAAAAGCAAAAAAAGAAACAGCAGATTGGATACAGCTCAGTGTTTGCCTCTTTTGAACACTATTTGAATAACTGTCCCCCTTTGATTGTCCAAAACTTGGTGACTGGCATAAGAGTAGATTATTGTCTGTTTACACTTTCATTTAGGTTGTAATTCACTGTGTACAGATAAATCTTTAGACTAAACTTGAAATATGTAAGGAGGCAGCTTTAGGCTAAACTTGATTTAACACTTCTGAAGGTTGGGAAGTCCCAGGTTAAGTCACCAGCAGATTTGCCATCTAGTGAAAGGTCATTCTTCACAGATGCTGCCTTCTTCCAACATCTTTATATGGTGGAAGGAACCAACAAGCTTCCTCAGGCCTCTTTCTTAAGGGCACTAATTCTACCCATGAGGTTTCTGCCCTTATGACCTAATCACCTCCCAGAGCCCCCCAACTGTCACACTAGGAATTAGGTTTCAACATATAAATTTGAAGGAAACAAAAACATTCACATCATGGCAGTTACCTTTTTTTGTTTTTTAAGAACAAAATGTAGAGATACTGAAGCATGAAATTCCCCATGACAATGTGGAAATCACGAATGGAGTCACGTATTGGGTACTACAGCACCTATAACCCAGTTGACCTATGAAAGGCCCTCAGGCACACACAGTTAAAGGTATATTAGGGGTAGTCTTTACCACTTAAATATGTCTTGAGAAACACAATATTTATGTGTGTAAATAGTGTTTTCTAATTGCTCCAGGCAGTTAGCAAACAATGGATAAAGCATATATATGGTAGATAAAACAAAGCCATACTACCAGATCAAAGAGATATTTTAGGAAAATAGAACATGGCATAGGAAAATTAAGGCAAATAGAATTTACCTTTAAGATAAAGAGACATTCAGGGGATAGAAGATTCTTGCAAGAATGTGATGGCTATCCTATTGCAGAAGGAAGGCAAATAGTGGCAAGCTTCTTAGTCTGATAAAAAAGTTTAACTACATGTTTTTTCCAAAATGAAAATAAAATGTGAAAACAACATAACCAAATGATAGAAAGGAGATTGTACTCTAAATTAAGCAGGAATTTTATATATACTATTACAAAAAAAGAAGCAGAAGTAGCCCAGGGTGAAAGAACTAATTCTGAAATGGCAGCATAAAGAACTCCACAAGCACCATCCCCAGTGAAAGAATTGTAACTGGTGAAAATTATAAACATGCTTAACCATTTAAAAGCTTTAGAAATTGTCCAAAGTGCACACAGCAAATGAAGAAATGTTTTTCAATAATATCTATTAAAACCAGCCAAAGTCTATGGCATTTGAGACTTGCCCCACTCTCTTTATTCCATACAACCCCATCTCAGCATGACAGAAGCATGACAGAATTCATGTGTGTTCGGCCAAGAACACAGGACTCTCTCTCCCCTCAACCCTCAGATATATACTGTAGTATCTCCCCAGGAGGGGAGGGGCAGCCACCACCAATTCTTATTCTCCCTCGATCTATGCTCTATTCCAGGCAAAATCAGTTGAGTGGTTTGGTCTTTCTTACTGTATACAAACAACATTAATAGGCCAAAAGTTCTACTGCAGGTACAGTAGCCCATTAATCAGCCTCACCCCAACTCACTTGTAGCAGGTAGATTCCATGCTGGGAGAGACAAGCTGAAGAGACAGGAGGCTACCACCCTAGCCTGTGACTCTATTTGTAAAGCAGTGATGTCAATCAAAGAAAACAAGTCACTACCCCTGCCCCCAGGGCTGTAGCAGAAATTTTGTGGGAGGGTGGGCAGGAGCAAGTTCTAAAAGCAGAGAGTTCCAAAGCTCTCTCCAAGAGAACTGACTTTATTTGAAACAGTGTAGGGAAGTTCAAACTGAACGCCACTCTTAACAACAATGAAGACTATGGTAGCAAGAAATTTTGAAGAAACTGGTAGTTCCATGAGAAGAACTATCTAAATTATAAACCAGCTATATGTTTGTCAGAGAGAATTAAAGAAAAAGATAGCTAAGAAGAGTCCTCCTATGGTTGGAACAAATATCAAAGAAAGGCCTCACAAACCAGTCTTGCAAAGGGAGCTGAATTTAATTGGTTTACACTGTGGAACAATTAATATCCCCAAGGCACTATTGAAAACTATGAAGCAATCAGTCAGCAATTCAAGGAGGCTAATAACTGGATGTAATACAGTGGCAGACAAATTAATAATGAAATTAGAGAAAGAAAGAATCAAAGAGCATATTGCTAAAACCACTTCATCCCAGGGTAACTATGCACACACCCAAGGCTTCACCCTCTGAGTACTGACATCAGAGGTTGAACATTGTGGGAAAAAATAGATATCATTGAAATGGTACACCATGTTACTAAAAAAAATCCAATAAGTTTTAAGGGATCCATATACAGATTTACTACAGTATATTTTCTAAAATGTCTAGGTTTCAACCCCAAATTATGAAACATACAATGAAACTGAGTGTGACCCCTTATACTGAAACAAAGTAGACAACAAAAACTGCCTTTGAGAGAATCCAAATGTCAAACTTAGCAGAAAAAAGACTTCAAAGCATCTAATATAAATATATTTTAAAAAACTAAAGAATACCATAAAGAAGTGAAGAAATGTATGAGGACAATGTCTGAAAAAATAGAGACTATCAATAAAAAAGTAAAAGTTATTTTAAAAAACAAATGGAAATTCTGCAGTTTAAAACTACAGTACTCGGAATGAAACATTTACTAGAGTGCTCAGCAGTAGATTTGAACTGGCAGAAGAATCAGGGAAATTAAAGATAGATTGACAGAGATTATATAATCTGAAAAACAGAGAAGGAAAAAGAAAAGAAAAAAATAAACAGAGCCTCATGGAAATATGTAGAACATAATTAAGCAAACCAAAATATGCATAATGAAAGTAACAGAAGTAGAGGACAAAGAGGAATGGGCACAAACGTTATTCAAAAAAGTAATGACTGAAAACCTTCCAAATTTGACTTAAAACAATCTATACATCAAAGAAGCTCAATAAATTCCAAATAGGACAAAGAAACCTACACTTAGACATATCAAAGTAAAAATATTCATGGACAATGATAATAAAAGCAGCATGATAAAAATGACTTCTTACATAAAAGGGAACACCAGTATGGTTATGTACTAGTCTGTTCTCACACTGCTATAAAGAAATACCTGAGATTAGATAATTTATAAAGGAAAGAGATTTAATTGACTCACGGTTGTGCATGGCTAGAGAGGTCTCAGGAAACTTACAATAATGGCAGAAAAGGAAGCAAATACATCCTTCTTCACAGAACAGCAGGAGAGAGAAGTGTTAAGCAAAGGAGGAAAAGCCCTTATAAAACCATCAGATCTCATGAGAACAATTACAGGAACAGCCTGGGTGCAACCGCTCCATGATTCAATTACCTCCCCCCAGGTCCCTCCCACAATATGTGGAGATTATGGGAAGTACAATTCAAGATGAGATTTAAGTGGGGACACAGCCACACCATATCATTCTGCTCCTAGCCCCTCCCAAATATCATGTCCTCACATTTCAAAACCAATCATGCCTTTCCAACAGTCCCCCAAATTCTTAGCTCATTCAGCATTAATCAAAAAGTCTACGTCCAAAGTCGCATCTGAGACAAGGCAAGTTCCTTCCTCCTATGAACCTGTAAAATCAAAAGCAAGTTAGTTACTTCCTAGATACAATTAGGGTACAGGAATTGGATAAACACACTCATTCCAAATGGGAGAAATTGACCAAAACAAAGGGGCTGCAGGCCCCATGCAAGTCTGAAATCTAATAGGGCAGTCATTAAACCTTAAAATTCTGAAATGATCTCCTTTGACTCCGCGTCTCACATCCAGGTCATGCTGATGCATGAGGTGGGCTTCCACAGCGTTGGGCAGTTCCAACCCTGTGGCTTTGCAGGGTACAGCTCCCTGCTTCAGCTGTTTCCATGGCTTTCATTGAGGGTCTGAGGCTTTCTCAGGCACATGGTGCAAGCCATTGGTGGATCTACCATTCTAGGCTCTAGAGGACAGTGGCTGCCTTCTCATAGTTCCATTAAGCAGTGCCCCACCGGGGACTTTGTGTTGGGGCTCTGACCCCACATTTCCCTTCCACACTTGCACCCATGGTCAGCAACTGCAAAAGTTACTGGGACTCAAGGATATAAGGTCAGAAGTAAGAAAAATATGCCTTTTTTTTTTTTTTACCTCCTTCACATACCCCAGGTATTCACTGGAAAGAGAAAGAAATACATCTCTCCAAAGAATATATATAAATGGCCAATCAGCACATGAAAAGATGCTCAATCTTATTACCCATCATGGAAATGCAAATCAAACTCACAGTGAATTACCTTGTCACACTCATTAGTATGACTACAGGGATGAAATGCTATGGTCTGAATGTTTGTTACTCTCTTAAAATTCATACATTGAAATCTAATGCATAGGGGTATTGTATTAAGAGGTGGGGCCTTTGAGAAGTGATTCAGTCATAAAGGTAGAAACCTTATAAATGGGGTTGATGGCCTTATAAAAGAGTCCCAAGGAGTTTATTTGCCCCTTCCCACATGTCAGAATGCAGCAAAATGGCACCATATGTAGATATGAGCCTTCACCAGACACCAGAAGTCGCCTTGATGTTGGACTTCCCAGACTTCAGAACTGTGAAAAATAAATTACTCTTGTTTATAAATTACTCAGTCTAAGATATTTTGTTATAGCAGTTTGAATGAACTAAGACAGATGGCTACAACCAAATACCTGGACACACAAAAAAAAAGCTTTGGCAAGCATATAAAGAAATTCAATCCCTTACACATTGCTAGTGGAAATTTAAAGTGGTGCAGCCACTTTGAAAAACAGTCTGGCCATTTCTCATAAGGCTAAACATAAAATTACTATATTATCCAGCAATTTCACTCCTAGGTATATAGCCAGTACAATTAAAAATATATGACTACACAAAACTATATACAAATCATCACAGAATTGTTCCTAATAGCCAAAAAGTAGAAACAACCCAAAAGTCCAATCAACTAATGAATGGATTAAATAAAACATATTAAATTCATACAATGGAATATTGGCTATCATTAAAAAGGAATCAATAAGCAATAATATGGATGTATCTTGAGAGTATTATGCTAAGTAAAAGAAGCTAATTTTGAAAGGTCACTACTGTATGATTACATTTATATGAAATGGAGTGCATGAAATTTATATGAAATGTTACAAGAGGCAAATCTAGAGAGACAGAAAGATTAGTGGTTTCCTACAACTAGGGGAGTTGGGGGGAAATGCTTACATATGTGGATTTTCTTTTGAGGTTGATAATACATTTAAACTTACTATGGTGACAGTTGCACACTCTGAACATACCAAAAACTATTTAATTATACACTTTAAATGAGTAAATGGCGTTTGATATGAATTATATATCAACAAAGGTGTTAACTAAAGGAAGAAAGAGAAGGAGGTGAAGGAGGACCTGCCCAGATCATTAGCTTTTCATCTTAACTGCCAAATTCATTTATAGAAAATCTATCAGAAACCCCTAATAATGGAGGTTTCCAAATGAGTAATATAGCTTACATCAGTCTCTTTAATAGCTTTGATAAAACTAAACTGTAATTAGACATAGATCAAATAAGACATACTGGCTGGGCGCGGTGGCTCACACCTGTAATGCCAGCACTTTAGGAGGCCAAGGCGCATGGATCACTCGAGGTCAGGATCTTGAGACCAGCCTGGCCAACATGGTGAAATCCCATCTCTACTAAAAAAAAAAAAAAAATAGCAAGGAGTGGTGGCGTATACATGTATTCCCAACTACTCGGGAGTCTGAGGCAGGAGAATTGCTTGAACCTGGGAGGCAGAGGTTGCAGTGAGCAGAGATTGCATCACTGCATTCCTGCCTGGCCAACAGAGTGAGACTCCATCTCAAAAAAAAAAAAAAAAAAAGTCTTACACATTGAAATCACTGAGACACAGGCTTAGCCTTTATACCACCCTACACAACAAAACCTGGTACCTAAGAAGAGGTCATTTCTATTAGCAAGGGTCAATGAATACAACAATCATAATTTCTGATTTGTTGATAAAACCCAAACAAAATTAAATGATTTTCTTAGTGAGAAAAGTTGTTTTGGTTATATAATAATATGATTTCTATGAATTTTCCAGTTATTAATATTACTTGTAAAAAAAACCACTAGCTTGTCACTTATGTATTCATCTCTTAACCTTAGTCATTTTTGAGGGAACTTCTTTAAAATAGTTTTATCCATCCACCAGTTTCAAATAAGATTATAAAAAAGTGAATAAATCATTTTATACAAATTGAAACATAGAACTGAGATGAGATTGGTTTTTATTGGATGAAAATTGAATAGTAAAAAACTTAGGGTACCAGAAATGTCAATGCTGATTTAATCTGTGTAGAAAGGTGACCAGAGAACATGCATTAGTATGCTCTAAGTAAATGCCTCTGAATTCCCATTTAAAACATAGCCGTTTCTTTCTTGGCGAGATGGCACCCAAATAGCTTGTTCAGGAACCATCAGGGCACTCCCCAACACAAAAGCCAATGTCATGTTTGCAGCTTAATTCTTAAATTGACAAGGTAAGCAAATACTTCAATCCTGTCTAATTAGGTAGCATTTGCTTATTCAAAATATGTATTTAGTAGCCCCAGTACATCTGATTTTCATTCCAAATGTTTAACAGAGTCAAAAAACAGTAATTTTCTGGCTGGGTGCAGTGGGTCACACCTGTAATTCCAACATTTTGAGAGGCTGTCAGGAGAATCACTTGAGGCTGGGAGTTAGAGACCAGCATGGGCAAAACGAAAAAGAAAATAGTCATTTTTAAACTTGGAACACTTGGCCTGAATGAGAAACTGGTAAATAACCTGCTAGGTATTTTTCAAAGATAAGCAGGAGTCTAATTTCTAAGCAATTAGTAGCTCCCAATAATCTCATTTGAATTCGATATTTCATGTTTAACAGAATCACCACAATATAATCTAGTTTTTCTCCTCTTGCAGCATATGTCAGGGAAGCACTTCATTTACGTGAAAAACTATGCTTAGTTTTCAGTGGAAAAAGATTTTTTTTTTTTCCCAAACATTATGAAGTAGACAAGAAACAATAAACATTATGCTCAAATTAATATAAAGCATGGATTACATAAATCTCTCAAATAACTTGATGTGGCATCTGCACTCCTCAAATGAGAGACAGTACAATCAGCCTGCCTTTACTCCCAACATCCTTATTACTAAACTCAGTGATAAATCCTCTGTGGCAATAGAATTTGACAATTCGATATTGTACGTCTCGTGAGCGCCACCTACTGAGTGCTGGTCACATTTTGTAAATCTCAGTTACAAATCACTGGCTGAAAACGCAAAAGGAACCAAATCAAAGTAACAAAAGGATGACAATAGAATGAT
Source organism: Colobus angolensis palliatus (assembly GCF_000951035.1). Taxonomy (NCBI): domain Eukaryota; kingdom Metazoa; phylum Chordata; class Mammalia; order Primates; family Cercopithecidae; genus Colobus; species Colobus angolensis. Next base: position 2,890,965 of record NW_012119376.1, on the reverse strand, counting down.
GACATCATCAGTGCTATTTAAGTATAGGTACAGTTACCAGAGCACTGAATGTCATATCAGAAAAAGAATTCGTTATAAATTACATTTATATAAATATGACAGTTACTTTGATTAAAAGAGGATTTATATTGACAAAAGCAAATATTATTAAGCCATACCTGCCTTACCCATCTCAGAACGTATAACAAAAATTATATAAAATAATTTATGTGAAAAATCCTTGGGAACCACACAATATTAAAAATGTAAAAGCATTATTCCATAATGCAATAGCATTTTCATTTTATACATTTTTTCAAAAATTTTTTAAATGCCACAACTAAATTTGTGATACATGCTAGATGCTACTTTTAGGTGCAATTAAGCTTAGCATTCGGAAAAGCTGAAATACATACTTTCAAAGGCTGAAGATGTTCTACATTAAATGATTTAGAATCCCGTTTATATTGTTTTCTCATTTCTTTAAAAATAGACAAACTATTTTATAGTCTAAAGTCATATTTATTTTTCAGTTCTGAAAATAGATTGAATCATACACATTGAGAGTGGCATATGAAAACTTCATTAATAAAAATAAAGTTGGTGATTGAAACTTCTGGTTTTGCTGAAACTGCTAAAGGATTCATGAAGCGCATGAGGAACTTAATGTGATGAAGTATCAAGTTTACTGACATTCAACTGTTGGTGAGGTCTATAAAACAGATTTATTATATATAAGAAATGTTCCTCTCACAAGCTTTGACTCTTTCATCACCTTTCTGTAGGTCTTGTCTGAAATAATAAAACAATATAAAATAATTAAAAATAAAATAGAGATTAGGTGATTCCATATATCTGATTAAATACACTCACTACATTTATTCTTTCTATCATATACGTAGTGCAGGTAGAACACAAGTTTTCAAGTATCAAATGATGCTCACTTTGCATGTTTTCTTATCCACAATATACAAGAATATCAAGTAGCCTTACCAAATTTGGAAGCATCTAAATATCTGCAAACCTCTAAATGATTGTCATAAACCTAAAAGATAACTGCCTGAAATGTTACCTTTATGTGGAGGCTTTGAGATTTTGTAAATATAAATGTAGCCAAAATATTCAAATCAATCCCACTTCCCACATGCAAATATATTAATGTGTAACAGAAATCATCCTTTTGCCCAATTCCCCCTACATGACATCTTCATGGCCATCCCTCCTGATCACCCAGGGGTTTCTCAGCATGAAGAGCCCAATTACAAAGTAGAAAAAGCGCCACTCAAAGCCTATATATACACGCAGTTGCAAAGTGTTCTGGAGAGGTTAAAAGACTGGTATGAATTTAGTCCACTGCATATAACCTGCAGCAATATTGCCAGAAAAGAGAATTTGAATGAGCCTAGGTTGGAAAAATAAATTACCTTTATGCCTTGAAGGCAATCTCCATGGGTCAAGGCTAATGCCTTTTTCTTTGCTATTGTGTAAGATAATCATCTCTATCACCTTTTTTTCTTTTCATTTTTTAAGATAACTAGGTGGTTTTGACATTTTTGTGGTTGGTAATCCAATACTTCTTCACAAATTTTCTTTCAGGAAATGGAAAATTTTTTCAGTAATTGAGTGAGAGTGATGGATCATGCTAATAAATGTCTTTCTCAAAACCTGTCATAACTTTAAATCAAAGTCAGGGTATTAATATGAGACTCCTATATTCCTCATATTTATTTCACGTCAGCATGTGTCTAGCTGATGTCAACAGCAGAGGAAAATAACATCAGGGTTCAAGAAATGTGGTACTGTTAATATTTACGTGAGGTATTGACGATAATGAACATCAGTAAACATTTCAGTCAAATATAAATAAAAATGTATTTGTGTCTCTAACTATATTTAATATACAGAAACTTTAAGGAGAAAAACAAGTGAGTCTTGAGAGTAAAGGTGGTAACGTAACACACAGTTGTTGTAATGGTCAGTGCAATTTAATGATTAGAGTTTATGAGCCAGATATCAAGCTGCTAATTTACCTTCATTATCTCTTATCATATTCATGGCAACACTGTGAACTCCATATTATTATTCCCATTTTACAGATGACAAAAGTAAATCTAGAGCAGTAAGATAATATATTCAAGTCCACTCAGCTAGTGACAGTAAAGAGAACTGAAACTTAGCAGATCTCTAATCAATAAGTCATACATACTGGCAAGGAGCTAAATCTGCAAAGATTGAGAGAGACTCTTTTCTAATTCACTCAGAGTGATTGTTTGCTCACCAAGCTGTGTGCCTTCAGGACTTTCTGCTCAAATCGAGTGGTTTTTCTAATTTATACAAATATATCAAGGGACCTCATATTAGCCTGTGTGTTGCCAAATGTTCTAAAATTTCAAAAAATTTGCTTTTACTCAGTTACCAGGAATGAGATCATAGAGAAAAGAAATTTAAATTTAACCTAAAAAGTCAATAGGATTTTAATGGGGAAGATGAAGAGTACATTGGGAGGGTAAAATAGGATCTTTTAGAACATGCAAAGGATCCACATGCAGGAAAAAAATAAGGCATATTTGAGGTATAGGAGTTAGGATTGGCTGAAGCATAGATTTTCTAGAAAGATGGGAGATCAGACTAGAAAGGCCAACTTGTTGAACACTCAGAATGCTAAGTTAAGGTGTGTAGTCTATGGTCATGAAGCTCTGGAGAATTAGGAAGGAAACAACAAAGTCAAAAATAGGATTATTACTCTGGTGGTGGGTGTAGATGTTTTTGAGCAGGTAATATGACAATAAGAAGACAATGGAGAAACTTTTAAGGCTAGACCTGAACTACACTAGTGTAGAAGTAGTAGAAATGGAGAAGAGAGGTAATCTATCATTAAACATAGAAGTATTATTCTTTCTTCCTGTGAACAATAGCTGTTTTTCAGTTCTTAGACTTAATGTTTGCTTCCATGGTTATCAAATTTAAACACTAAAATGTTTTGAAATTTGATAATAGTTGTGAAAATTATCTAACGACTTTGTTTTTATTTTATTTTTATTTTTATTTTTATTTATTTATTTTTTGAGACGGAGTCTCACTCTGTCACCCAGGCTGGGGTGCAGTGGCCAGATCTCAGCTCACTGCAAGCTCCGCCTCCCGGGTTCACGCCATTCTCCTGCCTCAGCCTCCCTAGTAGCTGGGACTACAGGAGCCCGCCACCTTGCCCGGCTAGTTTTTTGTATTTTTTAGTAGAGATGGGGTTTCACCGTTTTAACCATGATGGTCTCAATCTCCTGACCTCGTGATCCGCCCGTGTCGGCCTCCCAAAGTGCTGGGATTACAGGTTTGAGCCAAGGTGCCCGGTCACCTTTGAATTATAATTTTAAAGGTTCAATCAAAGTATGAACTTCAATAACTGATATGTTTTGCCTGTGTCCCCACCCAAACCTCATCTTGAATTGGAATTTCCACAATTCCCACATGGTATGGGAGGAACCCGGTGGGAGATGATTGAATTATGGGAGTGGGTCTTTCTTCACCATTCTCTGATAATGAAGTAGTCTCATGAGAACTGATGATTTTGAAAATGGGAGTCTCCCTACGCAAGCTCTCCTTTTTTACCTGCCGCCATCCAAGTAAGATGTGATTTGCTCCTGTTTGTCTTCTACCATGATTGTGAGGCCTCCCCAACCTTGTAGAACTGTAAGTCCAATTAAACCTCTTTCTTTTGTAAATTACCCAGTCTTGGGTATGTCTTTATCAGCAGCGTGACAATGGACTAATACAATATCCATTCCTCTCTTCACCCTCTTAGTCTCCCAAAAAGATACCCAAACACATATACCCACATTAACACAAAAATGCCTCTTCAGCCTGCAGTTACTGTAAGATGCAGTTTATAGAATGGCTCTAAGAGGATATGTAAGAGTAGTTAACATCTTGTATGGACACAAATAGAGGCCCTCAAGGAGCTCTATTTTCAGAGCCTTTTAGGAAGAACTCAAGGATAAATTACTAGGACCATACGTCCACTAAATAGCATCACTACACAGGTAGTGATGCTTTTGAGTACTGACATCTTGATATCAAGAGAAGTCCCTTATATCGTATCTGTGATATCATTCAATTCCAAATTGTGCTGTCTACCACTTCAGGGAATTCATTCCAGCAGAGTCTCCCTTTTTGTAAAGATCTTATTGTATCATTTGACAACTGATAAGCAATTTTTAGCCAGGTATTATTCAGGCACATTCTTTTTATTTCTTACCTATTCATGTTTCGTTAAAATTTGTTATAAATTTTTGCCAACTGATTTATTGGTATAAATAATCTTTCAGCTTATTATTACTATAAATGTTATTCACTGTTAGACAAATAAGTCATAATTATTATTATTGCCATTAGCATAATTGTTTTTTCATCAGTTATTAACTTCTGCTAGTATGATCATGATTAATATTATTAGAAACTTGCCACCTCACTGAAAATGTTAAGAAATCCTATGTTTATTTTATAGATAAAAACTGTTATTAAAAACTTGCAGCACCTTAAACTCATGTCTTAAATTGTTTCCATTCCAATCTCAATAACATAAATAGTAGAACCGGCTTCCATTTATTTGTGTGTACAATAATGCTTGAGATGACAAGGTCACTAACGGTCACCAAGACATTTGCAGAAGCTCTCACTACTCCTTGAAAAGTATATAGCCCTAACATATAGAGCTAGAGAAATCACTTCTTTTGGAACTATCAGAAAATATGTGATGGTTTTAATAGTTTTAGTTCACATGACTCCAAAAAGTCAACTAATTGTAGTTAGCAGCATATTAATATAATCGCCTTGCATATAGTTTTATATTTTGCCAGCTCTGATAAATCTACACCCTTATATCTATATTTATATTTTAAATATAAATTAGCACATTTCAATACTTAATAAGTAGAAATTCAAGGAATAATGGACATTAAGTTTTCCTTATAAAAGGAAGCAAAGGTGTCTTATAAATTAGGTGCTCACAATAGGAAAAGGCATTAATCAGCTTTCAAAAGCTAAATTTGTCTCAAACTCATTATTATTCAAAGCAGTGAATTTTCCCTGGTAACATGTCACAAAGGGAATAAGTGACGGAAATTCTAATGATAGCCCAGCAATTTAGCATGAGGTTTTAATTAATTAATCTGGAGTTTATGCACATAAGACTGATTATATGAACCAAAGTTCAATTCTACAAGTATTTCCCAGATTAAAGGAATGCTATGTATTTCAATGATGTCAAATATTAAAAAATAGTAGAAAATATGATTCAGTATGTACCAAAATTAAGAAGACGTTTTAGTACACTGCTTTGCCAAACAAGGCAATCATTAATTTTTCTCACACTAAAGTATGCAATAAAAGCATTTACAACTTCTCATTATATCCAACATTGAAAAATGATAACAAATTGATGATGTATGGGATTTATATTGATGAAAATTGGGATGACATGAGGAATAAGGACTGATATAGGAGTAGTATTAAACCTGGGCTTTCTGAGTTTGGTTCTTGTTACAAATACTTTCACAAAAACCATTGACTATTAGATGTATCTGTCCCTAAACAGAAAAAAAGAAAAGAAAACTGGGCATGCACAAATTTTAAAATCAGTATTTTCCAGAAAGATGAGTATAATCTTCCTACCAATAAATCTAATTGATCCAGTTCTGGTGCCATAATGTTCATTAACTCCTTTTGTATTAAAGTGATTTGAAATAACATAAAAACCTGAGCATGTTGAATGGTATATGCTAACAGTCCAGTTCTAATACATTTATATTTGTGGTCATTACTAACAACATTAGTCACATACACACAGCCAACCTTAATGGAAATGTTTCTCATTTGCTAATGACAGTTTTTGATTACTACAGATGAGAGCTCCCAAAGTTAGGTTTATATGATGCAGATTGTCTCATAATGGAAGAACTTGTTAATTGAAGAATCACACTTATATCCCTTCAGTTTTAGGTAGGAACATCTGAAGGACTGACCTCTAAGTTGCTTAGAGCTATCATTTTTTAAATTTCAGAAGCCACTGTGCTAGTTGCCTCTGCTTCTACACTTTTTCTATAACCTTTCTTTCTCTTTAAGCTCTTACTCAGCAGGCATGAAATGTATTTAGGAACACATGTTTTATAAAAGTCTTTCAGTTTATAATTAGGAAACATTTACAGACTTGTTAAGGCAATAGAAGGTTTTGGTTAAGAAACCCATGGAAAGAAGGACATAGAAACCATCTTAGCAGTTGTACAACTTTTTATCTCAGTACTTCTAATTGGCCTATGTCAAGTCTCACAAAGGGTGAGAGTAGCGGATTGTCAGCATTCAGAATACAGCATTCTCTTATTTGTGTGTGTCTTACATTCATGCTCCCCAAGGGCATTAGATTGGGTTCCATAGGAAAAGATTATGAAATAATAAGCTCTCTGCAGAAATTTTATTGAAAAGTATTCTCAGGAATTGCCTGCATAAAGAAATGAGGAAGGCAGGACTGAACAGAGAAAGAAACACCTGCAATGTCATTGCAACGGAAGTGTTAGGCAATGCCAAGGGCAGATGGAATGAACCTTGAGTATTGTTCTGAACTGAGATGGGAGTAGGCCGTTTAGCACCACATCAGCCAGTTACTGGTTATGTGTCAGCCTCTAGGAAGTGGCATAAACTGGCTGAAATATTTCCCTGCAATGGAGGGTTATGCTCAGTGAGTGAAATAGTTGTACACTGTCAGCAGCCAATATTCCCAGCAGTAGAGAAATGGCACTTAGGTGAAGGATCAGAGCATTCATCACACCAAGAAGGGACATATGACTGGGTCAGGATACTCTCATCTAAATAGGACCATCTCATTAGGCTTGGCTTATTATACCAAGTCTATTCATGGTTGCCATTGGCTGGTGCCCTAAGAGCTGGTCCAACCAGTTATGCCAAGTAAATTGATCTGTTCTCACCCAAAACATAAAGTGTGAAGGATTGCCAAAGAGTCTACATGTGGCAGGGATGTAAAGGTTTACAAACTCATCTTCAATATAACAAACTACCAACTTCTCAATAACAACACAGAAATAGCAACAATATAATAATATTGTATGTTAATTTGGTATCTACAGTTTAAATACTATGCTAAATACTTTACACAATTTATCTAATTTAATCGTAACAGGAATCCTATGAGGTAAGTGTTATTTTACTGTTACAGAAGGAAAATTGAAACCCAGAAAAAAAACAGAAAATGTATCCAGTAACATACAAACAGTAAGTCACCGACCTTGAAACAAAGAGTTTCAGAGTCTTTCATTTTAAGAATTTTGTTAAACATCCCACAGAGTCTGGCTTATTAATGACTTTATACTACTTGCCACTTGCATGGAAATCTGTTGGCTTCATTTTACATATAAATCATTTTAAGTATAAAGCCATGTGTACTATATTACAAATATTGTAAAATTGACATTGTATTTATACAGAGATCCTATATCCAATGATCTTAACTCTTCAGAACATTATTGAGAACCACAAGACCAGTTTAAGAGACTTTTGTGTTCTGGAAGAAATGGAATAATAGGGATTGAATAATCTCTTCTGTCCTAAAAAACCAGATGATTGGACAAAATCTGTAACAGTCATTATAAAAGATGAGACTGCTATTGGAAAACAAGTAACACAGGACTGTAATCTCTGAGAAAAGGGAAACAAACTGAGTGATCCCTGAATGTATCAGCTTACTCCAGAGGCAGTTTTCACACCACCTTTTAGGAAGATGGAACCCTAACAGAGCCCAGTGGTCTCACTAAATTGAGGAACCAGAGATCAACGTTGGAGGAATAAAGATGGTTAGAATTTGCTAAGAATATGGTACTGTAGAGGTAGAAGCTAAACAGGGAGAACTTCAGAGATCTGCAGAGAGGTCTACTTGAGGCTCTGAGTATTGACCTGTTCATGTGTGACAAGAAAATACCAAGGCCAGGGAGACACTTGAAAACATTTGAAATACAAACAGGGCTGAAAGTAATTTGTCTCCAGAGCAGAGTGGAAAGACCTTGCAATGTAAGGTCTACCCTGTAGAATACTCACAAATATGTTACTTTGGTTGTGAGCCTAAATTTGCCCTATATGACAAGCTAATCTAAACCTACCTTACCAATGTTTAAATAAAGCTTCAAAGATATCTACCTGATTCCTGTAAACTAACTGCATGCCAGAGCAAATTCTAACATTATTTAAAATTCAGCAAACAACAAAATAAAATTTACAAGATCGGACATCCAGTCAAAAATTACCTATTACAGAATTACCTCATTTTATTGTGTTTCATTTTATTGTCCTTTGCAGATAGCGCATTTTTTACAAATTAAAGGTGGGTATCAACCCTGCATCCAGCAAGTCCATCAGCACCATTTTCCCAATGGCATGTGCTCAGTTTGTGTCTCTGTGTCACATTTGGGGAATTCTCACAAAATTTCAAAAGTTTTCATGATTATTACATCTTTTATGATGATCTGTGATCAGTGACCTTTGATGATACTATTGTAATTTTTTCGGGACACCTCAAAAACTGCCTATACCAAATGGTGAATTTCATTGACAAGTGTTGTGTGTGTTCTTACTGCTCTACCAATTGGCTGCTTCCCCACGTCTCTACATCTCCTAGGGCTCCCTATTCCCTAAGACTCAACAATATTGAAATTAGGCCAAATAATAACCCAACAAAGGCCTCTAAGTGTTCAAGCAAAAGAAAGAGTCATGGGTCTCTCACTTGAAATCAAAAACTAGAAATGATTAAGCCAAGTGAAGAAGGCATGACCAAAGCCAAGCCAAGATGGACTAAAAGCTCGATCTCTTGCTCTAGTTAGCCAACTTGTGAATGCAAAGGATAAGTTCCTGAGGGAAATTAAAAGTGCTACTACAATTAATACAAGAATGATAAGAAAGCAACAAAACCTTATTGTTGACATGGGGAAAATAATAGAGGTCTGGATAGAAGATCAAACTGTAACTCAGTAGCTTAGTCTCAAAACACATTTTAAAACCTTTTTTTCTTTTTCTATTTTCTCCCAAGTCTCAAGATGTAACCTTGAAGCAAATGACAGAAACCTTTTATTCCCTCCTTAGTCTTAAAAAAAAATGATTAAAACATGTTTTAAAACTCTTTGTTTCCCTCCCTTTCCCACTCTACACTCTGTTACACCATGCACATTTACCTAACTATATACTTGTATTTAATTATGTGCTTACTTAGAAGTTCCAGGGGCTGATTTTGAGACAGACCAGGAATGGAGATCTAAGCTGCAAAATTCTAGAGAGTACCTCAAGGTGGTAGTCAATACCCAGACATTGTTGATATGATGCCAGACCACACTCCAGGTGGACCATGACTCAAGTTAGCTGCCAGAACAAGACACACAGACCCTGTACTCAGCCCTACTCCCCACACGCCTCTCATTCCCAGTTCAGTTTTTAAGTCCCTCTCCTCAGCATAAAGTTTGAAATGATTCCTTTAAGGCATGAGCCTTGGCCATTTCTTCTACTGTTAGCTCTGGAATAAAGTCACTTTCCTTTCACTGAAGTTTGTCCATGTTGTTGGTTTTGCAAGAAGTGAGCAGCTGAGTTTTTATTCGGTTACAAAATCAGCCACAACATTCCCTTAAGCCAAAACTTAATCCAGAAAATACCCTCTCTTCAGTCCTATGAAGGCTAAGAGAGGTAAAGAAGCTGCAAAAGAAAAGTTTGAAGCTAGCAGAGATTGGTTTATGAGGACTGAAGAAAGCAGCCATAAAAATATACCATGCAATGCAAGATGGTATATCGCCATACCATATTGTCATACCATAAAAATGCAAGATGAAGTGGCAAGTGCTAATGTAGAAGCTATAGCAAGTTATGCAGAAGATCCAAAATAATTGATGAAGGTGGCAACACAAAACAACAGATTTTCCATGTATATCAAACAGTCTTATACTGGGAGAAGATGCCATTTAAAACTTTCATAGCTAGAAAGAAGTCAACGCCTGGGTTCAATGCTTCAGCAGACAGGCCTGGCTCTTGTTAAGAGATAATACAGTTGGTAACTTAAAGTTGAAGCTAATATTCATTTGGAATTCAAAAAAATTTTATAACCCTTAAGAATTATGCTAAATCTACTCTGCTTGCATTCTATAAATAGAATCACAAAACCTAGATGAGACAACATCTGTTTATGGCATAGTTTACTGAATATTTTAAATGCACTATTGAGACTTACTGCTCCAAAAAAGGGATTCCTTTCAAAATATTATTGCTCATTGACAATGCACCTAGTCACCCAATAGCTCTGGTGTAGAGGTACAAAGAGATTCATGTTGTCTTTATGCCTGCTAACACAATATCCACTCTACAGTTAATGGAACAACAAGTAATTTCAACTCTTAAGTCTTATTACTTAAGAAATACATTTAATAAAGCTATAGATAGTGATTCTTCTGACAGATCTGGTCGAAGTAAATTGAAAATATTCTGGAAAGAATTCATCATTCTAGATGCCATTAAGAATATTTGTGATTCATAGAAGGAGGTCAAAATATCAACAGGAATTTGAAAGAAGTTGATTCCAAACCTTGTGGAAAACTTGGAAAGTTTTAAGACTTCAGTAGAGGAAGTAACTGCAGATGGGATGGAAAGAGCAAGAGAATTAGAATTAGAAGTGGGGCCTGAAGATGTGACTGAATTGCTGTGATCTCATGATAAAACCAGGAGTTGCTGCTTATGGATGAGGAAAGAAAGTATTTCTTGAGATGGAATCTACTCCTGGTGAAAATGCTGTGAATATTGTTGAAATAACAACAAAGGATCTAGAATATCCCATAAACTTAGTGGATAAAGCCGCAGCAGGGTTTGAGAAGATTGGCTCCAATTTTGAAAAAAGTTCTACTGTGGTTAAAGTACTGTCAAAAAGCATTGCATGCTACAGAGAGATATTTTATGAAAGGAAGAGTCAGCTGATGTGGCAGACTTCACTGTCTTATACTAAGAAATTGCCAGTTACCCCAGCCTTTGGCAGCCAACATCCTGATCTGTCAGCAGCCATCTACATCAAGGCAAGATCCTCCACAGTGAAAATGTTACAACTCCCTGAAGCCTGGGGTGATCATTAGCATTTTTAAACAATAAACTATTCAACTCTGACCTTGTGACAAAAAGCAATCATAGACAATATGTAAATGAAAGGATATGGCTAGGCTGCAATTAAACCTTATTTCACAGAGGAGGTGGCACACCCATGAGCTATAGTTTGTGGAACCCCTTCCTAGAGCTAAAAATACCACATTGGATATTTTTTTTAAAGCCATGAGTGGTATTAACTTCAGATGAGATTCTATAGTGAAGAGATTAGTGAAATTAACACAGTAACTCTTCATAATGAAATATAATAAGAATGAAGATGGAAAAGGAGGAATATAGAGAGGATCAGTTACCTTTGAAACCATATGAAGCAGTCTAGCTGAAAAATTGGAGTCCCTGAAGACAGAAAGGGGACAGAAAAAATATTTGAAAAAATAATGGCTGATTATTTTTCCCAAAATTTATTGAAAACAAACCCACAGATCAAGACAGCTCCAGAAATCCCAAGAAGATGAGGAAAGTAGGCTTAGACATGTTTGGTAATTTTTCCAAGGTTTTTTTATTACAAGGTATGTACCTATCCATGTTTGTTTATTCAAGAACCCAAGTTTATACCTCTTTGGTACACTTTCTCCCAAGCTTGCCAGAATGAGTCTAGTCTCCATCATAAGAGTGAAAATATTGTTTTTGGAGAAACCATATGTATCGGGCACTGTACAAGATATTATCTCATGTACTATCTCATTTATTCACTACATGTCTAGTAGGTAAGAATCATTTTCTCCATTTTACAGATGGAAGAACTGAAACTAGCAGAATGAATATTGTGTGTTTAAATAATTGCCAGTAAAGTAGTGAAAAAAATGCACTCTCAAGTCTTCTGGATTTCCAGGCAGGGCTTTCCTATAGAGATATGTGGATGGCATATCGCTCGCCAAAAATAATAGCTCTAGATATGTGGGTGACCTATCCAAAAAAGAAATTGTTTTATGTGTTATACAACTAGAAATCATGCAGTTTAGGAATATTTTAAATATGAACTCATTGAAAAAGGAGGAAAATAAGACCTTCAATTTAACCATTAGGTCAAGCAATTGCTGGCACCATCTAAATTACTGACAATAAATCTCAGAGCAAGTACAATACTTCTAAGCATGATTACAAGAATTAGAATCATAAAACCATAGAATTGTGAAATTACTTACCCATCATAGAATCCAATCCCTTCTTTTTGGAGAAATGGAAACATACCCCAGAAGGTTAAATCATTTGCCCAAAATAACATGATTGGTTATTGACCCTTTCTACTAAGCCATCCCCAGTTCCATTCCAGAAAATATAAATTATTCATGCAGAAAGACAAACCTAATTTTGGCAGGTCAGAGATTTCAGTGAGATGTGAATGGGCTAAGGGTTGTGATTTATGAATCTAGGCAGCTATTCAGATTGCCTTATCTCAGCTGACCGTCTGTGAAACATACTATTCTGAGTACCTAAACTGACCTCTATTCAACCCCACTTTACCATCATTGGGTATGTCATGAGAAGAAGGGTAAATTACTCTGACACAATGTAAAATACTGAGAATCAAAAAACGGTAGAGAGAAAACATATATAGAGATTACTTCCCCTTGTTTTCCAGATGTAAAATAAGCCAAGACAGTTTGTGACCATAGTCTGAAGGATTAAATATAAATCATGCTTTATTTTAAGCAAATTATCAGCAGCATACGTTTCAACCATATACACATATACATGTGTATGCGCATACACATATACATACATACACAAGTACTCATGCTATTATGTAAGCCCCATGGAGGCAAGGGCTACACTGTTCTCACAAATTTCTAACACCTCGCACAGCAGCTGGTATTATAGATATTCAAAATTTATTTAAATGAAAAAATGGGTGAATAAGGACAAACACATAGAAAAGCACAGCTCTAAAGCAATGAATGTAACTTGCTTTTTTATTTTCAGATTTATTGTGGTATAGCTAACAAATAATTGTATGTATTTAAGGTGTACAACTTCATGTTTTGATATTCATATACATTGTGAAATAATCACCACAGTAAAGCAAATTGACATATCCATCACCTCCCATAATTATCTTCATGTGTGTGATAATTACCTGTGTGTGTGAGCGCACATGTTCACAGTAAGAATATGCAATATGTAAGAGTTACCTCTTACCAAATTTCAAGTATACAATACAGTATTGTTAACTATAGTCACATTGCTGTACATTTGATTTCCAGAAGTTATTCATCTTGCATAACTGAAACTTTCTAGTCTTTGACCATCTCCCCATTTCCCACTCCCCACTAGCTTCTGGCAATCACCATTCTACTCTCTGCTTCTATGAGTTTGACTATTTTATAGATTCCATATATAGTGAAATCATATAGTATCTCTCTTTCTGTTTCTGGCTTATTTCCCTTAAACATAATGTCCTTCATTTTTATTCATGTTGCAAACGGCAGGATTTTCCTCATTTTAAAGGCTTAATAATATTCCTCTCTTTCTCTCTCTCTCTCTCTCTCTGTGTGTGTGTGTGTGTGTGTGTGTGTGTGTGAGTGTGTGTGTGTGTGTGTGTGTGATTTCTTTATACATTAATCTGTGGATGGACATTTAGGTTGTTTCCATACCTTGGCTATTGTTGAATCAGGCTGTAGCGAACACTGCAGTGCAGATAGCTCTATGAGATAATAATTTCATTCCCTTCAGGTATACACCTAGAAGTAAGATTGCTGAATTATTAAGGTAGCTCTATTTTTAATTTTTTGAGGAATCTCCCTACTGTTTTCCTTAATTATTATATCAATTTACACTTCCACCAACAGTGTGTATAAGTGCTCCCTTTTCTCTACATTCGATCAACACATCTTTTTTTTATAATGGCCATTCTAACAGCTGTGAAGTGATATCTTATTGTGATTTTGATTTGTATGATTTGTATTTCCCTGATAATAAGAGATGTTGAGCACTTTTTAATATACTTATTGGCCATCTATGGTTCTTCTTTTGACAAATGTCTATTTATTCTTCTGCCCATTTTTGAGTCAGGTTATTTGGGGGAATTTTTGTTTTTTCTATTGAGTTGTATGAGTTCTTTATATATTTTGGATATTAATCCTTATCAGATACACAGTTTGCAAATAATGTGCTCCCAATCTGTAGTTTGCTCATTCAACGTTGGGTTTCGTGGGGGTTTATTTGGTTTTGATTTTGAAGATTTTTTACTTTTGTGTATGTGTGGTTTTTGTTTTGCTTTGTTTTGTTTTGTTTTTGCTGTGCAGGAGCTTTTTAATTCAAAGAACTTATCTTTTTTTTTTTGTTTCTGTTGTCTGGCTTTTAGTGTCCTATCCAAAAATCCATGCTCAGACCAATGTAAAGAAGCTTTTGGTTTATGTTTCCTTCCAGTAGTTTTATGCTCTCAAGTCTTATACTTAAAACTTTAATTTATTTGGAGTTGATTTTTGTATAGGGGGTGAAATAAAGGTCCAGTTTCATTTTTCTGCATGTGGATATCCAATTTTCCCAGCATGATTTGTTGAAGAAACTATCACTTCCCCAATGGATTTTCTTTACATTCTTGTTGAAGATAAGTTGACCTTCTGGTGGACTTATTTTGGGGCTCCCTTAAGTTCCATTTGTCTATGTGTCTGCTTTTATGCCAAAACTATACTATTTTGATTATTGTAGTCCTTATAGTATATTTTGAAATCAGGAAGTATGACGCCTCCAGCTTTGTTTTTCTTGATCAATATCGCTTTGATTATTTGGGGTCTTTTATGGTTTCATAAAAACTTTAGGATTATTTTTCTATTTCTGTATAGAATGCCACTGAGATTTTAATAGAGATTGCATTGAATCTGTAGATCACTTTGGATAGTGTGGACACTTTAATAATATTAATTTTTCCAATACATGCATATGAATGTCTTTCCATTTATCTGTCTTTTTTCTTCATCAGTGTTTTATAGTTTTCATTGTACAAGTCTTTCACCTCTTTGGATAAGTTAATTCATAAGTATTTTTTTTTCTTTTTACAGCTACTGTAAAAATAAGATTGTTTTATAAATTTCTTTTTCAGATAGCTCATTTTTTGTTTGTGTGCAGATATGTCACTGATTTTTGTCTGTTGATTTTGTGTCCTGCAACTTTACCGAACTCATTTGTTAGTTCTAACAGGATTTTTTTGGTTGAGTCTTTAGTGTTTCCTACTTGTATAATTATGTTATCTGTAAACAGAGATAATTTTACTTCTTTTTTGTGATTTAAATGTTGATATGGTTTGTATTTGTGTTCGTGTCCAAATCTCATTGAATTGTAATCCTGTGTTGGAGGTGGGGCCTGTGGGAGATGTTTGGCTCATGGGGGCAGATTTCCTCCTCAGTGCTACTCTTTTGATAGTGAGTGCTCGTGAGATCTGATTGTTTAAAAGTACGTAGCAGCTCCCCACTCTTTCTCTCTCTCTTCCTCCTATTCGGGCTATGCAAAGATGTGCCTGCTGCCCCTTCGCCTTCTGCCGTGATTTTAAGTTTTCCCCAGCCACACTTCCTAAAAAATCTTTAGGGCTGAAAGAACAGAGGTATATTTTGATGATTAAATTAACTAACAGCCATAAGCCTTTCTGGGGTTCAATCCCACTAGTCCTTGCTGACAAGTAGATGTCTTGGTATCCTGATAGACTCAGAAGGAAAATGCACTCAGTTTCCAAGTACAGAGACAGAGAGAGAGAGAGAAAAGACATTGAAAACAGACATGGAATTTGTATGTATTATTTATTCTTCCAAAAAACACTCTTACTGTGGCTAACACAAAGGTTCTTTGCCCTCAAGGAAGTAGTTACTTTTCTTTGCTTAAGGAGTATTAATTTGTTAATATATTATAGTCTGTATAACAAGGAGACCATAGTTGATCCAGGCTCTCATTAAGGACAGGATAAATGTTTTCCAAATCCTTTAATAATCCACATACAACAATCATTTGAGGTAAATACAATTTTCATTGCCCGTTTGAGAAACTGAGATTCACAGGTGTGAAATAATCTGCTTGAGACCTCAAATCTCTGATTCCAGAGCCCGTGATCTTAGGTACTGTGTGCTCCCTCCTACTCACATTGATGCCATTTGTTTATATGGGGTCCTTTGTATTTCTCAACTACACCCTTGATACATATTGTACTTGGTTAGTTCTCTGCTTGGCCTTTGCTCTTCATATTGAGATCTGATGAGGAGTGTAGATAAGGGTCAAGCTCTGCAGCACCATCCAGGTGCTATGTCCCCCAATAATTTTCTGAGCTCTTCAGAGGAGAAAATAAGGTCAAAGTTTATTTCCCCCTCATTTACCCATGTTTCAGCAATCAATCTACATTACCTTGTAAAGAGACCTAGAGATGAGTTTGCAGGAAGAACTTGGAGAAAATATAAAGAGGTCGGGACTGGCTACATGTGAATATTTTTTCTCATTTCTAGTCTCCCTAGCCAATAAAACTTTCTAATGTAAGAAACGGTCTTAGGGTAAAAGTCACATCAATGGTGTAGCTATAATGTCCTTTGATTAGACTTGTTAAATATTTAAGGCATGACTAATGACTATCTCAATTAGACAAAATATTTCTAAATATCTGAAGAGCACTTCAGAAAAGTCTAATCCAAAAAACAGCCATAAATATATTTGTAGAGAGAGATATTTATTTAATTATATGACTCTTACTAAAACTAAGTATATTAAATCTATTACACAGAAAGCCAAAGAGTTATTAAGAGGTTTGTATTAGCAAAACAGCTATTACTTTGGCTTAAAAGGCCAGATATTGGTCAAATTATAAAAAAGACTTCTGACCCTCCAGCTTTTATCTAGCAAGAAGCAATCTGAGCAAGTTATTTATTCAAGCATAATCATTTCTTTTTTTAATGAAAAAGGGAAGATGCTTTCAGCCAAGAACACAGAGAATGGAACTACAGGCCACTGACAACAATGGACCAGGGAACCACTTCCTTTAAGAAGGAGAGTATAATATACTGCGGAACAGCTTTCAGGGTAATACAACTGTGCCTCAATCATGGAATGTTCCCTGCCTCCAGAGTAGGGACAACAGGCAATATTTTTCCTTGCAAGATTTCAGAATTGTTATGGACCAGTGACAGTTACATATCTCCTGTTCTTCCACGTTTACAGTGTAAGTGTCTATTGTAGTCATCCTATTCCTGTATCACCATTGTATATTGATGTCATGTAGAATGTAACTTTTCCCTTTGTTTCTCCAGATTCTAGATCAAGAGTAGCCACATCCAGATATAATGCAAATCACAAAATCCTGGACTTCAATTTTAATTCTACAATTAGATGATAGTTTTGGCATCCTGTAATGAAAGTGAAGACATGCGGGAGGGATGTTAATATTTGTAATCAGTGGGCACATTGTGATAGAATATAAAGTTGGCCACAAATACTTTCTTTTCATACATTCACACCTCTGCAACGTGACTTCACAGATCCATCAAGAGGTAGATGATGTGTCTCAAATCTGCGTTCATTTTGAAACTTTCTTTGCCTAATGTAACATTAGCAAACATGAAACAAGCTGAGTACTAAACAATGCTTGTGCACTGAGAATCGCCCGTTTTCTGCTTTTGCAACCTGCGACTATGGAACCTGCGGCCATTAGCATGCAAGAAACCCAGGTTATCACTCCAATAAACACCCTTACCAATTGCCATACATTTGAGGCCAGTCTCACTAAGGATCACACTTTCCTAAAAAGATAAGCAACATGGCTCCTCAGCCTAATCTTTATGTGTGATATTTTGGACCACATATGGTTTATTCCTTTGTCTTATTACCCAATTGGATCAGAATATGTAAGAGAAAGATTGGTATTAATTATTTGGCCCCTTGTAGATCTCAGCAATGACAATGATGCCGCACTCCCTTCTTCTACACATGCAATTAAGGTTCAAGACAATTTTATACATCCCTGAAAAGAGACACTGATGATTTCTACATGTCTGACAATTGTATACAGTTGACTAAACAATAGCATTCAATACTGTACAATGGTAAAAGCCAAAGCACTATTCCTTCTTATGCAAATAGTTGTTAGGGCTTTTAGATGTCCCTTCTTGGGAATCAACACAAAGTAAACCTGAAATTCTGATTCTGAGAAGATGGGAATATACACAAATATCTTTTATCTAACCATTCTGAGGGATTATTAAGCTGTCCATTTTTATTTCTTCCTATCCAGCACAGCACTCCTATTCAACAAGAACACTGTCCCTTGTTTATTGGTTACAAATATATGTATCATGCAGTCACTTCTCCACTTGCTGGAAGAAAGCAATGACATTGTCTGAAGTTACAACTTTTGGCAGATCACAAGAAAATGAGAAAGGCAAGTAAAGAAAGCAAATATAATCAACAATTAACTGTATGACATTATAGGTGGATGGAAGATAGCAAGCAGATATGTAAGTCAGAAGGTAATTACTGGTCTGTCTTGGTGCCTGCTGGTCCTCAACACCCATAACAATGTCTAATAGATGATGTATCTACTGAAGGACAAAAGAAAGGATGGGAAGGTCTTGCCTTAATTAGCAGTTCGCTGTCTTTTTCCTTAGCCCAGAGATCTAATTACAGATTTTTCCATGTCTGTGGCAAGCATTCAACAACTAGACAAATATAGCAATACATCAATAATATTCAATAATGCAATAGTTATTATATCCTGTGTTACAATTTCTTAAGACTTCCCAGAAATTAGTTATGCTCTATGGAAGTAAACAATAAAGAATCCGGAATATTCCCCATGTACTTATCCTTTAGGACACACCTAAATAAAATAAAAAGGAAAATAAAAAGATTACTTCAACATTATCAGAGAAAACTCCAAGCTAAAGAGCCCACTAATTTAGATACAGTCCATTTTTAGGTAATTGTAGAAGCGTTGAGTGCTCAGAACCTTTGTGGGGCTGGTCTCTTGCTTTGCTGGCACTCCTGGCTGGCTATGTTGACAGTGTAAGTCAAGGGATTATTAGATTGGCCATATGCTCTCCGCTTTTGTTTCTTTGTTTTTGTTTTGTTTTGGGACAGAGATAGGAAGGTTGAATGGGGCCCCAGACATCTAAGAGAAAAGGAAGAGGGGAGAGAAATTTGTAGTGATGAGTGTTTTCTGTTGTAACAGTCCTGAGAGAATAAAAGAGCTTGATTCTGGCAGAAGCAAACTGGCAATGTGGGTCAAGAATTAACCCACAGGAATGCCAGGATAACATCTCCTGAGACATGTCTCTAAATTACATCAAAAACTTCTATGAAGAATGTGTAAGTATTATACAAACAAAAAAGCAATTGTATGAGTCTTTTCTGAGTATTTTAACCTGAATTGCCTAAGTCTTGGTGAATAATTTCTCTACATCTATGGAGAATACTGTAAGTATCAACCATATACTTCAAAATATTCTGAATTTAAAACTCTAAAGAGAAAAATTCAGGAAGTATCTTTAGATGTTGGTGTTTTAGTGTGGCTCACTCTCTCAATTCCATAATTAAGAAGTAGGGGAAAAAAGCTTTAATTACAACTAATAAACATTATTTGATTGTTAAGATAGTGTATGGACTGAGCTTACTACTGGATTTGTTATCTAATTTTCAAAAAGAATTGTTAGATATTCTGATTTTACTTCAAATGGATTGCAGTGGTGGGGATATTAATTGAGTTCAAAGTTGTTTAAATATTTCCAAAATTACACATTTGATTAGCAACATGTCCCTATCAAATGTTGCTTTTCATATTTTAAGAGTGAGAAATCTCATAATGTAGGAATTATATTTGATTTGGTGATCTCTAAGGGTCGATTTGGCTTCAAAACTTCTTGAATCTTACATTTTTTAAATGTGATATAAGGATTTTTTTTAATGTCCTCCTTTAATGTTTGTGTTTAAAAGACTTTTTTTTTTTTTTCTCCTAAAACCGTAACAGGTTAAACCTCCAGCTGTGATTGGTCAATTCCACACCCTTTTCTTTTGATCAATCCAAATGTTCTTCCTCGGGGTGCTAGGCTTTGCAGTCTATGGGAATGAGGCCTTGCACTTCAGTTGCAATACAGACAAAAGAGAAATAAATCTCCTCTGTTACAATGAGTTCAGGCCAATCACTCCACGAGTAAGTTTTTCTGTGTGCACATAAACATTAACTCTACAACAAACTCATTTTCTCTTTAAATGTAAAATAATGTCATAATATGAGAAATACCCTTACAGGTTTTTGTTTGTTTGTTTGTTTGTTTTTTAAGGATTATGTTACTTTTTCTTTAATTAGCTGTATATTTCAGATAAATTGAGTTTTGGAGAGTTTCTTCCAATTCCGGCATTTTGTTATCTACTAATATTATCATTATTCTCCAGACCTATATTTGGAATACAGAAATTAGCTGGCTAAAATAAACTACTTCATCATTATCAGTCATTAAGAGGCAGTTACAGTAATATATGACTATGTTTTCACAATAAATATGTTCAACATTACTACCTTCATTATATTAAGACATATATAAGATATTTATGAAACTTGGAATTTTTAAGTTAGTCTTTGTTGAGAGTTAGTGGCGTTTTTAGTGTATTTTTAGTTACATGTTGATTAATTGATTTACTAAGATATTTCTGACATACTTTAGGTGTTCTGGACATTACAACTAGTGATTGTCCTGGTTCCTGGACCTATTTTCCATCTTTATGCTGCATGTAAAAGCATTAATCAAGAATGCATTCTTCAAAAGCCTATTTGCACTATAATTTATATACTCTCTGTTTATTAAGAATTAGTCTAGAGGCAATAGCATTTTGGCTTCAGATTTACCTCTTTGGTTTCTAAGTAAAATCTCTTTACCTGTGTAATGCTAGATTTCTTGGGGAAAACATGATTATAAGATGCATGGTTCCAGAATACTTTGAAAAAACCATTTTCTCATTGCAATGTATACATTTACAGCAATTACAACGGTATTATGTGTTGCTCAGATTTTTGAGATCATATTTAGAAGATTATACTTTCCATTCGGAAAATGACCAAAGAATGGATTACCTATTGTCATGCTACAGTTATTTATCATTTTTATTTAGTTTTATCATACTCAGTGAGTACCACAATTTCAAAACAAACTTACTTCAATGTGTCTGAAATTTATGTCTACTATAAAATATAATGCCTGGTTGTAAGATAAGGATTCTTGAAGAAATATTTCATTTTATTTTAATTTTGATCACTTTTATTAGAAAATATACACATAACTACTGTTAATTTATTTTTAAATGGTGCTTTTACAGAGTTCTCTCACATACATCTTAATTGATCAGTTTTTTGTGGCCAGAGAAACTTTTATTGTCTTTTTTTACGAAGTGGAAAATTGATGCTCAGGTAGGTTAATTTGGGTGGCCAAAGTCATAATCCAGATCTTCATATTTTCCTTTCTGTGGAACTATACAGTTTTAAATTTGAGGGTGTAATTATTTTGCATTCATGTAAAATATAACTTATTTAAGCACAAAAGTTATAAATTAATTATTAAGGAGTAATTCTATAGTTAGACCATTACTTTGAAGATATTGAACAATTACATTTTTAAAATTTTATTCAATCAGTTTTCTTGAAAGTTTCAATATTAAAATGATATAGAAATATAGTTACCAAATAAATAAAAAATGCTATGGATAATACTACACATGGGATCCTTGTTTCTTCTCGGGAAAAAAAAAAAAAAAAAAAAAAAAAAACCTTTCTGTGCCCACAGATGTTCTGTAACTATAACTTCTATATTTATCAAAAGGGAACACTGTGTTTATATTAAGTTAGACTTCCTCAATAGCTATGAAATTATTTCCGAGACGATTGTGTATTGATTTAGTGCATTTCTTTTTATCTGCCTGCCTTACCAACAATCATTTGATTCATTTGATATTATTTAAAATCCTTATGTATTACTGCTTTATACTGGTAACTTAATAGGGAAATGAGTATACTCGGATACTAAGGTTTTTCATTTTTCCTTAAGCTTTATGCAGCCTATGTTTGATATCATGAATTTCTGGATCTAAGGTTTTCATCATTGAGGTTTTCTCTACATGAGAGCACAGGAGAAAATCCAACTTATTTTCATTCCACAAATAGCTACTGATGTCTTTTTGTTAACAAGTACTGCATTAAAAAATTTGTATAAAAAAAGATCATCAAGATTTAATACCTTTATAAAATCATAATCTAGCACGTGAGCTATAAAATCATACTATAGCAGTGGCATGCCAACAGGGTGAGGACTGGTAAAAACTGTCGACTCTACAAAGGATAAGTATTGACTTTCTTTGTTTAGAATAACTAACCATTGGTGTTAATAATCAGCAACCATGTTTAATATTTTATCCTTATTTTAAAATTCTCTATAGATAACATACCCCTTGATTGCCCGCATTCAAGGTGGAATGCTCCTGCCAATCTGCTGGCAAACATACACATTTTCATTATGGGTCCTATTTTTGCTGCATCTTTCCAAGGTTAGTAATTTTTTATTGAATGTCAGGCATTGTGTGTTTTATCCTGTTGGATGCCGGTTATTTTTCTTCTCAAAAATATTCTTCAACTTAGTTCTGAAGCACAGTTAAGTTACTTGGAAACAGATGATCCTTTCTGCTTCCTTTTAAGCTTTGTTATATATGACCAGCGTAGTACTTACTGAAAGGCCAGTTTTGCCCCAATACTAAGGAAGAACCTTTCTGAGTGCTCTATCAGATGCCTCTTTGGTGGTTTGGAAATACTATCCTTTCACTAGTCTCAAAAATCTTGAAGTCTTCCCTCCTGCTGGTTGACTTGTGGTGGTGACACAAATTGCCATTGCT
Source organism: Colobus angolensis palliatus (assembly GCF_000951035.1). NCBI lineage: Eukaryota > Metazoa > Chordata > Mammalia > Primates > Cercopithecidae > Colobus > Colobus angolensis. The sequence goes on along the minus strand of NW_012119376.1, from coordinate 2,867,970 downwards.
ACAGGAAACAGGTTGTCTCTGTCCAAGGCAAGAAGGGAGATGGGGCAACAGGACTTTATTCTGGTTTGCCTCTCAGGATTCTTTCCCAGGGAAGATCATTTTTCCAAAAAATCCCATAGAAGACTTTCCCTTAATATTATTGCCCAATCATAGATCAAAAAAGATAACAGATTATTCTTACTCTAATTCATCCTTTAGGGTAGGGCATGGTCAACATATATCTCTTTATTAAGAGATGTTTCCACTCTGACTTTGGGAATAGCAAATATTCTCAGTCTTGTATGAATCTTGAGTATTGTTCCTTTTGATCCTTTCAATTAGTTCTTTTCCTGGAAAGATATTTAAAGATGTTGCACTGATCAGGACTCACTGAAAGGCCCTTTGCAGATCTCTGGAGCTCTCTCATTTTCCAGCTTTCACCTTACTGTAGCATCCGTTAAAATCTAGCTTCCTCAGCCTCCCTGAGCTCTTGATCTCTTCAACTGACGAGGTGGAAGGATGGCATCTCTAAGCCACCAAAGAAACCTTGCTTGCCTCTACTTTTTTGAACTAAACACTACATATTGTTATGTTTAAAGACAGAGATAAGATGAGAGAGGTGGTTTAGACAGTCTTGGAAATTCACTACCGACCTACTATGATTTCATTTTATTAGTAATTATATCAGAATTGTTAGTGCACAGCTATATAGTCCTGAATATATAAAAATTCATATTCCAATATGAAAACTAATTTTTCTGACTAAAATGTAAATATAGTAAAAATTAATAAGAACATCAAAACTAAACAATATCTAACCATTTGAAATGCTATTTAAAACCATTTCATAAAAAGCTCTTGGGTCAAATAAGATAATTTAAACTGAAGTTTTTCCGACTATTTATATGAACAAGAAGTGAGATGCTACATATTAAAACCTATGAGATATGAGCAAATTTGTATTGCACTGAAAATTGACAGCTGAAAATAAATCTATTATGAAAAAGGAAACAATAAATGTAATTCAAAAAGCAAACTTAAGAACTTATTAAACAGAGATAAACAAAAATAATTTAATAAGGATATAGGTAAAAAGTAATATTTTAGAAAACAAACAAAATAAAATAAATCCCAGATCATTCTTGAAAATAACAATAAAATTGATAAACCTTGGCAAATCAAATCAAGTGTAGAAGTATACTATTATAATATTCTTGTAATATATGTAAAGTATGTTATCATTTGAAGTTTGCTGTGATAACTTAAAGTTGTATATTATAAAATATAAAACAACCAGTTTAAAAAAGCAACACAATTTTGGTTTAACAAGCAAACGAACAAAATTAACTGGAATCATAAGACATTCAATTAATACAAAAGGTGGCGGGAAAGGATAAAAGAGAACAAAAACAGGTGAAACAAATGGAAACAATAACAAGGTAGTGGAACCAAACCCAAACATATCAATAGTTAACAATAAATACAAGAGATCTTGGCACTCCAAAAACATAGAGATTGTCTAAATGTGTTTTTTAAAAGCCAGACCAAACTATTAACAAGAACCCCACTTTAAACATTTTTAAATATTTAAAGATTTAATATTATAAAATCTTAAATATTTTATAGAAAATAAATAGGAAAAGATGTATCATGCAAACCCTAAGCATCAGAGAGCTCAATTGACTATATTAATATGAGAAAACTCATGTCAATTTTACAGCAAGGAATGATGACAGAGATTAAGGAGACATTCATAATGTTTAAAGTATAATTTCATCATGAAGCATAATAGTTGTAATATGTATGCCACCAGTTAATAGAGATTCAGAATGCATGAAGCAAAACCTGGTAGATTGAAAAAATAAATACATCCTATTATAGCTAAAGATTTCAACACTTCTCTCTCAGTAATAGCATCTAAACTGACAAAGTAAATAGAAAATCAGAAAGGATATAGAAGATTATAAATTATTAATACATAACTTGAACTAATTGATATTTACAGAATACTCCACCCAGCAACAACAGAACAGACATTCTTTTCAAGTGTGTATGTAACATTCACCAAAAGAGATCATTGTAACATTCACCAAAAGAGGTCCATAAGAAAGTCTCAAGGATTGAAATCATACAGACTATAGTCTCTGGTCACAATGGAATTAAACTAGAAATTAATAAAATTAAGATATGAGGGATACATCCAAATGTTTGAAAAATTAACAACATACTTTTATTAACCCATGGATCAAAGAAAAAAAATACCTGGGAAATTAAAAACTACTTTAAACAAAATTGCAATTACAACTTATCAAAATAAGTGGAAAGCAATTAAAACAGTGTTTGGCGGACTATTGGAAGTTCTAAATATTATGTTAGAAAAGACATTATATAGTAATTTTAACTGTTCATTTTCTGAAGTTGTTGGGGTTTTTTGTTATTTATTTATTTATTTATTTATTTTTTGAGAAGGAGTCTCACTCTATCATCAGGGCTGGAGTGCAGTGGCGCGATCACGACTCACTGCAACCTCTGCCTCCTGGGTTCAAGCGATTCTCCTGCCTCAGCCTCCCGAATAGCTGGGATTACAGGCACCCGTCACTACACCCAGCTAATTTTTTGTATTTTTAGTAGAGATGGGTTTGCACCATGTTGGCCAGGCTGGTCTCGAACTCCTGACCACGCGATTCACCCGCCTCGGCCTCCCAAAGTGCTGAGATTACAGGCATGAGCCACCATGCCCAGCCTGAAGTTTTTAAAAGATACTTTAAATACAAATTAAATAGAAGGATGCAAAGAAAAATGCAAATATAAAACATAGTGATATAAAACCCAAACACAATAGAGAAAATCAATTAAACCAAAATCTGGTTCCTTGAAAAGATTAATAAAACTTATAAATTTCTGGTTTGATAATATGAGATAATAACGGAGAAAATGAAAATCATAAGATAAATCAGAAAAGGGACATTATAGTAAAACCTTGAAACAATTATAAGGAAACATCCAGAACAATATTAAGTCAGTAAGTTTTTGATACTTAGATGAAAAATTTCTAAATTCCAAACTACTAAAAATTGACAGACATAAACAAAAAATATAACTATCCATATACGGATTTTTAAAATTTTAAATCCAAAACCTTCCCATAAAGAAATGTCAGGCCCTGATGAATTCAGCGGTGAATTCCATTAAAGTTTTAAGGAAGAAATAATATTCCAAAATCTTTTTTAGGAATTAGAAGAGAACATTTGCCATTTCATGTAAGGAGGCCAGCATAATGTTGATATTAAAAATTCTTAGCAAAAATATATTTACAAATAGAATCCAGCAATATATATAAAAATAATACATCATGTTAGGTGGGATTTATCCCTGAAATGAAAAGTTATATTATAAACACCCATTTATAATGAAACAAACCAAAAACCCTAAACCTCTCACTTTAAACGAGATCTACCTAAGCTTGATAAATAGCATCTAAAGAAACCTACAGGAATTAACAATTTCCCCTGTAGTCTCAAAACAGGCAAGGCTCTCTACTTTTCCCACGTGTGTTTAACGTTGAACTAAAATTCAATAAGACAAAAACAAAATAAACATATACATACTAAATATATATTTATTCAATAAGTACAATAACACAAACAATATATACATTGCAAAATAATAAATATCTTTATTCACAGACGTGATCACGCACATAGAAAATTCTAAAGAATGTTCCAGAAAATTAAATTTGTAGGCCAAGCACTGTGGTTCATGCCTGTAATCCCAGAACTTTTGGAGGTGGAGCCAGGAGGATCACTTGAGTCTAGGAGTTTGAGATTAGCCTGGACAATACAGCAAGACCCCCCCTCTGCAAAAAATAAGGAAATTAGCTAGGCATGGTGGTGCCTGCCTATAGTCCCAGCTACTCCAGAGGCTGAGGTGAGAGGATGATCTGAGCCCAAGAGATTGGGGTGGCAGTGAGCTATGATTGTGCTACAGCCCGCTAGCCTAGGTGGTGGAGCAAGACTCTGCCTCTTAAATAAATAAATCAATAAACTTATGAAGAATAATTTTTCTATAGAGTAATAAAAAATAAAATTTAAATGTAAAAAAAATCATTTACAATGGAATAAAAAAATATGAAGTGCATAGGGATAAATTTTTCAAAATATGTGCTAGACCTGCACAATGAAAACTACAAAACAGTGATGAAAATAATTAAAGATTTTTTATTTTAATTTTTATTTAATTTTTATTTTTTTATTTTTTGAGATGGAGTCTCGTTCTGTCGCCCAGGCTGGAGTGCAGTGGCACAATCTTGGCTCACTGTCGCCTCTGCCTCCCGGGTTCAAGCGATTCTCCTGCCTCAGCCTCCCAAGTAGCTGGGATTACAGGCATGTGCCACCACACCCTGCTAATTTTGTGTTTTTAATAGAGACGGGGTTTCACCATGTTGGCCAGGCTGATCACAAACTCCTGACCTCAGGTGATCCACCTACCTCGGCTTCCCAAAGTGTTGGAATTACAGGTGTGAGCCACTGCACCATTTTAAGTGGAAAAATAAACCATGTCACATCCATGGCTTGGAAGTCTTACTTATTTGTAACTTTAGTCATTATAAACTGATCTGTAAATTCAATATAATTCCAGTCAAAATCCTAGGAAACTTATATAAAAATTGACAAGATGTTTCTAAAATTTATATGGAAATACAGGAGACCTAGAATAGCCAACAGAATTTTGAAGAAGCTAAGGAAAAAATAACAAAAACAAAAACAAAAACAGACAGAGGACTTACACTACATACTCTGAAGACTTCTTTAAAGGTACAATAATCAAAATCATGTAGACCAGGCATGAAGATAGGCATATGGAATGGGAATAATCAAGAGACTGGAAATATGTTTGCTCGCATATAGTTAGCTTATTGTTTTAAATGTGCTAATGTAATTCAATAGTGCCGAACAACTAAATATCCATGTTTAAAACATAAAATGTAATGTTTATAATGTCTGCATGTCCCAGCCATAGGCGGATGGGGTGGCAAATGGTCCTGACCAAGTTTTCAGGGTCTTCCCTATCATTCTTCTGCTGGAACTTTTAAGGAAAAATTATTTCTACTTAGGGGGATGCTAAAATAATAGGATGTAAGTCTCATGATACTGGAAGCCAAATTTCTACCACATATAGTATATTACAAAGATACAACTATAGATATATTATCCTGATTACATTGACTGATGCCCTGTCATTTGCCACCAAGATGGTTCTGACCAAACTGACACAGAATATTTTTATTGCCAGATGATCACACATAGAGTCTAGGGAATGGTACAAAAAGTTTTTTCCCATCAAAACACCTGTCAGCTCTGGTTCCTCTCCCTTTTCTTCTTCCTATGGTTGCCCTCACCCCCTATTTTGTTCTACAGCTCTGCCCTCCCCTTACTTGCCAAGGTTCTAGCCCAGTCCTGGAGGGTGATGTCAGATCCTTCAGAAACTGGTCTGAGATGAAAGGAGAAGAAGAATTTAGGTCTTTCCAGTAAAATATTGTAGTAAAACAAGAAAAAGCAACCTCATGGTCATTAATATTTACTTTGTTTCATAGCCTAATTTCAATGTGTGTTACACTAACACTGTGTCTGTACTGTTCTCCATCAAATCAATTATCATCTCATAAAAGGGGTAGCATATTTAGAAAGAAGAGAGTATGAGGCTCTTGTCTGTAATCTCAGCACTTTGGGAGGCCGAGGCAGGAGTATCACTTGAGCCTAGGAGTTCAAGACCTGCCTAGGAAACAAAATAATAATTAGCCATGGTGGTATATGCCTGTGGTCCCAGCCACTCAGGAGGCTGAGGCAAGAGCCCAGGAGTTCAAGGCTGCAGCGAGCTCTGATAGTGTGCTGCACTCCAGCTTAGGTGACAGAGTAAGAACCTGTCTAAAAAAATAATAAAATAAGAAATAAAAAAAGAAAGGAAGGAAAGAGAAAAGAAAGGAAAGGAAAAGAAAAGAAAAGAGAATATATTGGCAGATTAGAGAGTAAAATCCAATTCCAACCACTTCACTTTCTCATTTTTCCCTCAGCCCTGCTCATGAGGGTGTGCAAATAAGAGTACGCATGAATGTATGCAAATGAGAAAGAGACTGGCAAACTTTAGTCCTGAAGACAGAACTGAGTAAAAAAGCCTGACCCAGAATAAGATGATGGACTTTGCAAACAGGTCTAGACAACGTATGTGGAGTGGGATAATATAAGGACATGGAGTGGTTTCTTCTGGGCGTGAGAGAGTGATCAGAAAATAGTAGGCAGAGGGGAATTTCCGAGCTGGAGATTCTGGCTCTTGGGGATAGTGTGATTTCGGTGCAAACTAGTTTTAAGATGAATCCTCAAAACTGAGGACTGAAATAAAATAAAGAAGAAGGTTATTTGAGGAAGTAAATAAGTGTACAGTCTTGAAGTATGTAAGTATGGGATGGAGAGGAGTGGAAGAGAATTGAAGTCATTGAGGGTAGAAGGAAAAATTGATGCCTACTGTAAAATGGTTAAGAGTTACCAGCGTTGAAAAAGTCCCAAACACCCTATCTTACATTAAGAAAAGATAATAAATATGAAAATATTTTGCAAATTGTTAATCACTTTCCAGGCAAAAAAAAAGGTGATCTACTGGTTATTAATTCACTAAAATACATACTAGACAGCTGAGAACAAAAGTTCAATCTTCTTTACGCTTCATGTGTTCAGTGTTTAAGTTGGGGCGAAATCTGATTATTTTATCCAGTATGTCAACACAGAAAAATTTAATTTACAATTTAAACATATTATTTCTCTCTCATGCAAGTACTGAAATTAAAGCTTCTAAAATCAAAAAGGCTTCTAAGGGACACTATTACATGGAATATTAACATGGAATATTAATTGGAAGTGGTAATTCTTGAATGACACCAAAGGCTATTCTTGCCTTTACACTTTCTCCCAGTCAACATACATTATTTTCTTGTTTTTCCTTTTCTATCCTTCCTTTTGCCACAAACGAAAAACCAAACAAAAAAGCGAAACAAAACAAAAACCCTCCCTCCTACCAGCAGAGAGCGTTAGCGCCATGCGCGGCATAGGCGCCAAAATGCTCAGTGTTTTGTGGGCTCTAACCGCCGACAGCCAAACACACTGAAATTGTCCCAGCTGGGGATCCGTAGTAGTCTTGACGTCGCTGAGCAACGGAAGAGCGGGCAGGATTTGCTCTGAACGGTCGTGCGCGCTACCGCCTAGGCGGAAGCGGAAGTGTCGGTGGCGCGCGAGTAGGAAGTGGTGAGTTCTGAGTAGAGATGGCCGCGCTTGCACCGCTGCCCCCGCTGCCCCCGCTGCC
>NW_012119376.1:2839934-2860461 GCF_000951035.1 Colobus angolensis palliatus | reverse complement strand
ATTAGTCCCTTTCTACCAAAGCAGCTCCTTCTTTCTGCTGAAATTCAAAGAACAATGAATATCAGAGTTTGCTAGATTGGAAGTTTCAGCTGAGATGCCAAGATACCATAGACATCAAAGACTAAAGGGTGCTGTCAAATGGAATAAAAAGCTTCTTTTCAAAATAGGTGGGGCTGGGCATGGAGGTTCATGCCTGCAATCCCAGGACTTTGGGAGACCGAGGTGGGAGGATTGCTTGAGGCCAGTTTGAGACTAGCCTGGGCAACAGAGTGAAACCCTTTTTCTAAAAACAAAAAACGGCGCGAGTAGGAAGTGGTGAGTTCTGAGTAGAGATGGCCGCTCTTGCACCGCTGCCCCCGCTGCCCCCGCTGCCCGCACAGTTTAAGAGCATACAGCATCATCTGAGGACGGCTCAGGAGCATGACAAGCGGGACCCTGTGGTGGCTTATTACTGTGAGTGTTTTCGAGTGGCCGCGCCCCTCCTTTCCCAGTTGCATTTTAGGGCCCACACACCTCTCCGAGGTTCTTGGGGCATGCCCCGCCCCCCTGGCTTTAAACCTGAGCTTTGACCTCCAGTCTACCCAGGGAACTCCCTGGGTCCCCACCCACTGGCAGTAGGAATCCCAAAGCACCGGGGCGTCCACTGCTTCCCCTATCTTGTGCTTAAATACTCCAGTACTGACTACACGGGCTCTTGAACTGTGAAATACGATCTTCCAAGGTTTTATCTCTGTATGTAACACACAAGTGCCTCCTGTCTCAAATAGGAATCCTGAAAATAAATCGAATTAGGTTTAAAACGAAGGTGAGTGTCCGAAAGAAGTAGTGATGTGGATAAAAGGACGATAGACTAGTTGAAAACATAGTAATAAGTGAAAGTTATTTATGACAGCATGCAAGCCCATTCAAAAACTCAGATGGTTAAATGGGGAGTATCTGCTGCTAAATAAGCGGTTGAATTTGACTATTCCCCTTTCCCCACCCACTGCTCTCTCCTACCATACAGAATTTTTAGTTTTGACTTCTTTGAATAATACTTGCTGTTGAGACCTTTGAAAGCAGTATTTGCACTTTGAGTGTTATACATTTAATTTACAGTTTGATTAAAAAAATACATAGGTTAACTGCTCAAACTTGCAGTGAGTAAAGGGAGTAGTTCCGGTAATTCTGTGTTAACTTTATTTTGTATTCTGTACTCTTTTTTTTTTTTTTTTACTGCAAAATAAAACAAGTAACTGAACAACTATAATTCAGAAAATGATTTTTAGAGTTGAGAAGTTGGATATAATGCGTCCTTTGTTGTGTATATTGTAAGGTTAGTTAAAATCTGGTCACTGTTATCTGTACCATACTCCAAATGTACCCTGTTTCTCAAATGTGCAAGGCCCTTTCAGACCTCCCATGTTCCACTCTTGGAATGTGCACCTTTTTCTTGCACTTCGCAAATTCATGATTCAAGATTTAACCCAAATGTCACCTCTTCTGTGGGCAACAAATTGATTATTCTCTGTGCGTTACTTCATTTTGTTCAAATCTTACAGCATCATTTCCATTATACTTGTTCTTCAGTTTCCTCAAATCTTACAGCATCATTTCCATTATACTTGTTCTTCAGTTTCCTCAAGCAGGGTCCATATTCATTCAGTATGTGTTAATTGAGCTACCTTTGTGTCAAGCATTAGTTGGCGCTGTGACTGCAGTTGCTGCATTTTTGGAGCTTACATACAATGGAGGTAGAGAGTTTCAACAATATAAAGTCTATCATACGTAGAGTATTAAGAGCTTATGAAGACAAACAGAGCAAGGAAAAGGAATAAGAATATCAGGAGTAGTGGTGGCAGGGAGTGCAGATGGGATTTCAGTTTCATAGTGGTCAGGGAACACTTCACTGAGTTGAATTTGGGGAAAGAAAAGAGTGAAAGGCATGCCTTGCACCATCTGGGGAAGAGTATTCTCCATAGAGGATATAGAAGTCCCGAGGTAGAGGCTTGCTAGGAGGAGGAGCAAGTAGACCATTGTGACTGGAGTGGATGGGGCTTAGGAATGATGGGATAAGGACAAAGAATCTCTCTCATCCCTAAAGGAAATTCCTGTTCCTGATCCCTGTATTATGTATCTTTGTGACAAACCAGGGACACTTTTTTCATTGTTGTCCTTTCCCTCTAGATGTTTCTGAACCTAATCCAGTTTCCTTTATTTAAAAATAAAACAGAACCTCTCACCATGACATTCCCTAAAGTTGCAGCTCTGCCTTTCCAGCCTCATAGGTAAGCTTGAAATAGTTGTCTGTAAGTTAGCTTTACGCCTTTACCATGTAGAGCCTTTCAGCCTGTGCAGTCTGGTTTTCATGCCCAGTATTTCACTGAAACTGCTCTCATCAGGCTTACGAAGAAATATTTTTATTGCTCGGGTGACACTTAACAATTTTAGTTATGAAACTTGCATATGAAAGCATATATAATGTGCAGACAGTTTAAGGAATAATAAAATGAACACTAATATGCCCACCACATTTGATTTATTAAACTTTTTAATTTTTGACAATCTGGTGAGTGTGAAATGGTAGTGTCTCATTGGAGCAAAATTTGCAATTCTCTGAGTCTTAATGAGGTTTAGCATCTTTTCATATGTTAATTAACCATTTGTGATTCGCTTTTGAAATGCTTGTTTGTTACTTTTGTCCATTTATCTGTCACAGTCTTGTCTTAATAATGTTAGATGTTAAATCATTTGTTATATGTGTTGTAAATATCTTCTCCCATTTCAGTTTCATTTTTCACTCTATGAAGACCTTTGATGTTCCAAAGTTCTTAATTTAAAAATGTTATCAATGTATGAATCTCTTAGGACTTAACCTTCTGATTTTATAAGCTTTCATTTCTTTTTGTGTATTTGTTTGGGACTTTGGCATTCTAAATCTGTAGATGGGTGTTTTTAATCAATCTTGGAAAATTTTCTCTACTATTATTTGTTCAAATGTTGCTTCTATTTCTATTCTTGTGAAAGTTTGATTAGACATGTTTTGCCCTTCTCCCATTTAACTTCCTTGTCTTTTGATTCTGTAATTTTTTTTTTATCTCTTTGTTTTTCTGTGCTGCATTCTGTGTAATTTCTTGAGGTCTATCTTCACCTCCCTGTGTATTATTGTTTAACCCTTTTATTGAATTTCTACTTTAATTTTTTATTTGAGTGCTGTCTTTTTGTTTTCATATTGACCTGGCCATTTCTGATAGTTTCTTGTTACTGATGTTTTTAAACACTCTATTTCTTTGAACACTTTAAATATATCGATTTGTATTTGCTGTTTGATAACATCTGTAGCTGCTGTATTTGTGGGTCTGATTCTGCTTTTCAACAGAACACTGCTCATGGTGACTTCTTTCCTTACAATTGTGGGCTAGTCGGGCTAGACCAGCACTCTTCAAACTGGAGTAGGCAAATAATTCCAAAGGAATCAATTTTCCAATTCTTGACTTCCATGTTTTCCTTCCAAAAACTGATCTTGACAAAGCTCCTGTGATCAGGGTAGCAAAGTAGTATATAACATGCTGCTTATCTTTTCCTCATCCTGTTCACAGTTGTCTTTCTCCCACTTTAATGGAGGACGGCATACTCTCAGGCATCCTGAGTGTTTTTATGTTGTATTGCCTTGAAAGAGAAGGTGGAAAATCCTCCAAGGTGTCCAGACAAAAGAGACAATTCAAATTACCGGTGTCAGTGAAGCCTCCATTAATTAAGGCATTGGATAGACCTTCCTATCTTTCCTGGTCTTACATTGAAGAAAACCAGCCAGAGCAAAGAATAAATACTTCATTCGAGAGTTCAACACCAGCCTGACCAACATGGAGAAACCCCGCCTCTACTAAAAATACAAAATTAGCCGGGTGTGGTGGCGTGTGCCTGTAATCCTAGCTGCGTGGGAGGCTGAGGCAGGAGAATCACTTGAACCCGGGAGGCAGAGGTCGCAGTGAGCCGAAATCATGCCATTGCACTCCAGCCTGGGCAACAAGAGCGAAACTCCGTCTCAAAAAAAAAAAAAATGCTAAGCAAGAAAGGTTCCAAAAGAGCATTCTAATTTGGGGGAAAGGGGGTGGAACTTTATATAAGGGGGATGCCGGGAGTCACCTGGAGTTGTATATGGGGGATACAGGGAGTCACCTGGAGTTGTATATGGGGGATGCAGGGAGTCACCTGGAGTTTGTCTCTTTTCAGGAGCAGTTGGTCAGTGGATCTCAGAAGAGGGAGGAGTTATTCTGGGATATTAGCAGCCATCGTTAGGTCATTTTGGATTTTATCAGGTGGGTGAGGAGTAACAGTTTGGGGCCAAGGTCACATGCAAGAAGATGTGAGGAAGATTAGCTGTAGGGACAGGGACATGGAGGGACCACAGTGGGAAATATCAGACTTTCAGAGTCTCTTACATTTATACATATATCTGTTAAGGGTAATGCTTCATGTTAAAAACGGTCCTGTGTTGCAGTATTCTGAATTCTCAAAATGATAACAATTTTCATGAGTTGACTTTACTGCCTCATTCTGCATGCCTTTTAGAGAATACCATTCTTGAGTTGAGAGCAAAACCAAGAACAAAGGAGAAATACTGAAGGTGAGAGTACCTTGTTTCATCCAAGCAAGCTCCTGCAAGGCTCTGCAGCTTATTGCTATTTTAGAATTAGAATTCAGAAATAAAATGGGGACATGAATTGACATTCCAACTGGAATATTAAGTTGTATTTCTCTGAAAAAGTAACTCTTACTTGGCTGATTGGTTTGGCACTAGCAACTGACAGTGCCTTTTAAACAGTATGGTAGACATTCTCTTTAAACTAAATAAGCTAAAATCTTCAGCTCTGAGGTTTTTGTTTTGTTTTATTCTTCTGGAAATACATTTAAAACAGCTTGGCTGGGCGCAGTGGCTCACGCCTGTAATCCCAGCACTTTGGGAGACCGAGGTAGGTGGTTCACCCAAGATCAGGAGTTCAAGATCAGCCTGGCCAACATGGTGAAACCCCATTTCTACTAAAAATACAAAAATTAGCTTGGCGTGGTGCAGGTGCCTGTAATCCCAGCTACTACGGAGGCTGAGGTGGGAGAATCTCTTGAACCCGGAGGTGGAGGTTGCAGTGAGCTGAGATTGTGCCATTGTACTCCAGCCTGGGGAACAAGAGCAAGATTTCATCTCAAAAAAATAAATATATAAAATAAAAAGAATAAGGAGAAGGAGAAAGAAGAAAATAAAGTCGCCGATAAGATTAAACCTTATTTGTTACAATTTTTTTTTTTTTGCTGAGGGACGTTGGAACAAATACTTCAAGTTTTCCCAATCTTTTCTGCATCCTACAATGAATAAGAAGGCTCTGATTGAAAGAAGATGATGAAACTTTGTAATATATTTTTGCATACCTCACAGGAATTAAGAAAATGAGTAATGGTGGGGTAAAAAACCCTTTTTAATTTTTAAACAAATTTTAAAATCGGCCTAATTTGTCAGCTTATAAATTATTTAAAATATTTGATGATAGATGATTATATGGTTTTTAGCCTATAACCCAGAAATAATTTAAAGAATTTGGTGATTTTGGCTGGGCGCGGTGGCTCAAGCCTGTAATCCCAGCACTTTGGGAGGCCGAGACGGGCGGATCACGAGGTCAGGAGATCAAGATTATCCTGGCTAACACGGTGAAACCCCGTCTCTACTAAAAAAGGTACAAAAAACTAGCTGGGCATCTTGGTGGGCGCCTGTAGTCCCAGCTACTCAGGAGGCTGAGGCGGGAGAATGATGTAAACTTGAGATGCGGAGCTTGAAGTGAGCCGAGATTGTGCCACTGCACTCCAGCCTGGGTGACAGAGCGAGACGCCCCCGCAAAAAAAAAAAAAAAAAAAAAAAAAAGATTTTGGTGATTTTGCTGTGTAACGTCGGAAAAACTGGGATTTCGGGGGAATTATTTTTTGTGAATTTAATTTATAAAAATAACAATAGAACCCCAATAGTCTCCTCTTCCTCATTATGGGAGTAAATAATATTAATACATAAATATTTGATTTAATTCATTATAAGCTGTATTGCCAATAAAATTTTACTTTTTATATTTAATGATTATTGAAATGTGTGTTATTTTTGTTGTTTTGATCAATTATGTATTATAACAATTGCAGACTCAATTTTGGAAGAAGATTTTAACACCTAGCACCTTATTTCACAGGAAATTTTGTAAAAATTTAAATTTCAATTTTCAATCTTTTGTTGCAGAGAAATGTGTTATGTTAATTAAGTAAAAATTTGAGCATACAAATCTGTTCCTTTAACGTGAAATTCTATAGGCTAAGTAAATGGAAATATGGGTTAAAAGAAGAAAATAGTGTAAAATTTCTGACTCTTAAAAAATAACTTTTTGTATTTTAAAACATGATAAATATCAAGTTGCTATGATATTTTAGTTTGAAAGGTATAACTTTTGTCAACATTTGATGAAGTATAGAAATCACATTTTTTGTACCTGTGAAACCTTCTTGTGAAAAGATGTAGACATGAACTTAAAAACGTGTTGAGGGATACATTTCTATACTCTCAGAGCATATAATAATTTTATAAATTCCTAGAACAAGGGAACTTTTTTTTTTGTGAGAAAAAAATTCAAGATTGTTTTGCTGAACTACTTGCTGATTCATAAAAGCTCCATGGGCTATGTGCTACCCTCTGCCAGGAATCCTTCTGCATTCCTATTAATTTGACTAACTTTCTGACTCAGTACAAATTTTACTTTCTACAGATTATTTTTCATGACCTCTTAAAGATGATCTAGGAATTGTTCCTGTGTGCCCCTCATCACATGTGTTATAATATAAACATCTGTTTATCTTTCGATCTTGATTCTCCTGGAGGACAGGGATTATCTTTTTCTTTTTTTACCAGCTGACACATAAATGGAATTTATAAATTCTTAATGAATGCCTCCTCTCTAAATATTACTAATAGTCTACTAAAATGTAAACTGTATGAGAGCAAGAGTATGTCTTACGATGATCATTGAATTTCCAACTCCTAATATAGTATCTAAGACATGTTAGATAACCTGTAAAACTTACTTGTTGATTGAATAAATGAACTATACAGTAATTCACAGCTTTTTTTTTTTTTTTAATGTTCTACCACAAATCAATGACAAAACATAATGGAAACAATCCCAGTACTCTGTCTTAACTCATTACCTTACTATGTTTATAGTAAATTTTTGATTGAGTCATAGGTCATTATCATACGATTTACACCTTGTGCCCTCTCCTTTCTAGTATTTTTATCATTTCCAAAAATGATTCACTTCTGGCCTTAATGGGAATTTTCTAGTGTTTTATCACTTTTTAAAATTACCTTAATATTCCTACATTTCGAAGTTGTTTGGTCTTGTTTTCTTTTAAAATCAGGAATGAATGTAGAAATAATGTATATCAAATTACTTTTGGCCATTTTTTTTTACTGTAGTTTTTACTTTTTAATGTAGTTAATGTTTTTAACTTTTTAATGTAGTAAGTAGCAAAATAGTAAATTTTCTCATATTTGAAACATCCCTCCATTTCTGGAAAGAATCCCATTAGTTTTTGCATTTTTTTTTTAATTAAAGTTTTTCTTTTGAAATAGTTGTAGGTCCACATGCAGCACACGTAGTTGTAAGAAATACTGTGGAGAGATTCTCTGTACCCTTTACCCAGTGTCCCCCAATGATAATATCTTAAAAAACTAATAATATACCCTAAGCAGAATATTGACATTGGTACAATTCACTGGTTTATTCAGGCTTCCTCAGTTTTACATGTGTTTGTGTGTGTGTGTGTATTTAGTTCTAAACAGCTTTGTCAGGTGTTGATTCCTGTACCCATTACCATAGTCAAGATAGAGAATAGTTAAGAATTCCTCTTGTAGCCCTTTTATTAATATAACCTACCTTCTCCCTTTCACTACCTCACCCCCATCCCCTGGTAGCCAGTAACTAGTTGTCCATTTCTAAAATTTTGTCATTTAAAATGTGCTGTTGGCTTTTTTCATTTGGCATACTCTCTGGAGATTTATCCAAGTTTATTCCTTTTTTAATGCTCAGTAGAATTTCACGGTATGTGTGTACTATAGTGTAACAGTTCAATCATTGAAGACATTTAATTTGTTTTCAATTTGTGACAATTATGAATAAAGTGAATGTAATCACATATAGTTTTTGTGTGGCCCTAGTTTCCATTTCCCTGGGATAAATGCCCAAAAATGCAATTGCTGGATCATATGGTAATTGCATGTTTAGTTTCATAAGAAACTGTCAAACTGTTTTCCAGAGCAGCTGTACCATTTTACACTCTTATTGGCAACACATGCATGATAAGTGATCCAGTTTCTCTTATTCTCACCAGCATTTTGTGTCACTGTTTTTAATTTTAGTGTTAATAGGTACAGTGATACCTCATTGTGGTTTTAATTTTTCTTTCCCTGATAGCTAATAAAGTTGAAAACTTCTTCATGTGCTTATTTACCATATGGATATCATCTTCAGTAAAATGTCTGCATGTCTTTGCTCATTATTGTTGTTTGAGAGTTCTTACTATATTGTAGTTATGTTATCATTTTGAGATTTTTAGTAACAACGTTACTCTGGTTTCTTAGACATTGTTGAGAAAATTATTCTTTTATTCTTTTTACTCAAATGTGAGTTGGGTTTAAAAGGCAGCAGATTTATCACTTTTTTTAGATTAAAAAAAGTCATTGATTCAACACAGCTTTGCACTTTTGGGGGAAGTTACATTTCTCAATTTCTTCCATTAGAAAAATATTTTCCTCTGAGCCATTGTTGATATAGTAGAGTTTTCTAGGAAATCTTTCATTTCTACTGTATTTTGAAATTTATTAGCTGAAAGTTAAAAACTTAATCTTTCTTTTCTTATTTCATATGTCTCATAATCAACCAATCATAAAAGTTTTAAAATTGTTTTTATTTTCTCATTTTCTCTGTTACTATATCCATACCTTAGACATTCTAAGCTAATGGCATAGCTTCCCAGTTTTTGCTTCAAACGTGTAATCCCTGTTGCCACTAGAATGATATGCTTCTAATGCTTAGTGAAAATAACACGGAGTAAATGATGGAGTGGACTGTGAACATTTAGAAATTGTGTGTGACACAAGCAGTACAAATTAACAAGTACTGTATCAGGAAGAAACATTTCCAGTAGATGAGCGACAAAGAGCGAATATCCCTGATATATATATCAGCTTGTAAATATCCCTTAAAAATAAAAAAGATCCCCATAGATTAAAAATAGGTGCATACAACTACTGAAGGAGGGAATACTAATCATTAGCATTCATCCTAGTTAGTAATAAATGTAAATTGGAATAACAATTTTTGACTGTAAAAATATGACTCAATACAAATGAGTATGTGGTCAAATCCTTGCTGTCATGGTTGTGTGATTGGTACAAAGTTTGGAAAACATTTGGCAAAATGTAGAGTATCTATTTCAGTAATTCCAATTTGGGGAAACGTGTTCAGGAAATAACCATACATTTAGTAAGACCTTTATGCAGAATTTCCTGAATGATTATTTATACATTTGTGATAAGCTCAAAATATCCTAAAATACGTATCATTATGGAAATGGCTAAGTAAATTATGTTATATCTGCTGCATAGAAAGTAATGTAATTGTTTAAACATTACAAAGCATCTTTTATAACATGGGGGGAAGTTTACATGAAAGTGCAGGATACAGAGTTATTATACACGCAGTTCCATATGTCTATCTGAAAAAATCTTTGTCTTCAGTGACCCCTCATGATTTGAGTTCTGAATCACCTTTTGTAGTTTTACAAATAAATTTCACTTTGCTGCTAAAACATTAGGCACTTTGTGTTGTCTCCAAGCCTTTTAACATTCTACTTTCTCTGCCTTGATACCTCTTCTCTTCCCCACTACACTCACTAGATTTTTATCCTTTGAGTACTAGCTTAAATGCCACTTTCTCTGGGAGGCCTTTTCTTAAGTCTCCTGGTTTTAAGGTGTTTCTTTTTGTTCTTTGTACCTTGGTGTAGCTTTACCATAATTGCTTTTTCATTTGCTGGTCTTTCTTCTAGACTGTAAACTGAGGAAGGCCTACACTCTGCTCCAGTCTTTATTCATTTACTCTGCCTGGTAGTGCTAGGCCACTGGAGATATTTACATATTAAAGAACAGGTGCTCAAAAAATGTTAGCCAAATTGACCTGAATTTTAAGGCAATTGTGATCCCTAGAGGGAAGTGTAGCCATATAGTTGTCACCTAATAAGGAAGGCAAACAACTAGCATTCCTGTTGCTGATTGGCATTTTAACAGTGCTTTCTTTCAGGATGTCAGATTTGATCCTCAAAATATTTCTAGTCCTTCTGTTACTAAGTGATTGAACCAGGACCTGAATAACCGAAGTCAGATAAAAAAAAAAAAAAGGTTAAATGAAAAATTGTTGGTAGTAGCTAGTAATTAGAGAACCAGTTATTGAGTGAGCCACAGAGTAACTGAGGGGAAAGGGAATAGTACAATCCATGACAAAAGAAAAAGGCAAAAAAGCCAGTGAAATAATCTGGGAGATTCCCTAAGTGGAGAGTGGAAAATGAAGGAGATGCTTTCTCTTAACAATATGTCTCTGAGCTCCATCTCTTTATTTTTCTTTAATGATGCCAGAAAATATTTGAATCTGTACTAAAAGTGGGTACTCTTACATGAATATTTTGATTCTGCCCAGTTTGGTACTGTAGATAAAGCTAAACTCGGAAAGAACTTTCCCCTTCCTTTTTCATTTTGCCATGAGTAAATGTATAAAATTTCAAGTTTCAATTTTTAAAACTTCCTCTAGGGGGTGACATTGTAAAGTTAGTAAATGTTCAGTTAAAGTATCTACACAGTCTCAAGAGTCTTCATTTGTTTATATCATCAGAAAATTAAATATAGTACGGTTGTTCAGAAAGCTGTATGTATAAATAAAGTTATTTCAGTTCTGAGATGTTACAGGACATTCAATTAGAAAATATTAATTTAGTGTAAATGCTAAATAATAATGGATTTCTTTATTGATAGATGGTAAACTACATGTATATTAGCATTAATAATCACTTGCTCATGCCTGTAATCCTAGCACTGTGGGAGGCCCAGGTGGGCAGGTCACGAGGTCAGAAGTTCAAGACCAGCCTGGCCAATATGGTGAAACCCTGTCTCTACTAAAAATACAAAAATTAGCCAGGCATGGTAGCGTGCGCCTGTAGTCCCAGCTACTCGGGAGGCTAAGGCAGAAGAATCGCTTGAACCCAGGAGGCGGAGGTTGCAGTGAGCCGAGATTGTGCCACTGGACTCCAGCCTGGTGAGAGAACGAGACTCCATCTCAAAAAAAAAGAACTTGCCTTTTATTATTTTTTGTTGTGGTTAATCCCATAGAAATTGGATTTTAAATTCATTCAGACAAATTTAACTAAACCAATAAAGAGAAGCAGTTCCTTTCAGTCTTTGCTGGTTCCTGAATGATAAACTAGAGTCTATAGTCTTATTGCTTGAGTACTTACTTTTTTTTAATTAATAAGCTTTCTCAGGGTACTTGACTGTAGCAAAGACAATAAACACACAGAATGTTGGACTGCTGATTTATCCATTAGCCTTCCATTCCTCTTATGTTTGTTTTGTGAACATACAAGCAAACATGAATTTAATTTTTTTTAAATTGTCATTTAATACTTTCCTTTTTGAGTAATGTCAACTCATTTTACATCTCTTTAGAAAAAAACGTAAAGTCAAAGGGGCTATGGAGTCAAATAACACATTCTTAACTTTCATTTCTTTTTTGGCATTCATAGAAGTTTAAGCATCTTTGATAAGGTTTGTCTTCTATGACAATTACATTTGGTTGTTCAAAGTGGAAGCTTATATACTCTTGAACAGTCAAGGATTATATATAGTCGGTTTCAATAACCATGCTTGATATAAGTTCCTACTTTCACTGAAGTTCTTCATTGGGCTGTTACATTTACATTTTTTATTTTTTTTATATTTATTTTTCTGTGGCTTGTCAGGTTTTTATGTTTCTACTATTTGGGTTTTTTTTTTTTTTAACCTCAATTTATTATTGTTTCTATTTGGTGACACTGTTAACATCTTGGAGGAACAATTCTTTGTTGTCAGGGCTGCCCAGTACATTTCAGGATATTACTGTTTTAAATGGTAGTAGTACCCCCAGACATTGCATTTTAAAATGGAAGGAAAAAAAAAAAGCCTCCACACTATTTTAGCTCCCCCAAGAGCCAGTATAATTGAAAATCTAAATTCCCATCAGTATGGAAAGTTTATATTATGTAACTGTTAAAAATATGTGAAGTTATATTTATCACAAAAGATGCCATAACCCACAGCATAATGTAAAAATGAAGGGGTACAAACAAATTACATGTTGCCATGTATGTAAAATTTGTGGTTATATATAATTTTATGTATGTGTATGAAGAGAGACATCTTGCTGGATGCAGGGTACAATGACTCTGGAGCCAGACTGCGCCTGAGTCAAATCCTAACCTACCGTTTATGGCCCCCCATGACCTTATGAGCTTCAGGTTTTTTATTAATATACTCAGGATAATAGTAAGATCAACTTCACAAACATTTTTGGTGGATTAATCAATTTTTCTATTTTTATATGACTAAATGAGTACATGATCCATGGTGATTACTCATTTAATATTAGTTATTGTCAAGTTATTACTCCAGTTCACTGGGATCTTGTCGATAGTATATTGCTAAGTCTTATGTTTTTATCCGTTATGCAACCTCTACCTTTTAATTGCAATGTTTAAAACATTTATAATTAATGTAATAAGTATGTTTGGTTTTAAGTCTTGCGATTGGTTTTCTATGTCTCATTTGTTGTTTGTTTCTTCTTTCTCCTTTTCCTGCCTTTTTGATAATTGAAATTCTCTTAGAATTCCATCGTAGCTCCACTGTGGAGTTACTAGATATTCCTATTTATTTTTTTAGTGGTTGCTCTAGAATGCTTACAATAGCTTATCATAGTCTATTCTCTCATACCACTTAACATATAAGGAAAGATCTTTACTGTCTTTTCCCCCTGATGTCCTTTGCCTATAGTTGTCATACACTGTATTTATACTTATACCATAAACCTTATGTATGTTTTTAACTCTTCTCTTTTAAAGAAATTTATAAAATGTAAAAATAAAAATTTTTGTCTTTTATGACATAAATATGATTTTCAGTACTCATCAAGATCCAAGTTTTAAATCTCGTATTGGTTGGGCATGGTGGCTCATGCCTGTAATCTCAAAACTTTGGTAGGTGGATCACGTGAGCTCAGGAGTTCAAGACCAGCCTGGGCAACGTGGTGAAACCCTGTCTCTACCAAAAATACAAAAAGAAATTACCCCAATGGGTGTCTTGCGCCTGTAGTCTCAGCTACTTGGGAGGCTGAGGCGGAAGGATCATCTGCACCCAGGAGGCGGAGGTTGCAGTGAGCTGAGATTGTGCCACTGCACTCCAACCTGGGCAACAGAGTGAGACCCCATCTTAAAAATTATATAAAGTACTTTGGGTAGTTTATATTGCAGTGTTCCAGAGTTTACTACTCTTTTCTTTTTTGGTGTCTCTACTATTAGTCCTACCCACTGAATTTTTCAATTCAGGTATTATCATTATTATTACTATTATTATTATTATTTGAGACAAAGTCTCGCTCTGTTGCCAGGCTGGAGTGCGGTGATGTGATCTTGGCTCACTGCAGCTTCTGCCTCCTGGGCTCAAGCGATTCTCCTGCTGCAGCCTCCTGAGTAGCTGGGACTACAGACACGCACCACCATGCCCAGCTAATTTTTGTATTTTTAGTAGAGACGGGGTTTCACTGTGTTGGCCAGGATGGTCTCGATCTCTTGACCTCATGATCTGCCCGCCTCAGCCTCCCAAAGTACTGGGATTACAAGCATGAGCCACCACACCTGGCCCAGATATTATATATATATTTTGTTTGTTTGTTTTGAGACGGAGTCTCACTCTGTCACCCCAGGCTGGAGTGCAGCGGCGCCTCCCTGCTCACTGCAAGCTCTGCCTCCCGGGTTCATGCCATTCTCCTGCCTCAGTCTCCCAAGTAGCTAGGACTACAGGCGCCTGCCTCCACGCCCGGCTCATTTTTTGTATTTGTAGTAGAGACAGAGTTTCACCTTGTTAGCCAGGGTGATCTCGATCTCCTGACCTCGTGACCCACCTGCCTCGGCCTCCCAAAGTGCTGGGATTACAGGCATGAGTCACCGCACCCTGCTGGTATTATAGTTTTTACCTCTAGAAGTTTCATTTGGATTTCTTTGTGTATGTTCATTTCTCCTTTCTATTCATTGTTTTCTTAAAATTCTTTCTATAGTTCTCTAGTATGTTAATGTCATTATCTCCTGTTTTTATTATTTTCTCATTGTTTGATCTGTTCATACTGTTGGCTTATATTTTTTCTTCTTGTGGATCACATTTTCCTATCTGTTGGCCTCTTCAGTAATTTTTGACTGGCAGTAGGACTTTGTGAATTTTACGTTCTTGAATGTCTGGAGTTTGTGGTCTTTCTTTGAAGGGATTCAATCTGGCCAACAATTAAGTAATTTGGAGTTCAATTTGATTCTTTTGTGTATTTTTTTTTATTTGTTTTTAGCTTTTTGGGGTAGGTCTAAAGTAGTCTTTGCTTTAGGGAGAGTTTTAACACCACTACCAAAGTATGCCCATCATGGACTGTCTACTGAATACCCAGTGTAACACATAGGACTCTTCACTCTCTCTTGTTGGAACTTGAATGCGTTCTAGTCCTGTGTGTGCATTGGGAACAGTTCAGCTTATTGAACAGGTTTTGTTCATTCTTTGGCCTTGAGGAGCTTCCCCCTGCCCGCCACATGTTAGTATTCAGCTGAGTCTCCAGGTTACCCTTATTCAGGTTTCTGGGTTTTTTCCTGCATAGCTCCCTTCTCTTTAGAACTCTACCCCTTAATGTACAACTGCCTCAGTCTCCCTGAATTCACTCCAGTGTGTTTTTTCAGCTCAAGAGGACTGTTTTCTGCTTGGGACTCCTCTTCCTGGGCCTTAGTTTGGCATGTGCTTCCAGGCAGAATGCTGGGTTGATCATTGGTGCCACCTCATTTGTTTCCTTTCTCCAGGTATCATGGTCTTCCTCTATCTTTGTTGTCTGAAAGCTTGTTTCATATATTTTGTCCAGATTTTTTCTGTTTACACTGGGATGATAACCATAGTTACTTCATTAAGGCCAGAAGTAGAATCCGTGTTCTCATTTTAATAATCGGATCATCACTTAGTGTTTGCTATGTGTCAGCACAACGCTAATATTCAGAATCCCAGTGATTATCTGTTTATTCTTTGGACAATGAAAAAGCCAGGTATTCTTACCCTATACTTTGATTTTCATTACATCATTTAATAGGAAATCAGGAGTGACTTTTTCTTAAAATCACTGTTATGATAGGAGTTCCAAAAGTTATCTATTTAATGAAGGGACAAGTGAAGTAAGTATTCTTCATTAGCAGGCATTCATTCATGCTTCCTTCCTTTTTCCTTTTTTTTATTTTTGGTCAAATAGTGTGCCTAAATTATTTAATTTGGAAAGTAGTTGGATATATTTTGTATAAAAACTGTGTAATAATCATTGACTCAGAAAGCCCTTCACAAAGGATAATACTAACCATATAGAAGAGATCAGCAATATACTTAGGAATAGAATAAGATTCAGTTCTATTTTTTGGAATAAAATTTGCTTTTATGTATCAATATGTATTCTATTGAGTGCCACAGTTTTTAACCTATCAAAGCCTCAGTCCTCACAGTTGCTTTTATATCTTTTTGCGTGTGTTTTTATTATGCATATTTCATAGTTTTATGTTCTTATGGATAAGCAAGGATGTGTTAGAATGTTAATGTTCAAATTCTGAGGAACTCTGGATTACACATACCATCAGAATTAGTAAATGTTTGTTTTCTAAATGTCTCACATTAAAGTCATGTTGGAAAGTATTTAATCCTTTTGCAAATATGCTTCATTACTCATCAAATATAATATTTATTCATAAAAATAAACACATTTCCTTGATGAAATAAATGTATTTTCATATAGATGATTTTAGCTACATGTTTATTTGTTCTGTTTTTGTAGGTATTTTCCATGTTAGACATTAATTTTTCATCATATTGCTACTGCTAGAATGAATTACTTGTCTCAGAGTTCTTTATGAAAGAGATCCTTTTTTCATCCCTGTGGCAAAAAGATGTTTTAGTGTACTTAAACTGAGTTTTCTTAAGTGAATTCAAGGAATTTTCCTTTTTATTAATAGTAGAAAATGAATCTTATGGTAAATTTTTTGTACTTAAGAATTCTTTGCAACATAAGGTATTTAGAAATACAAAAGCCAGGCCAATTTTTGTCCTAAATCTTTTAATGCTGAGAGGATCCAATTCTTCAATTAAAAGTATTACCATATAATAATGTCCTTACAATTGCAACGACTAAATATGCACACAAACTAAGAAAGAAATGAACGTAGGCCAGGCTTATTAAACTATATTATTATTACACTGTGTTTAACTATTAGTTATTTGGATTAGGTTAACTTCAAAAGGACAAGAAGTGGAAATTTTGTTTATATTTGTATGTGCTGTATTAATTATCTGCATGTTTGCTTAATGGTTACATCCTGAAATGGCTGTCACTAAAGCCAAGGACAGTATTAGGAATCAACCTTATTTCTTTACTGACTGGGTTGTTCTCTATATTTCTTCCCAAAATTGATCTAGCAAGTAGCTAACTCTGCTCCATGAATGGTAGGCCTCACATAGTGTTCACTACTGTGGTTAAAGAAGAAAAAAGAGAGAGAGAGTCCTGTAGGGAGATGACACTGTCGGTACCATCCTTCAAATTATCATTTTTTTTGTTGGTCAGTGCTCATTTAGATCATGAGTAATTACCTAATGTATATGTATGTTTGGGTAAGACGGTTGTCTTAGAGATTAAAGTGTGTTTGAAATAGTCAATTGGGATGTTGGGAAAGCAAGTATCAAGCCTATTTGAGATTGATAATTATGATATTTGTAATGAAGACAGTCTGTCATCAGTCTCTGCTACTTGGATGCAGGTACAGAGAAAGAGGATAGTTGGGTTTATGTATGAGTATGCTTTTGCCAGAGGGATGTAATAAAAAAATTTAGAGGTAAAAGGAGATAATAAAATAAAGTTCTTAAAATGTAACATCAAAGCTAGTTGCAGAGAGAAGTTAAAGGAGAGAAGACTGATATTAATGAAGAAGTAGTAAGAAGCCAGTGAACTGGAAACCTGTAGTAATGCGCATAGTTGAATGTTGGAAGAAGAGATTATGTTTAGAGATTGGGTGCTTGCTGTATTGATTTTGGCAGAGGTTTGAGATGGCAATTTAATTATAGAATGACCACTGAGTGAAAGAGAGCACATAAAATTATTGGAGGGCAAGGGTCAATAAGAATTGAGAATATGGGCTGTGTTTACATTTGAATTTGATTTACTCTCTTATTGCAGAAAATCCAAAATAACAATGGGTAAGTAAAATAAGGATTTACTCTATAATTTAAAGAAAGTCTGATGTTGGCAGTACCCTGTGCTAGTGTACCAATTCCAGTAAGTCATCAGGGACCCCAGCTGATTCCAGTTTCAGGTCTACCAGCCAGCACATGGTTGCCATTTTCAAGGTTGCTTTGTAGCCCAAGATAGGTACTAGGGCTTCAGTCATCTAGTATTTATATTCTAGGTAGTAGGGAACAAAAAAGGGAGAAGGTCTGCAAGATATTTCCCTGCTGTCATTCCCCCTTTTGTGGACACATTACAACAGTCTTTCCTAACTATTTCTGGGTACATAATATTAGTGTTGGTTACATGGCCATACTTTGCTTTGGAGAATACTGGGAAATGTACTCTTTGGGCTAGGTACATTACGACTCCTTAGTAATATAGCAGCTTGCCAGTCCTAAGGAGGTATGTGATCTTTTTTTTTTTTTTTTTAAGTTACTAAAGAGGACTGCAAATACAGTGATTTCTTCAAGTGATATCTGCTTTTAGTTAAGACAGAGAAGGAGAAGAAATCAGAAAATATTGAGGAGTACGCTGATGAAAAGCAGTGATTCCATGGGATTTTGGTAGAAGGTATGGGGGTGTGGGGAAGAGGCATGGGCTAGGTTGGGGCAAGAAAACATAGTTCATAGTTGAGAGGAGTGAGGATGCCATAAAGCAGCAATTCTCGACCTTTTGATCACCTATCCATATGAGTTAGAAAAAACATTGAACACAAATCTGCAATATGTTATGTAAACTATTTATGAATTACATTTATATATTGATGTACTAATACTGTATTATAAGAGATACGTAAAATATAAATTTTTAAAGAATTAGATAAAGTATCAATAGAAATTCTAATATTTTATTTTTGATACTCTAGCCAATTGTTTTGCCAATCCCCTGGATCATATGGGTCTCAAGTACCTAGCTAGCTTCAGTATATCTTAGGGTGGTGGCTCTCTTAGGGGAATATGAGCCACCTGGCATGAAACTGATCCTACTTTCTGCTAGAAGTATCCTCTTAAAAATAAGATAAAGGATACCTAATATTCTTTGGGAAATTTTGGCAATACAGTAAAATACAATAAGCTTAAATTTGAGGAGGAAAGAGCATATTAAGATTTATAGATATTACCTTGTGAGAAGGTAACATTTAATCTGAGATCAAATTAGAATCCCTTTGTATATCAAAGTGATCTCCAGTGCTAGTTAGTGTGCAGTGAAAGCAACATGCACTACACTGGGTAGCAGTAAATCTCGGTGAAACTTTTGGAACTCTGTTTTTTTCTCTCTCTCTCCTTAATATCTAGATGGATCGAATCCTTAAAATTGATATGTGGTTATGAATACGTTTTTAAATTAAACTTCAAGCTCTATAATATGACGCCGTCAAAGCCTAAGCACTAAAAAGCAGTTCCTCCAGATAAAACCATTAAAATTTAAAACACACAGATATGATAAATAGGTAACTGTTTCACGCATGTATTAATTTTTAAAGAGAATTTTTGACATGTAAACATAATTGTATTGGAAATTCTGAGAGTTTCAGATATTCAGCTTTGTTATAAAGCTCTAGTAAATCAAACAACGATAGACCCGTAGAATAGCACAGCAGGGTAGGAAGTATACAGAGCTGGGCCCTATTATACCATGGAAATTTAATATATGATAATGAATGATAAAAATGACATTTAAATCAGTAGGATAAAATGAGCTATTCTTTCATTCATGTGTTTATCTATTCAGAAAATATTTATCAAGGCCCAACCTCTATCCTAGATGCCAAGGATACATCAGCAAACCAAATAGACTAACATCCTTGTCATCATGGAGTGTAAATTCTAGTTAGGGTAGAGACAATGAACAAGTAGAAGATTTCATTTGGTGGGGGAACATTATATCTCTACTTCATACTGTGTAAAGAATTGCTACAAGTCAATTTGTTTAAAAGCAAACCAATTTGGCAGAAGATTATTTTATTTTGATAGCTATCCTTAATTCATAAATGAGAATATAGGGCTATTCAGTAAATACCTAATAGTTTTTTAGTAGTTAGGAAAGAAAATATAAAATCAAACAGAGTGCTTTTAGTCTTCAGGTTGATAGGAATGTAAGTTTAATAAGTGTTTTGTGCGTTTAGGCAAAATGAGTGCTTGTATATATTGCAGATACAACTGTGTATTGATACTTTTGTTTTGTGGGGGCAGCTTAACAGTAGGTCTCAAAATGAAAAAGGCACAGAGACTATGACCCAGGAATCTCACCTCTTGGTTCCCCTGGGAACTCTCTTGCATTGTGCACAAGGAGGTATTTTGCGATTCATGAGTTTTACCATCAGTCTTCATTCAAAAATTTCATTGCATTTTGTTGTTGCATTTATGCACAACATTAGTTACAATGAAATTTTGAGAGCTGCCTGAATGTGCTTTTGTTACCTTGATGCATTCATACTGTAGAACATTAACACTGACGCAGATCTCCAGGACATATTGTTGAATGTAAGGGGTAAATTACAGACATAGTATGTATACATCAGTGGTAACAGCAATTACCACCAGAGTTCTTATCACTGGGAAAACAACTAAAATTGTGGTGTCAGCTATTTAGGTTTAGCCTTATCTCAGTTGTTTTTATTAACTCTTTGAAGAGAAGATATATTTATTCAAAGAGAGAGTATATGTAAAATTACTGTAGCAATTCTTTCTATAAACCACAGTTCAAGTCTCATTTCCCACTATCCCAGCTCATTTTGTATATTTTGTCAGTATCACTTATTTGGCACTTGGCAGGTGCTCTTGTACATATGGTTGTTTGCTGTGTGCTTTGTCTTACCAATTAAATTATAGTTGCCTTTGATAGCTTAGGACATACCTAGTCATTCTTTTTTTTTTTTTTTTTTTTTT
>NW_012119376.1:2824364-2839884 GCF_000951035.1 Colobus angolensis palliatus | reverse complement strand
ATAAATTACTGTTATCTGTGGGTTTTTTTTTTTTTTTTTTTTTTTTTACATAATGCCAGAAGAGAAGGCTTTACTGGATAAAAAAAAAAAAGTATCATTATGGATATCTTGCATTCTTTGGATAATATTTTTGTGCTTTTTAGGTTTATAACTTCCATAGTAAATCAGTTTTATTTCTAAATGTACTTGAATTTTAAATTATTTATTAGCAATTATATTTTAAACACTCAAAACATGGATTTTTAAAAATGAAATTGTCCAAATTATCTTTTCTTTCTAGGTCGTTTATACGCAATGCAGACTGGAATGAAGATCGATAGTAAAACTCCTGAATGTCGCAAATTTTTATCAAAGTTAATGGATCAGTTAGAAGCTGTAAGTTGAACACTAATCATTTATTTTCTGGTTATGGTTAAAATACCATTTTATTCATTTGTGTGTCTGTGTTGTCATTTTAGTTCTTTCCCTTGGCAACAATCAACAATGCCATTATACCTGAGGAAAAACTAGACATAAGTTTTTTTCAGTTATTTACTGTATACTTCCAGAGGAGTTACGAGTGTTAATTAAAGTATGTTCAAATATCTTTGCATATGCCATCGTGTCTTGTTCCACATTATTATAGATAGCCTTTGGCTCATCCTTTTATAAGTGAAAAACCTTTTCTTTTTTTTTTTTAAATTGAGACAGAGTCTCACTCTGTCACCCAGGCTGGAGTGCGTTGCAGTGGCGTGATCTCTCAGCTTGCTGCAACCTCCACCTCCCAGGTTTAAGCAATTCTCCTCCGTCAGCCTCCCAGGTAGCTAGGACTATAGGCACACACTAAACACGCCCAGCTAGTTTTTTTGTATATTTTGGTAGAGACGGAGTTTGACCTTGTTGACCAGGCTGGTCTCCCACTCCTGACCTCAAGTTATACACTCACCTCAGCCTCCCAAAGTGCTGGGATTACAGGCATGAGCCACCATGCCCAACCGTGAAAAACCCTTTCTAACCTTCCCTTGCAGTTACATGGGTGATTAATTTGGGAATCTTAATATTTCTTGTAATAATGAAATAATAGAATGTGTATTCAGTGAAAGGAACAATGAAGGAAATGATGCCAATTACTTATCTTTTCTTCCTCCCTCTCTGGGGTCCCAAGGGCAAGATATTCTAGGGTTTAGGCATCCTTCCCTCCTAGCAGGAAATTGGTAGGTGACTAATTAGTCACCTTCTTGAACCTAATATAACTTCACAGATCACTGTAGAGGTACTTACTGAGAAGTGCCTATTGGATTGGATGTCAGTGCACAAAGACGGCAGTGCCAACCTTAGTAGTCACACTTAGTAATGAGGACTCTGTCCTGTAACTCCTGGACTCAGCCATACCTGGTTTCTCTTCTTACAAAGTCAGGGTACACTCATTAATTCATCTCCTCCAAGACTGTTACATTAATAGTCGTGACTTACTTTTTATTTGCTTATTTAGATATCCAACCTCAGGAGAATTAGAAACCTATTTATTGTATCAGTTGTATTATTTTGCTTTGAGAAAATTTAGACAAATAAAAACCAAAATGAAAACACTTATACTAGTCAGCCCAGAGCTTTTCATTGTTTTCGTTGTTTTTATGTATTTTTAGGAGGTTACCATTCAAACAAGACTTATGCGAAGACAGAACTTCCTACCTAGTTGTATAAAGCAGCCATGGGCAGTAGTGTTGTCTCACTTGGTTTGGCTCTCTGGCTTATTGACTCCTGTCATCTGCTACTGTTAACTACCCAAAATCAGCCTCATGGCAACACTGAGGAAATTCAGCTGTTCCTGGAGCCTATCTGGCCTTCCATTTCTACAGCTGCTTCTGTGGATACAAGATAAATTTGAGTACTCTCTTTTTAGGGAATGGATTGGGGTAGAAGAGAATGTTTCTCACGCATAGCAGTATATTTGTAAAATCCAACTCTAGCTTTTTGTATAGTATAATGTCTCTTTATTAACTTCACTGCATAGCAGTAGTAGCTCAGATAATAGTTCTTGGATAAGACAAAATTCAAACAGTTTTCTGAAGTGTAAAATCACATTTATGAAGGGACTCATCAGGAATTGATCACTACCTACATTAAATTACAGGTAGGGTAAGTTTATTCTGTGGTGAGGGCACACTATGATGTTTGTATTACAGTTTTAAAACTTCAAATATATTATGTTTTTGCTGTCAGATATTTTCTGATGAAGATGAGATGAAGTGGCCTACTCTCACTAAAAGTATTCTATAACGAAATCTGCCTTTACAAATGATTTTGCAGTTTGGATACATAAATTACTGTTATCTGTGGGTTTTTTTTTTTTTTTCTTTTTTCTGTTCAGGATAAACATAGATAAAATTTCCTTAAATTTCAGCGTTAAATCTCTTCTGGACCATAAGTTATTCTGTTTAATTATGAAAGTATTTACTTTGCTGATTTTATGAAAAATCTTGGGGCTTCTTTTAATTTTAATTTTTTACTTTTAAAAAAAAGCAGTTTTTCATCAACTAGTATGATGCTCAGATCTGATACTCCAGGGAGTTATTTTATTCCTGTATTGTAGTCTGAGTAAAAATTAGGAACTTTTTTTTAATGCTTTAAGTTAGTTTGTCTATAGAAAAGGACTAAAAATTTACAGATATAAGTTGCATTGATTGCAAGTATATATTTGTCTAAATTTTAAAAGCTTCCATAATTTGATTCTGAGTTTGTTGTCTTATACCTTACTTAGAATTAGATCTTTTTTGTTTTTTACATGATGTGCTCTGAGAGACATTATTATATTATTATTATTTATTTATTTATTTATTTTTGAGACATTGTCTAGCTCATTCGCCCAGGCTGGAATGCAGTGGCGCAATCTTGGCTCACTGCAAGGTCCTCCTCCCGGGTTCATGCCATTCTCCTGCCTCAGCCTCCCGAGTAGCTGGGACTGCAGCTGCCCACCACCATGCCCGGCTAATTTCTTTTTGTATTTTTAGTAGAGATGAGGTTTCACCATGTTAGCCAGGATGATCTCAATTTCCTGACCTCGTGACCTGCCCCCTTGGCCTCCCAAAGTGCTGGGATTACAGGCGTGAGTCGCTGTGGCCAGCCTAGAGATACTATTTTAGGACATGATGAACCTTCTAGTCTTTTTTTTTTTTAGATTTGACAGAAAAAATGGGAATAAATTAAAATTTTAAGTTATATATGCCTAGAAATTATTTTCTAATTCTATTTTTAGGATAACTTATAGTTTGGGTAATAAAACATCATTTTGAAGTATTTGATGCTTCCTTCATATG
The DNA here is from genome assembly GCF_000951035.1 of Colobus angolensis palliatus. NCBI lineage: Eukaryota > Metazoa > Chordata > Mammalia > Primates > Cercopithecidae > Colobus > Colobus angolensis. The sequence goes on along the minus strand of NW_012119376.1, from coordinate 2,836,588 downwards.
GATAATTGGATATGTTATCATTTTATGCTTGGTTATTTTGATTGTTAGAGCTAAATTATATTTTCAGTTTATCAAGTGTGTTTCTTCAAAGTTGTAAGCATTGGATTTTGTTTTAAATGCATTGGGCAGAGGCATAGCAACTCTTTTTGCAAGATTTCATTGATAACATCTTTTATTGAAATGAATGTAAAATAATTTACTTAAAATGATATTAGAATTATTTGTAATTAAGCCAACACTTCTAAGAGTCCAAAATCATAAGCTATGTATCTGATTTTATTTTAGCTAAAGAAGCAGTTGGGTGATAATGAAGCTATTACTCAAGAAATAGTGGGTTGTGCCCATTTGGAGAATTATGCTTTGAAAATGTTTTTGTATGCAGACAATGAAGATCGTGCTGGGCGATTTCACAAGTAAGTAAAGAGAAAAATAAAAATTATTTTATTAATTTTGTAACTGTATAACCAAAACTAACTAGTTTTCTCTGGAACAGTTTCTAACCTGCTGATTGGTTTAGAGTTTTTTAGAAAAAATTATCGAACCTCACAGTAATTTTAGGTTACAAGTTCTGGCCTTTCTCTTAAAAGAAAATGGCTGAAAGAAGAAATACCCAGGCAGATTTATTTACTTAGTAAATATACTCCACTTAGCTGTTTTTTAACATTTAGTAAAATCTGAGTTGATTTTAGCCAAAATCACAGCCTCGCCTCATAATTTTGATTTTGATTTTGAAGGTACCCACCCCAGTCAGTTCAAATGAGTTTTCAGTATAATATTTGCATGTAAAGAAATATATTATGGTTTCATATGGAGTCAGATAATACTATAATTACATTTTTCTAAAATCAAAAACATACAAAAAGTCTTGCCGTGGTGCATTTACTTGTAATATGAGCCTTGTTACTTTCTCATAGTAACAGATTATAAAACCATTTTTGTTATTTTCTTGAAATCTGATTTTATTTAAAACATTAATTTCAGAGTGCTTTTATAAAGATAGGAATTCTTTTTTCTTAGAGCTACATGACAAAACTACATTTTACTGTATTTCATATTTAAACTAGACCGACTCTCTTTGCTCTTCCAGAAACATGATCAAGTCCTTCTATACTGCAAGTCTTTTGATAGATGTCATAACAGTATTTGGAGAACTCACTGATGAAGTGAGTACATTCTTTATTGTCTTCTTAGCCGAAGATCAGTAATGTTTCTGTTTATGAATATTGTTATTGCATTGTTTATTTACAGCAGAATGTCTGTTAGAAATTAATGCAAGCAAAAAATGTAATTTTGCATTTTTTATTGGCCATTTTTAAAAAATAAATTATTTCCAATAATATACTTTAATTTTGTACTAAGTTCTCTATTTTTATTTTTGTGTTTGTTTTTTGAGACAGGTTATTGCTCTGTTGCCCAGGCTGGAGTACAGTGGTGTGATCTCAGCTCACTGTAGCCTCCGCCTCCCCGGGCTCAAGCAATTCTCCTGCCTCAGACTCCTGAGTATCTGGGGCTACAGGCACAAGCCACCATAGCTGGCTAATTTTGTATTTTTTTATAGAGACATGGTTCCACCAAGCTGCTCTTGAACTCTTGAGCTCAAGCAATCTTGCCTGCCTCAGCCTCCCAAAGTGCTGAAATTACAGGTGTGAACCCAACTGCACCTGGCCTGTAATAAGTTCTTTAAATCCAGCATGTATTTTGCACTTCAGCATATGTGTGACTATGGTATTGGACAGCATAGGTTTAGAGTTTGATCTTATTAAGTATTAACATATTACTAATCCTGTATGTTGTTAAGTTTTTACACTGTAATTTGTTGAACATAGTGGAGGTAGAATCTTTTTTTTTTTTTTTTTTTTGAGATAGAGTTTTGCTCTTGTTGCCCAGGCAGGAGTGCAATGGCGCGATCTCGGCTCACTGCAATCTCTGCCTCTTGGGTTCAAGCGATTTTTCTCCCTCAGTCTCCCTAGTAGCTGGAATTACAGGCAGATGCCATGACACCCAGCTAATTTTTGTATTTTTACTAGAGACGGGGTTTCACCATGTTGGTCAGGCTGGTTTCGAACTCCTGATCTCAGGTGATGCGTCCGCCTTGACCTCCCAAAGTGCTGGGATTACAGGTGTGAGCCAACACACTGGCACTGGAGGTAGAATCTTTTTATGACCTTTTTTTCTGTTTCATTTCTAGTCAGCATTATTGTTAATGGTTTGTTTCCCTTGTAAAATGCATATAGGACTTAATATTTTATAACATACTTCCTGTTCATTTTATCAGTTTGATTCCCATAATGACTCTAAGGTAAGCAAAGCACATAACCATTTTATACATGGGCAAATGGGGGCTCAATGACAAATTTACTGCCTTAAGTTCAGTATTATTTTCACCATAACAGGCTTTACCATTCATGTGGAGAATTTATTTTCTGAGAGGGAATGTATTAATCTAGAAAAAGAAAGAGTTATAAATGAGATGGATACAAATGTGTATATGAATGATTTGAACACTACGGGCAATGTTGTTTTCTGTGATAGAATTTTGTTTTTCAAAATGATGACTAGCTCTTATTAAAGTCCCAAAGAAAACAAAGTACAATCAGTGTATGAGGCATGTTTATAAAAGAATGTATAGCAAAACTGCAAAAAGTTATTTTTTCTTTATATTCAAAATGAAGTTACTCTCTAAGCTTGATGAGTATAAGCAGGGGTTTTGTCAGCATGAAAGTTGTTCAGGACATTTCAAAGTTGTGACAAATGAAGGACTGTTTTGTTTTGTTTTGTTTGTGAGACAGAGTCTCACTGTCACCAGGCTGGAGTGCAGTGGCACAATCTCGGCTCACTGCATCCTCTACCTCCTGGGTTCAAGTGATTACCCTGTCTCAGCCTCCCTAGTAGCTGGGCCTACAGGTGTGCGCCACCACACCTGGCTAATTTTTTGTATTTTAGTAGAGACAGGGTTTCACTATGTTGGTTAGGATGGTCTTGATCTCCTGATCTTGTGATCCGCCTGCCTCGGCCTCCCACAGTGCTGGGATTACAGGCATGAGCCACCACTCCCAGCCAGGACATTTTTTTTTTAATGCTTTTATTCCAAAACATAAAGCAGTTTTGGCCCTTGCCCACACACTGTCAGTGCCATTTCCCAGTAACTGAGCTAACCAGAAACCACCTGAGATATTTTCAGCTATGGAGCAATGCCCATTCAGAGCCACTGCTCTCAGATGTTTTAACTCTTGTACAGAGTCATATAAAGGAGAACTGATAACCTATGGGTATTACCTTTTTATATTCTGATGGCGTCATGGATCCACGTTTTTAACTCCCTTTCACCTCATCTCCTGTTATTAATGATCCAAATTTTCTTTTCTTCTCTGTTTTACTAGTGTGAGGAACTATGCTAAATACTTGGGGATACAGAGGTAGTATAAATATGACATGATGGAAAGCTTTGAGTGGTTCAGTAGAACTTTGGAGAGTCCTAGGTAGGTGAAGGAGAATGGTGAGAATTCAGATTAGAAGAGTAAGTCATACGCCAGGTCAGACAGATGATGGAAGACCTGCAATCTTAAATTTGTATTTTTGAGTAAAGAATTATGCCTTGGAGTGCTTCGTATAATACGAGTCTGTACAATGAACTGGAGTGAGGGAGAACTACAAAACCATTTGACAAAAAAAAAAAAAAAAAGAAAGAAAAAAAAATGGTTGTTGATTAACTGTGGGCCTTATTTGAGAGGTAGAGAACCATACATGATGAGTTGTTTTTGATTTGAGAAGCAATAATTTATTGAAACTTAGATTTTAAAATTAGAGTTGCAAGTTTGACAACCAAAAAGGAATCACCAGAAGCCTCTTGGAAATAAATAAGCAAAAGACAGCAAAGTAGAGGGGACAATTCAAGTTATAAGATTAGACCAACCCTTCAGGTAAGTGGATTGTTTTGAATGAGAGAGAAGATGACTAAGTGAAAACCCTTGGTAAACACCTATTTTTGCAATGTAAGAGGAGAAGTTAATAAAGAAACACATTTGTAGATGTGAATGGAAATTCAAGATATGAGAGGAGAGGATCATGATAAGGCAAAGTAGCAGATCAGAATGCCACATGGTTTATTGTGCTCTCCTTGCCTTCTCCTATTTCTTACTTAGGGAAGCTACCTTCGCCTATGCATTTTAGAAGCAAGCACATAATCCTTTAAAGTTATAACTGCTAACTGGTGAACCCAGCTAACAGGTTAAGTAATAGTCATAGGAAAAAGAACAGAATTTCCAGAAATCTTAAGTAAATAATAGGTTCTTTTCACTTAAAGAATATGTAACACTTCCACATACATAAACTACATAATTTATCTGTATTTCAGGAGAAAAATCTAGGTTTACTTTTACCTACTTTTAGCTACCATTAATGAAGAACCAGCTTCCTTAGTTTTTTGAACATAGAAACTAGGGCAAGCACTGTAAATGAGGCCAATGAGAAGGCTTCAGGTGAGATTGGGGTGATGGGATGGGATTTGTGTAGATATTAGAGTTACTAAAGAGTAAGGGTAAAGGGTTTTTTTTTACCCCCTATCTCACTACGTAACCTGCTCCCTAAGCCCCTTTGCCTTGCACTAGTACTAGAATAAAGTAGGAGATTGCGTCTTTGTTGGTGGATAAAGGATTCTAGATAGTTGGAGGGGTCTGGAATGGGATGGAAAGAAGAAATTAAACCTCTATGGCCAGAGTGGAAAGGGACGTCTCTGTGGTCATATGCTTTGGGCTGAAGTATATTCTTGGGCCTTCCATAAATCCTGCATATCTGTATTGAAAAATGTGTATATACACAGTTAATATGTAATTATGTAGGTGCTTTTTACTAACTTAAATTTGTTATATATAAAGTTTGCACTTTCAGCAAAAATTGTGTATAGGTACATGTTTGTGCATTTGTAGAAGTGTACAAATTGCTTGACACTCAAACTACTAACTTTTCTCATATGCAGTATATTACAGTGATCTTACCCTTACGTGGCTAGTAAACTGATTTTTGGCTACAAACTAAGGTTGACTAACTGTATAAAGTCAGCCAAGGAAAGGAAAATACTGTTAAGTCTATCCATATGCCTCAGGCCAACCAGTGTGATCAGCCTTATTCAGACTTGTTTTCTCTTATTTTCAGTATTGTATTTTGTTCCATCGTTTTCCATTTTAGAAACAGTCTTCATGGTGATTACTGAGGTTTTTAAAAAACGATGATTTAGGCCGGGTGCAGTGGCTCACGCCTGTAATCCCAGCACTTTGGAAGGCCGAGGCAGGTGGATTGCCTGAGCTCAGGAGTTTGAGAACAGCCTGGGCAATACGGTGAAACCCCTTTTCTATTAAAATACAGAAAATTAGCCAGATGTGGCAGCCTGCACCTGTAGTCCCAGCTACTTGGGAGGATGAGGCAGAGAATTGCTGAACCCAGAAGGCGGAGGTTTCAGTGAGCCGGGATTGTGCCACTGCACTCCAGCGTGGGTGATAGAGCAAGATTCTGTTTCAAAAAAAAAAAAACAATAATAATAATAATAATGATTTAAAATGCCAGGAGTTTTCAGTAATGCTTGTTTAGGTGGAAAAGGGAGAAGTACACTTCAGCTATGATTTTAAAACAGCCCTTAAAGATATTTATAAGCAAGATAGTCAGCAGCATCAGCCCTCTCACAGGTCCTCATTGTTGTCTAAGAACATGTAATTTTTTTAATTTACCTGTCATTTAAGCACTATATGCCTAAAACAAGGCACAAACTATTATAACCTTTATTTCAAATACTATAAAAAGATGAGTTGTTCCAAAACCATGGAAATAAACTGGTCTTCAAAGCATTTAGCAGTGTTAACTCATTTCCTCCTCTACAATTCCACTTTAGTTTCATTGTGTAATTTGAAAACACTGGTAGAGACAAAGACAGGAAACAGAAAAGTGGGAAAAGAATGAGTTTGAAGATTTCAGGTAGACAGAATTTTTTTTTTAATGTATACTTACTAGATACATTTAGATATAGTTCAAGACTCATCATAACTGGTTTGTTTGTTGGTAAGGAAAGGCACTGGTGTTATTTAACTGCTTGATATTCCGTAGCTTTTTAACAAAGCTGAAATTTTCTTCAAAATTGGTTGTTTTCCTTCTCATAGAATGTGTTTTGGGAAACACTGAAATCTAAAATAAAAAAAGAAAATGGGCAAGGGAATGGCATAATTTTTATTTGTATATTTGTCTTTTAATTTAAACATCTTTATAATACAGACAATTATTTTTAATTGATTTAAAGTTTGAAAATTTTTATGGTTGTCCCAGCTCCTCCAGTTCTAGCTGTGCCTCAGAGGGCCGCAGGTATACCTTGGGCCACTGGTCCAGAGTGCATAAGCTGTAAGCCTTGGCAGCTTCCACATGGTGTGTTAAGTCTGCAAGTGCACAGAATGCAAGAGTGAAGGAGGCTTGGCAGTTTCCATCTAGATTTCAGAGGATGTGTGGGAAAGCCTGTATGCCCAGGCAGAAGCCTGCCTCAGGGGTAGAGTCCTCACAGAAAGATCCTAGTAGGGCAGTGCTAAGGGAAATGTGAGGTTGGAGCTTCCACACAGAGTCCTACCTGGATCACTGCTTAGTGGAGCTGTAGGAGCGGGGCTGCCACCACCCAGGCCTACCTGAGTGGTAGAGCCACTGACAGCTTGCACCCTGAGCCTGGAAAAGGTGCAGGCTTTCAACTCCAACCTATGAGAGCAGCCACAGGGGCTGCACCCTGCAAAGCCATAGGGGCAGAGCTGCCCAGGACCACCACTTGTACCAGTGTTCCCTGGATGCTGGTCATGGAGTGAAGTTTAATGTCTTTAAACTTTGAAGTTTAATGTCTACCCTCTTGGTTTTTGGACATGTGTGGGGCCTATCGTGCCTTTTTGGGGGTAGTTTCTCCCTTTTAGAATGGGGATGCTTACCCAATGCCTGTACCACCATTCTTTCTTAGAAGTAAATACTTTGCTTTTAATCATACAGGCTCACAAGTGAAAGGAATGTGCCTTGATTGTTAGATGAGATTTCAGACTTTTGAGTTGATGCTGCAATTAGTTAAAACTTTAGGGGACTCTTGGGAAGGGATGATTATATTTTGCAATATGAGAAGGACATGAGAGTTGAGGGGGCGGGAAGCAGAGGTGGAATTACATAGTTTGGATGTTTGTCCCCCTCGAATCTCATGTTAAAATGTGATCCTCAGTGTTGGAGGTGAGGCCTGGTAGGAGGAGTGGTCATGGGGGTGGATCTTTTATGAATGGCTTGGTGCCCTCCCCATGGTAATAAGTGAGTTCTCGCCCTGTTATTTCATGTGGGAAGTGGTGGTTTAAAAGAGTCTAGCATCTTTCTTGCTGCCTCTCCTACCTTGTGACACGCTGGCTTCCTTTTGCCTTCCATCATGAGTAAGAGCTTCCTGGGCCTCACCAGAAGCCAAGCAGATACTCGGCCCTTGCTTGGACAGCCTGCGGAACTGTGAAGCCTCTTTTCTGTATAAATTAGCCAACATCAGGTATTCCTTTATAGCAGTGAAAATAGACTAATACAAGATGTAAACAATCTGAATAGCCAGAGCCTTCTGTATGATATCTGTATGTGATGATTTGGGGTATTCTAATTAAGTACTTTTTACTTAAAATTCCATCCCTTTTCAAAAAGGCCACTGATTCACAAGATGAATTATGCAGTGTGCATAACTAATGCATCCTATTTTGAGCTTTTTTTTTCCCTGCAATTCATTCTTCTGTCATTGAAGAACCTACAGGAACCTGTTACTTCCTAACACTGCAAGTCCAAGCTCCTCTATCAGATTTTCAGGTTTTCTGTCATGCTCTGTACTCTGCTTGCAGCACTATTAGCCAGTCCTGCTTTCTTTGTAGATCAGGCTGCTCACTGTCTTTTCATTTTTCACCCTTGGAAATGTTGTGTTTCTAGCCGGCTTTGCCTAAGTTTTATCTTCTCTTCGAGTCTCACCTACATTATTCTAGTCCTTACATGAATTTCTCCATTCTCTCAGCTCTCCCCCACCTGTATTTAGAGTTCTAATTTTGTGAATATTACACTATGAATGTATTAACTACATTTTTGTGTATTATATTTTTGAATAAATTATATTGCAAGAACTTGAAGAGGGAGCTTTGTCTTCTTGATTATTTTCTGCTTGAGAAGTTGCAGTAGTGTTTCATTTTTTAATCTGTAGATGGAAAATAACTTATACTTGTTTATATATAACTTATATTTCATAACTTTTCTAAAATGTAATAGATCTCATTTACTCAATGATATTTTTCTTGGTCATTTCTTGATTTTTTTTTCCTTTTAATTTCATGTCATTACTCACTTGTATAAAACTAAAGTCTATTTTCTTCAGTCCTTCAACATTTTTGTTTTTTTATTTTTTAATATTTTGTCTGCCACTATTCTATTTCTCAGTTATCTGTATACTGTTTATAGCAGCTACTGTTCAAATACAAAGATAAATATTATGAAAATGAAAATATGGAAAAAGATGCTCAATGCAGATACTAAGTAAATAGAATCCCAAGTGGCCATAGATAAAATAGGCTTTGAGTAGATGTGTTACTAGAAATAAAAGGGAACATTTTATAATAATAAAGGGGCCAATTCATCAAGAAAACAATACAGTTACAAATATCTGTGCACCTAAGAATAAGACTTTCAAACTATATGAAACAAATTGACAAAAAGAAAAGAAAAATAAGAAAAAATTCATAATCATAGTTGGAAATATTAACACCCCCCCGTTAGTCATTGATAGAATAGTTTTTAAAAATCAATAAAATAACATGAATAAAGAGTGGCCACATAAACTGTTGTCTAGAATGTGAAAAAGCAAGAGCTTTCATACATTGCTTGATGGAGATGTTAGATGTTACATCCACTTTAGGAAAAGAGTTGGCCAGTTTTTTTGTTTTTAAATGCTAAACATACTCCCTTTTACCCAGCAATTCCTTTTCTGGTTTTTATCCAAGAGAAATAAAAACATATGTCCAGAAAAAGACTAGTTCAGGAGCACTTATGGGAAGTTTATTCATAACAGCCCAAAGCTAGAAACAACCCTGATGTCCACCAACAGGAGCACTGGCAAACACATTGGGGTGTTAGATACAAAAAGGAACTGACTACTGATCTAACCTGCAACATGGATGAATCTAGTAGACATTATGCTGAGGAAGAAAGCCGGAAGAATGCAAACTATATGACTGCCTTCATACACATGTGTGTGTATGTGTGTGTACATGCATACACACCAAAGGAAGTTGCTCTAGGAAGGGATATAATTAGAAGTATAGTTTACCCAGGTATACTAATCTGTTTGTCAAAATATTGTGCACTGAAGATGTATACATCTCAAAGTATGTTCATTTTACTGCAGAAGTTAAATATTGAACTATTTTGCTTATAAGTTTGGTTTGTCTTAGTATGGGTTGGCAGTTCTAAACCTGTTTATTCTGTATTCTAGGAGTGACCAAATGATTAAATATATTGAGGGAGACAGTTTTCTCACTTTTGGGGAATTTAGTTACGATGTGGAATGAGAGAAGACTAGATTGTGTTATGCTATTAGGTTGGAATTGTTGTAATCTTATTAATTCATGCTTTTAAATATATTAGATGAATAGATATATAGGTATGATATGTATACTGTATGTGTACTATTTGTGTGTCTCTGTGCTCTCCTAGGAGCAATGATGCACCAGTAGCAGTGAGTGCACAGTGAGCATCCCTAGTACCTGATTTTCTATTCTAATTTTATTCTGCATAAGGAACCAGGACTTTCATAGAAAGTGCTTAATCTAGGACTGAGTCCAGGAAAGCTATAGATAAGGCCGGACCTTCTTGTGACAGAAAGTAGGAAAGTGTTATCATAATCATAGGACCCAGAAGCCGACTTGAAAGGGTTCCCATTGTCCAAGCCAGGGACAGTTTGAGCATAAATATTAGAATGATAGTAATGGATGATAACTCATTGAATAAAGAATCTGTATAGGTCCAGACTGATAAATATGAAGAAATAAATGAATGAATAAATAATAGAAGAGCAGAGAAGGCTCTTTTTCATAGAATTCTAACTATAAATGTACAAATAATGATAAAATTAGAAAATTATTATTGAGCTTTAAAAGTAGTAGGTGGAAAGTTTGATAAAAAGAAGTAAATATACATATCTATGAATATCTTATCAAATTACTTACTTCTTTCAGAGGAAAATAGTAATTCAATAATGAGAAAACTTGTCACACACCTCTTTAGGCCAAGTCATTAAACCTAACACCACTGATGTTGGCACAGCCCACATCATGTGCATCCTAATAAGATGATCTGAAAAAGACAAATATCGCTTCAGTGATAATGCTGCCAAAAATGTATAACCCAAACCTAATCATGAGGTGACATCAGACAAATCAATAGACATTTTACAGCTTGGTTAATATTTTTTAAAAAGTCAAGGTTGAGGTGATTCCAAGATAGCCCAACAGGAACAGCTACAGGCTACAGCTCCTGGTGTGAGCAACACAGAAGATGGGTGATTTCTGTAACTGAGATACCAGGTTCATCTCACTGGGGTGTGTCAGACAGTGGGTGCAGGATGTTAGGTACAGCCCACCGAGTGAGAGCCGAAGTAGGGCAAGGCATCGCCTCTCCCAGGAAGCACAAGGGGTAAGGGAATTCCCTTTCCTGGCCAAGGGAAACCGTGACACACAGCACCTGGAAAATCGAATTACTCCCACCCTAATTCTGCACTTTTCCAAGGGTCTTAGCAAATGGCACACCAGGAGATTATATTCCACACCTGGCTTGGAGGGTCCCACACCCATGGGGCCTCCTTCATTTACTAGCACAGCAGTCTGAGATCTAACTGCAAGGCAGCAGCGAGGCTGGGGGAGGGGTGCCCACCATTGCTGAGGCTTGAGTAGGTAAACAAAGCAGCCAGGAAGCTCGAACTGGGTGGGGCCCACTACAGCTCAAGGAGGCCTGCCTGCCTCTGTAGACTCCACCTCTGGGGACAGGGCATAGACAAACAAAATGCAGCAGAAACCTCTGCAGATTTAAATGTCCCTGTCTGTCAGCTTTGAAGAGAGCAGTGGCTCTCCCAGCATGGAGTTTGAGATCTGAGAACGGACAGACTGCCTCCTCAAGTTGGTCCCTGACCCCCAAGTAGCCTAACTGGGAGGCACCCCCCAGTAGGGGCAGACTGACACCTCACACGACTTGGTACCCCCTGAGATGACGCTTCCAGAGGAACAATCAGACAGCAACATTTGCTGTTCAGCAATATTCACTCTTCTGCAGCCTCTGCTGCTGATATCTAGGCAAACAGGGTATGGAGTGGACCTCCAGCAAACTCCAACAGACCTGCAGCTGAGGATCCTGACTGTTAGAAGGAAAACTGTTAAACAGAAGGGACATCCACACCAAAACCCCATCTGTATGTCACCGTCATCAAAGACCAAACATAGATAAAACCACAAAGAAGGGGAAAAAACAGAGCAGAAACGCTGAAAATTCTAAAAATCACAGTGCCTCTCCCGCTCCAAAGGAACATAGCTCCTCACCAGCAACAGAACAAAGCTGTACGGAGAATGAGTTTGACGAGTTGAGAGAAGAAGGTTTCAAACAATCAAACTTCTCCAAGCTAAAGGAGGAGGTTCGAACCCATCGCAAAGAAACTAAAAACCTTAAAAAAAGTTTAGACGAATGGCTAACTAGAATAACCAATGTAGAGAGAAGTCTTTAAATGACCTGATAGAGCTGAAAACCATGGTAGGAGAACTACATGACAAATGCACAAGCTCCAGTAACCAATTCCATCAACTGGAATAAAGAGTGTCAGTGATTGAAGATCAAATGAATGAAATGAAGCAAGAAGAGAAGTTTAGAGAAAAAAGAGTAAAAAGAAATGAACAAAGCCTGCAAGAAATATCGGACTGTGTGAAAAGACCGAATCTACGTCTGCTTGGTGTACCTGAAAGTGACGGGGAGAATGGAACCAAGCTGGAAAACACTCTGTAGGATATTATCCAGGAGAACTTTCCCAACCTAGCAAGCAGGCCAACATTCAAATTCAGGAGATACAGAGAATGCCACAAAGATACTCCTTGAGAAGAGCAACTCCAAGACACATAATTTTCAGATTCACCAAAGTTGAAAAGAAGGGAAAAAGGCTAAGGGCAGCCAGAGAGAAA
>NW_012119376.1:2822882-2823106 GCF_000951035.1 Colobus angolensis palliatus | reverse complement strand
ACAATAATAATGGGAGACTTTAACACCCCACTGTCACCATTAGACAGATCAACAAGACAGAAAGTTAACAAGGATACCCAGGAATTGAACTGAGCTCTGCACCAAGCGCACCTAATAGACATCTGCAGAACTCTCCACCCCAAATCAACAGAATATACATTCTTCTCAGCACCACATTGCACTTTTTCCAAAATTGACCACATAGTTGGAAGTAAAGCACTCCT
>NW_012119376.1:2821608-2821998 GCF_000951035.1 Colobus angolensis palliatus | reverse complement strand
TCTCAGCCCAAAATCTCCCTAAGCTGATAAGCAACTTCAGTAGAGTCTCGGGATACAAAATCAATGTGCAAAAATCACAAGCATTCTTGTACACCAGTAACAGACAAACCGCGAAATCATGAGTGAATTTCCATTCACAATTGCTTCAAAGAGAATAAAATACCTAGGAATACAACTTACAAGGGATGTGCAGGACCTCTTCAAGGAGAACTACAAACCACTGCTCAACGAAATAAAAGAGAACACAAACAAATAGAAGAACATTCTGTACTCATGGATAGGAAGAATCAATATCGTGAAAATGGGCATACTGCCCAAGGTAATTTGTAGATTCAGTGCCACCCTCATTAAGCTACCAACGACTTTCTTCACAGAATTGGAAATAAAAAA
>NW_012119376.1:2821268-2821558 GCF_000951035.1 Colobus angolensis palliatus | reverse complement strand
AAATTCAACAGCCCTTCATGCTAAAAACTCTCAATAAATTCGGTATTGATGGTATGTATCTCAAAATAATAAGAGCTATTTATGACAAACCCACAGCCAATATCGTACTGAATGGGCAAAAACGATGCATTCCCTTTGAAAACTGGCACAAGACGGGAATGCCTCTCTTACCACTCCTATTCAGCATAGTGTTGGAAGTTCTGGCCAGGGCAATCAGGCAGGAGAAAGAAATGAGGGGTATTCAGTTAGGAAAAGAGGAAGTCAAGTTGTCCATGTTTGCAGATGACATG
>NW_012119376.1:2813240-2820604 GCF_000951035.1 Colobus angolensis palliatus | reverse complement strand
AGAAAGCTGAAACTGGATCCCTTCCTTACACCTTACACAAAAATTAATTCAAGATGGATTAGAGACTTAAATGTTAGACCTAAAACCGTAAAAACCCTAGAAGAAAACCCAGGCAATACCACTTAGGACATAGGCATGGGCAAGAACTTCATGTCTAAAACATCAAAAGCCATATCAACAAAAAACCAAAATTGACAAATGGGATCTAATTTAACTACAGAGCTTCTACACAGCAAAGGAAATTGCCATCAGAGTGAACGGGCAACCTACAAAATGGGAGAAAATTTTTGCAAGCTACTTATCTGACAAAGGACTAATATCCAGAACCAGCAAAGAACTCATAAGAAAAAACCCCATCAAAAAGTGGACAAAGGATATGAGCAGACAGTTCTCAAGACATTTATGTATCCAACAGACATGAAAAAATGCTCATCATCCATGACCATCAGAGAAATGCAAATCAAAACCACAATGAGATACCATCTCACTCCAGTTTGAATGGTGATCATTAAAAAGTCAGGAAACAACAGGTGCTGGAGAGGATGTAGAGAAATAGGAACACTTTTACACTGTTGGTGGGACTGTAAACTAGTTTACCCATTGTGGAAGACAGTGTGGCGATTCCTCAAGGATCTAGAACTAGAAATACCATTTGACCCAGCCATCCCGTTACTGGGTATATGCCCAAAGGATTATAAATCATACTGCTATAAAGATACATGCACATGTATGTTTATTGCAGCACTATTCACAATAGCAAAGACTTGGAACCAACCCAACTGTCCATCAATGACAGTCTGGATTAAGAAAATGTGGCACATATACACCATGGAATGCTATGCAGCCATAAAAAAGGGTGAGTTCATGTCCTTTGTAGGGACATGGATGAAACTGGAAACCATCATTCTCAGCAAACTATCACTAGAACAGAAAACCAAACACCGCATGTTCTCACTCATAGGTGGGAATTGAACAATGAGAACACTTGGACTCGGGAAGAGGAACATCACACACTGGGGCCTGTGGAGGGGGTGGGGGCAGTGGGAGGGATAGCGTTAGGAGATATACCTAATGTAAATGACGAGTTAATGGGTGCAGCACACCAACATGGCACATGTATATGTATGTAACAAACCTACACGTTGTGCACATGTACCCTAGAACTTATTTAAGTGTAATAAAAATAAAATAAATAAATAAATAAATAAATAAATAAATAAATAAAAGAAAACAGACACCTTAGTCCTACAACCATACGATGACCTGAATGAGCAGGAAATGGTTCTATTGAGCCTCCAGAAGGGCTACAGACTGCTGAAAGCTTTATTTTATTCTGATAAGATGTGTAGCAGACCTGCTGAACTATAAGATAATAAATTTGTGTTGTTTAAAAAACAAACAAAAAAAGTACGTTCAAGAAATACTAATTATGCTCCTTAGATTAGATCTGGGCCTGGGGGGAAAATAACTACAAAGGACATGATTGGGACAATTGACAAAATTTCTTGGGACTGTGGATCAGACAGTAGTGTTGTTGAAATATTAAATTTTCTGATTTTTGAGATTGTCCTAGATTTTGGAAAGTGCAATGAAAGGGAAAGGGGACACAGTGTCTTCTATTTACTCTTAAATGGTACAGAAAAAAAAAATCGATACATACAGACACACAAGCTTTTTTTCTTTTTTTGAGACGGAGTCTCGCTGTGTCACCCAGGCTAGAGTGCAGTGACGTGATCTCAGCTCACTGAAAGTTCTGCCTCCCAGGTTCATGCCATTCTCCTGCGTTAGCTTCCTGAGTAGCTGGGACTATAGGCGCCCCCCACCACACCCAGCTAATTTTTTGTATTTTTAGTAGAGATGGGGTTTCACCATGTTAGCCAGGATGGTCTCAATCTCCTGATCTCATGATCCACCCGCCTCGGCCTCCCAAAGTGCTGGGATTACAGGCGTGAGCCACCACGCCTGGCCCGACACACACACTTTTTATATTTTTATATATATATATATTTTTATACATTTATATATAGAAATAAATGAATAAAACAAAAATTAAATAGTTGGAGAATCTGAGTAGAAGACATATGAGAGTATGTTGTCCTATTTTTAAAACTTCCTGTTTAATGAAAACTGTACTTTTTTTTCCCCAGAAAATAATTAACATTGGTTTCTTGTCTTACCCCAGTAGATTAAGTATTAAACAGTTACTGACCATACCTTGTTTGGAAATCTTTTGTTTACTTGGAACGTATGTTCCAATGTTATGATATTTTAAAAATAGAGGAGTTATATTTATGTATTTGTATATTAAGTTATAGTTATGATTTTGGGGGTATAGTTTTGCTCTCCTTTTTAAAAACTTGTTTGATGAAATTTTAGTTGCTTTGAAAAATATAAATAGATTAAAATGTTGAATAAATATCAGGAAATACATGTAATCTGTGACTATAAATATTTCAGTATCTGAATCATTTTAATAATACATTTGTTTAATATGTGTTTTTCAAGCATTTCTTATACCACTTCTCAGTGTTCTCGGAGTTATGTGGAAGTCTTGTTTATATAATAACTTGGGAGGTTGAAGGACTAAGAGTATAAATGTATTTGTGATGTTGCCACAAAGTTAGAGGTTATTAATCCCATGGTTATCACTGACTACTTTGAAAGTGTTATGAAAGCTGTGGATTCTCAGGCTAATGTGTATTGCATTTTTGCATGTAATTTGGGGAGTGTTCCAGGAAGAGGCAAGATAAAGTGCTACATTTTTGAGACTACAGTACAACCTACCTATTCTTGTTCAAGAAATAACAAGGAGAACTATGTGGCAGAATCCAGAATGAGAAGGAGTGATAGGATAGGAGATGAGGATGAGAGTGGTGGGGGGGAGGATTCAAACAGAGAATTGATAAATTTTGACTTGTATTTTTAAAGTATTTTTCCTTTCTGTAATGGACAAGATTGGAAAAGGCAAACTTATTAGTACATTATTAAATAATCAAGGTAAAAGATCTTGCTAGGATCAGAGTTTGCAGAAGAGGACATGGTGAGTAGTAGTTGGATTCTGGATGTATTTTGAATGTAGAGCTGACAAAATTTAACAGATTCATTGGCAAACTGTAAAAGATACAGAGAACTCAAAAATGACTCCCAAGAGTTGGACCTGACAACTGTAAGATCATTCTTAACCACTGTAGCCATTTATAGACTTGTGGGGGAAAATCAGGAGTTGGTTTTGAACTTATCAAATATACACGAGAAATGTGCAATTGGATATATACTTATACAAAATCCTGAGGTTCAGAGAAGTCTGAACAGAAGATATAAATTTGGAAGTTAGCAAATACACCTCATGGTATTTAAAGGTGGTATATTTATTAGACTGCATGAGATCATCAAGTGTAGAAAGAGGAGACAAGTAATCCAAGAGCTGAAGCCTGAGGTACTCCTGACACTGGGACATGAAAAAGAACCAGTATAAAGGGCTGAAGGAGCACAGCAAGGGAGAAGGAAAACCAGGAGGTCTTGAATAACCAAGAAAGCAAGTGTAAAGTGGGGCATCAAGGAATGGGGTGGGAAATAATCACCTGTTCATGCTGATAGGGGTCAAGGAAGATGGCATGTAAGCCTTGAATTTAGGTGGCAAAAACCACAATTACTTTCACACCAACCTAATAGGAATATAGAATTAATCTGTAACCTTGATGAAAACTGTTGCAGTGAGTAGTGGGGATTAAAAACTTGCCTAGGATGGGTCCAATATAAAAATCAAAGAGGAAGAATTAGATAGAGACAGAAGAATTAAAACTTTGTCTTTCAAGGTGACTTTTTGGTATGCTAATGGAGAATAATTTATATCAAATTTTTCATCGTTCTAGCCAGGAATTTATTATTACACTCTTGTGATTCTTCAAGGTACTAAGTTTGAAAGTCTCTGCTCCAGCCTGCAGTTGCTGTTCTCTAACCAGTCATGCTTCAGTGTAGCAAGTGATTTAAAAATTAAATGAAAATTCATGGTAATTCTTAAGTGGCCAAAATTTACAGTTGTCAGTGATTCTCATCAATCCAGTAACAAAACAGGAACTTAGAGGCCAAGGACAAAAGTAAAAGTTCTTTTTGCAGTTCCTGTTTCTTAGAAAGGATGTCTAATCAGCAAAAAGGAGTTAATGAATTTCAAAAATACATCTTGAAAATTTCCTTTCAAAATAATGTTTAGTATCCAGCATCCTTTACATCCTTTATTTTAAATAAAACAACATTGAAAAGTGAATTAGTGGAGTTACAACTGCCAGAAATTTCTGCTAAATAGTATATACGTCAGTGTCTAGGAATAGGGATGTTTTGGAAACAGTATGAAATAAAAAATGTTAAGTTGCTTTACTGAAATGAGCCCTTTTCAACTTAGTTTCTTAAATTTCGCTTACTAATGCAGAAACCCAAATTGTTTTAAACTTCTCTACACTGCTAATACTTAGATATTAGGACTGAAAGAACCTTCTAAAGTCATTACAACTTTTCCACTAAGTCTTTAGACAGGATTAAATTATTTCAGATAGAAAAAAATTTGGCCTAATTTTAAAGACCCTTAAAGAAGGCAGTTTAAACTTTCCTTAGCAATTTATTCATCTACTTTTAAAATAGTTTTCTTTGTAACTACCAAAAGGTACATTCTACATTGATAAACGTTAAGTAGCTGACCTTTAAGGCTTATTTTCTATTATTTCATATATTTTAATCTGAGTTGCAAATTGCAGTGTGGTAATTGTAGTTTACCAAGATAGACCCGAATGAGTGGCTAACTTTATTACTAAAACAGTATGACCTTCAGTAAATTATTTTTGTAATGACATTTCTTCGTCTCTAAAATGATAGGATTATAGAATCCCAAGAAAGAAGGATGAAGAAATATGGGACTTCAGATAAGACATGTGCCAGATTTAGGAATGTCAGTTATTGCCTGGTTTCACATTAGACTGTAAAGCTCATGCTTGACTCATTCATCTCATGGATCCCCAGCACTTAGCATAGTATCTGACTTGAGTAAATAATAAATAACTGTTGACTTAGTGGAAATGAGGGCGCTTCATAGGGAGTAAGCATTTGCACTTAGCCTTGGAGGAAAGGAGACTGGGCAGAAAGGAAACCATATTAGATAAGAGAGAATGAGAAGAGAATGCAGGTAAGACAGGAATCCAATCTTGATTGAGGGAAATGGAAATAAGACTGAGTGTCCACAATGTGGAGGGCCTTGAATGCCAGATTAAACTGTATTTATACTGAGCCAGTCCTATAATGTCTCAAAGCCTTAGTGTGAGTACAATGTGACCTGCCTAAATTTCGAGGTTCTGATGAGGACCAAGTAGAAGAAAATGTGTGGAAATACTTTATAACCTGTAGGATGTTCTAAAGATGTCAGTCCAATACTTTAATCTTGTCTTGGATTTATCTTATCCAACTGGCATTTAATATGTGTCTTCTATCCATGGCATATTGATTTCTTTATCTTTATTCCCCAAATATTTCCTTATTTCTACCTTTGCTTGTACTTTTCCTTCTCTCCAGAATCTTGTTACCACTTCAGTTTTTTCATAACTTACCCATCCTGCATGGCCAAACTAAAGCATCATTTCCTTTGCCTTATTCTGTTTTTTCTTTATTCTCTGAATTGTTCCATGTACTTACTATAGGAAACAAGTTTAATACTTCCTACTAAGTGTGTTTTTATAGTAATAGTTCTTTGTATTTTAATTTCATATCCATAGCCAGATGATTAGCTCCCTAAGGGCAGAAATAACGTATTGACTTACTTTATATATCCCATATTGCTAATTAAAGGTCTTAATTAATAGCAAACTTTTACAGAGCCTAAAAGTATGTTGAGGTTAACTATACATATCTTATGTTTTCCCCCAAAGAGGGAAAATTTAAACCACTAAAAATATAGAGTAGTTAATTACCTTCATTAGTTTTCATTGCTGGAGCATAGGTTAATAATAAACATTTTAAAAGAATGTCATTTTGCAGATACTGAATTCAAGTGGACATGTGAACATAGAGATTCAAATCTGATAATAATGTAACATTTGTAGCCCTTCAGTTCTAATCGCTCAAGATTTTGAAAAATTAAAAATCTGGAAAAGTCAGTGCTTTAGCATATATTCTTTGCTCTGAAAAAATGAAAACGAAAGAAAAAGGTGAACCACAGGTTATTGCTGTTTCTATAGGCCTAAAACAAACACTGGAAATTTCAAGTCATTCTATCTAACTGTATCATAAATGTAACAGAACTTGCTAAATCCAATAGCCCCTTACAAACGACAGAAATAATGATCTCTTTATTCAGAAACTTCAGTTAGAATCAGTTAAGCTGTCATACATTGGAGATATGTATGCATCTTGAGCAGCTACTACATACTGATCACAAAGCCAAGTGGTTGGTATAAACAACAGATAGACTCTTCTTTTAATGAGCTTATATTGTAACGTATGTGTGTGTTTTGAGAGTCGGAGAGGACACTGTGTCAGCATCCTTATATAATTACAAACTGTGATAAATGTTGTTTTAAAAAAAGATGTAAGATTACTGGAGAGTCTGACCTTAGATTGGGAACATTAGGAAAACCTTTCTTAGGAAGTGGCATTTGATCTGACATATGAGGAATGAGCTGACATATGAGGAGTTAGCTGGGTGAGGAAGAAAAAAGACAACAGGCAAATAGGTTGTATGGGCCATGGCATGTGTAGTAACAGAAAAAAAATGCATAGCTGGATAGTAGTCAGTGAATGGGATAGAGACATTGAGAAGAGGTTGGACAATCAAGAATCAGGTAGAGTAGACCCTTGTATCCAAACTTAGAATTTATTTTGCGTTTTAAATGAAAAGATTGATATGAATGGATTTATATTTTAGAAAGATCCCTATACTCGGAGTACTAGATGAGGAAGATGTGGTAGGGGCTAGGGCAAGAATGGAAGTTGGGACAATTTAGGGGGCTATTGCAGCAAAAATGGGGAGATGAAGACCAATCAAGGTATGTTTCAGAAGGAAAATCAACTGGATTCTTGGTGAATTAGGTAAGGGAGTGGGGAGAGAGGCAAAGAATAGGGATAACTGTTAAAAATGACTCCTATTTACTTGAGAGTGAAGTTCCCAGAGGAAAGGAAAGGTGGTAGGGGGATCAAAAGAACAGTTTTAATTTTAATTGTATGTGAGACATCCAAGTGGTGATGTCACATAGTGAGTTGGATATTTGTCCAAGCAGATTCTGGCTAGATTCATAAATTTAAGAATAATAAATTTATCAATAGTACTTAAAGCTATGGGAAGGTATATGAAGTGGTAAAAAAAAAAAAATAAATAAGCAGGCCGG
>NW_012119376.1:2807176-2812970 GCF_000951035.1 Colobus angolensis palliatus | reverse complement strand
AAAAAAAAAAAAAATAATAAGCTAGATGGCAGGATCATGATGCTTGTATGAATCTGGTAGGTGGTATAATGACTTAAGACAGCCCACTGTAAGATAACAAATGGCAACTGATATGTTGTATGAACTTGAGATGGGGGAGAGGGAGAATGAATGAATGTACATTATCTGAAGGGAACTGCCTGTATTCATTCAGCTCAGATAATTATTACTACATAAATGTGGGCCCAGATCTTTAATTTTTAAAAGAGAAGTTAGAAATTTGGCTTTTCTGTAACTTTTCCCATATTTGAATATAGAAATCATAATTCTTATTTAAAATTCTATATGTGTTATTATT
This sequence comes from Colobus angolensis palliatus, assembly GCF_000951035.1. Lineage (NCBI taxonomy): Eukaryota > Metazoa > Chordata > Mammalia > Primates > Cercopithecidae > Colobus > Colobus angolensis. The sequence goes on along the minus strand of NW_012119376.1, from coordinate 2,812,633 downwards.
GATTGCACCCACTATTTTGCACTCTTTGCTAGGACAGAGTATTTAAAATTACTTGAAGGTCAGCTGGAAGATTAGGAGCCAAAGGAGATAGGAAAGAAACCAAGAGAATTGAGTGTCACAAAAACCAGAGAGAATGTTTCCCAAAGATTGGCGTAGTCCAGGGCTTTTAATATATTTACAGAGTGTAGCAGTTTGGTAAGATGATACCTAAAAAGTGTGCCTTGGATTTTCTAGAGTGGACTAGGCAGTTGATATTAGCAAGGTCAGTTCCTCAAATGAACTGGTAACTTAAGTGAGGTACAGGCTGACACATGTGGGCGCCCTACCAGTAAAAGACACAGGCATATTCAGATTCCCTAACCTTTTGTGTTACTGGAGAATATGAAGTAAACAGAAAAGAAATACACCCTCCCCAGCCCCAGAGTGAACTGAATGGTAAAGAAGTGAAGACTTTAAATGTGGATACTTCTGTTGGAAAGCTCATTTGTGAAGTGGAGCACAATGTCATACCTGGAAGAAAAATCAGAATCCATGTATAGATTTTTTAATTGAATATGTAAGAGGAGTGTTTGATAAGAAGAAAATGTGATACAAATTCAGTAATTTAGGGGTTAATTTTTTTAGTTTTCTGTACAGAAGCTACCTCTAGTAGTATCTAGAGACTCACATTATAGAATACTCAACTAAGTATCTGGACCACATGCTGCATTTGTACTCATCAATGACCTAGTGGATCTTTGCAAAAGGATACTCTTTTTTTTGGCTGAGAGGAGGTCCGGAGCTGGCCTGGTGCAGTGGCGCAGTCTTGGCTCACTGCAACCTCTGCCTCCTGGGTTCACATGACTCTCGTGCCTCAGCCTCTTGAGTAGCTGGGATTACAGGTGTCTGCCACCATGCCCGGCTAATTTTTTGTATTTCTTGTAGAGATGGGGTTTCACCATTTTGGCCAGGCTGGTCTCCAACTCCTGACCTCAGGCCATCCACCCTCCTTGGCGTCCCAAAGTGCTAGGATTACAGGCATGAGTCACTGTGCCTAGCTATTTCTTTTCTTCTTCTTCCTTTTTTTTTTTTTTTTCTGGAGACAGACTCTTGCTCTGTTGCCCAGGCTGAAATGCTGTGGCATGGTTTGGCTCACCACAACCTCTGCCTCCCGGGTTCAAGTGATTCTCCTGCCTCAGCCTCCCGAGTAGCTGCGATTACAGGCGCTTGCCACCGCACCCAGCTAATTTTTGTATTTTCGGTAGAGACAGGGTTTCACTATGTTGGCCAGGCTGATCTCAAACTCCTGACCTCGTGATCTGCCTGCCTCAGCTTCCCAAAGTACTGGGATTACAGATGTGAGCCACCATGCCTGTTTTCAGATAGTAAAACTACATTCGCTCTCAAACTCTAATGTGCATATTTTGCTCTCAAACTATAATGTACACCTGGGTTTCTTGTAGTGCAGGTGCAGACTGGCACTTGTAGATCAGGTTCAGTAGATCTGGGGTGGGCTTGAAGATTCTGCATTTCTGACAAGTTCCCAAGTTATAACGATACCACTATAAAGGTCAGTTGAAAATATAAACTAAAAATCACTAGCACATCCAAAATTCTAAGAGGTTTTTATATTTTTTAAAGCAAATTTTAATCTTATATCCTGTGACATTAGCATATCATGTAAAATTAGTTTTAAGGCATAGAAGAGGCAACTAACAGGTTCTTCATCTTTTCAGTTCTTCTTACAGCAACCCAATTAGGTATCATTTTTCCCTTTTCAGAATCAGTGTGACTGAGGTTCAGAGCTGTTAACTAGCACGTGACTAGTTAAAAAGTCAGGTTTACCTATCAGTCTAGCATTTGCTTTAACCACTACATCATCTTAATTTTTTTTTTCTTGATTTGTACAGGTCTTTTTTTTGTCTTTAGTGAAAATAATTAAATCTATTGTTATTTTTATATTTAGTCTTAGAATTCTACTTTAGCCTGTTTCTCCCCTGTGCAGAAGAGATGCAAATTTTGCTGGAAGGACACTCCTGTTTTTACCTTGCATATCCTTTCTGAAATGTTAAATGATAAAAGAGAACTGGGCATGCGTTTTGAGAACAATAGCTTTTCATGAATTCTGTCAAGCCTTAAATACTTGGTGGATTCTAGCAATAGGGCCGGAGTTGCCAGTTTCTTTCAGAGCTGTAATCTGCATAAGTAGATTTTATCTCAGAAATATGATATAGATCATCATAAATGTTTACTCTTTACTTCTTTACTGTAGTCCAATGTTGATATAAAAATGCTCTCTTTTAGAATGTGAAACACAGGAAGTATGCCAGATGGAAGGCAACATACATCCATAATTGTTTAAAGAATGGGGAGACTCCTCAAGCAGGCCCTGTTGGAATTGAAGAAGATAATGGTATGTATTTATTTATTCTGAGTAAAAGGACTTAGTAGAATCATAATTATTCAGTAGATTATTCAGAGTTTTTGGAGGGAACAATACAATTTTGTTTTCATCAGGCCCAGAATCTCTAAAAGTTAAGTATAAAATCATAAACTTAGGGATAGTGAGAAATAGAAATAGAGGTCAAACTTGTAATACCTGTCCATGTCAACAAAATGACTTATCTGTCTCCTACTTTTAATCAGATTTCATTCCTGTTATATAGGAAAGGCAATCCATCTATAATTTATAAAATGTTTTCAAACCACAAAGAATACTGTATAATTTTTTATAAATGTCTTTGAGTTGTGTAGGTTATTTGGGGAGTTAGTAATACATTCACATGGTTCAAAAAAAAATCATAGAGTATATAAAAAATATGAAGTGAATTTCTCCTGTCTACCACATCTCCTACCAAAACTCAAGTAAGCATTGTTTTTAGTTTTTTTGTGTATCTTTACAGAGATAATTTTTTATGAATTTACTACTGAGTAGAAACATATATGCTCCCGTTTTTCACACAACTGGTAATATACATGCTGTTCTGTACCTGGCTGTGTTTTTTTTTTTTTTAACTAAATATATACAGGAAAATGTTACCATCACATAGTGTGTTTTACAAATTTTAATCATGAAAAACATAAAGGTCATTATTTTACTTGGCCTTTCAGTTAATGTGTAATAGAAAAGGGAAACCTTTTTTCACTTACTTGCTTTTTATGTATTAGATGTAGTAAATAGATGGTGATAAAGAGAATGACCACTGTTCTTGGAACTGAGAAAATTCCAAACGATCCTTGCATTTTGCTACACACTTTTAGGCATATGTGAAGATAATTATTCATTGCAGGCATCAGTAAACTTTCTTAAAGGATCAGATAATAAATATTTTCAGTTTATGAATGATACTGTCTTTGTTGCAGCTGTTTAGCTCTGCTGTTACAGTACAGAAGGAGCCATAGATAATATGTAAAAAAATGAGTGTGGTTGTGTTCCAGTAAAGTTTTATTTACAATAACAGGCCACCAGCCCACTGGCCATAGTTGGCTAACCCCAATCTGATTAATCTCTTTAGATCTAGTATTATAATGAATTATATTGAAATATTGCCTATTATTGAACCAGCTTTACATTGTGTAATAAACCGCACTTGGTGATGATATATTTTTTTTTATTATACTGATAGGTTCATTTCACTACTATATCATTTAGGATTTTTACATTGACATTTATAACTAAAAATGGTCTACAGTTTTCCTTTTTGGTATCAATGTTATGATGTTATGCTTACTTCATAAATATAATCAATGTTTCTAGTCTTTTTCTATGCTTTGGAACAGTGGAATTATCTGGTCTTTAAATTCATCCTAGACATTTTTTTGTGAAACCAGCTAGCCATTTTACTTTTCAGGACTATTTTAGATGTTTCATTTTAGATATACTGAAATACCGAATAAATTGTCAATTTGGGGTTTTTGGCTTTCTTTCAATATAGATGACTGCTTTAAAAACTCTTTAACATTTTGCCTTTGAAAGTAGGAAGTGTGCATTTGGATTATCACGTTGATCTGTTTTGTTCTGAAATGGTTATTGTAGGCCCTTACTATTAATAATACCAAATAGATTATTTAATGTAGATAGTTTTTGTTTTCCCAAAGTCAGTTTAAATGGAAATTGTCATTTCTGTTATTTTCATACAGATTTGATGGAGTTTCTGTATAGTAGAAAATTGTAAGCTACAGAATATTAATAATAAATCCTCTACAATATAAAGAAGAATATGTTCACTGCATAGTTTTTCAACTCTTTAACTTAAAACATAACTTGGTGTCATAATCAGGGCTTAATGTCATAACATCTGATAATATCTTCTCAAAGATAGCCTATATATCTACAAGATATAATGTCATTAAATCTGAATTTGTGTGAGAAAAGTCTTAAGACTTTGATTTGTTTTCTTTTTCTGAGTGTAGAATTATACTCTGTTGTGTTTTAGGATTAACTCTTGCATCATAGTCTAAGTGTAAAAGATAGTATATTTCACAAAAACCTAGTTTTTTATTGTTCTGGAATTGAATTTCTAGTAAAACCAGTATAAAATAATAGATACTGTACTTTAGTTAACTTAGATAAAGAACAAGAGTATATACTTTTGAAAACAGTACTGTGTATTAAGTTCTAGCTGAATACCACATCACCATGACATTTTAATAGATATTACAAGCAGGCTTCAACTTATCGTTTAATGTATACTTTTTCAACTTTAAGAAGATAGCAAAGCAATATGCATTCAATAGAAACTGTACTTCGAGAACCCTTACAAAGTCATTGTTTTTCACTTTCAGTACAGTATTTATTAAATTACATAAAGGCTTTGTGTTAGATGATTTTGCACTAATGTAAGTGCTCTGAGCATGTTTCATGTAGGCCAGGCTAAGCTGTGATCTTCAGTAGGTTAGGTATTTTAAATGCATTTTTTACTTAGATTTTTGACTTACAGTGGGTTTATTGGGATGTAACACCATCATATGTTGATGAGCATCTGTAAAATTAATGATAAAAAAAGAACAATAGATCATTGAAACCACTCATTTTATATGGTAAATTTGTTTTGATACAATGTCAAATTTACTGGAAAATTGCCAGAATGATATAAAGAATTCCAATATGCCTTTAATCCCAAATTAAACATTCTCTCATTGATTCATAGTCTCTTTCTCTTTCTCACCCCTTGTCCCCTTTTCTCTCTCCCCACTCTCCCTACCACACATACACAAGAAAGGACATGAGGTTATTTGATTGATTGATTGGTAGATAGATAGTGTGTGTGTGTGTGTGTAAAATTTTAAAATACAACCTGGTATCATAATCTGGTGTTAATGTCATGATTTTTAGCTGTATCTCCTTAGAAATGGCTTATGGTGCGGCCGGGCGCGGTGGCTAAAGCCTGTAATCCCAGCACTTTGGGAGGCCGAGGCGGGTGGATCACGAGATCAGGAGATCGAGACCACCCTGGCTAACATGGTGAAACCCCGTCT
>NW_012119376.1:2791877-2806893 GCF_000951035.1 Colobus angolensis palliatus | reverse complement strand
AGAGAGAGAGAGAGAGGTCTTTGTTAGGAAATTAGAGATACGCCCTTTTACTCCTGAATACTTCTGTGCTTTCTAAGAATAATGGCATTCTTTTTACTACAGTGTACTTATCAAAATTGAGAAGTATAGTGTTTATTCAGTGTATCAACTGATCTCCGTCTGTATTCAGATTTCAGCAATTGACTCAGTAATACCCTTTGTAGTTTTTTTCCTCATGCAAATAGATCATACGTCGCATCTGGGTGCCATATCTCTTTAGTGTCCTTAATCTGGAGTAGCTCCCCAGGATTTCCGGTGTTTCTTTGCCTTGATGTTTTTGAAAAGTACAATTACTTGTTAACTATTCCTCAATTTGTTTGTCTGATGTTGCCTCATAATTAGTTTAACCCTATGCATTTTTTTGCAGAATAGCCCAAAATAAGGTTTTATCCTCCCTGGCTTACATTAGAAGTATACGATTTTGGTAAAATATTGGTGATGTTAAGTGATCACTTGGGTAATGTGGTGTCTTCTGAGTTATTCCCCATTAAAGTTATTTTTCCCTTTGCTATTTAATTTAAGGAAGATACTTTGATATTATATAAATATCCTATATTTTTAATGCAGCTTCACCCCCTGGGTTGATGATTTATCATTCTTTTTGTTTTAATTAGTTGGCACTCTACCATGAGGATGGACTTTCCAGTCAATACATAAATAAATGTGTGTGTTCATTTAATTATTTACATCAATATGGGCTCATGAATTTATATTCAGTGATTATAATTCATTACCCATTATTCTTTATTATGTTCCTTTATGTGACTCCTGTTGCAACTTCTGCACCAGTTGTGGTTTCATTACTTGAGCAAATTAACATTCTTTGGTACCCAGTATACAGCTGTTGATCTGGCCAGTGCCTTTTTCTTCATAGCTGTCCGTAAGGTTCACTAGAAGCAGTTTGCTTTCAGCTGGCACGGCCCCAGTACACCTTCACTGCCCTACCTCAGGGGTGTATCAACTCTCCAGCTCTATGTCACAGTTTGGTTTGCAGGGATCTTAATAGCCTTCTTACCCTTCCGCAAGATATTACATTGGTCCATTATATTGATGACATTATGCTGATTGGACCTAGTGAGCAACTAATCTGGACTTAGTGGTAAGACATTTGCTTCCCAGAGAATGGGAAATCAGTCTGACTAAAATTCAGGAACCTCAGTGAAATTTCTAAAGTTCTAGTAATATGGGGCATGTCAAGATATTCATACTAAGGTGATATTGTTGTATCTAGCCACTCCTACAACCAAGAATAGAGGTACAGTGCCTAGTGGACCTATTTGGATTTTGGAGTCCACACGTTCCTCATTTGGGTGTATTACTCTGACCCATCTGCTGAGTAACTCATTCTTCTTTTCCTTTTCCTTTATCTTAACTATTCTGTCCTTTGAGCGTCCACATAAATTTTAGAATTAGATTTTCAGTTTCTCTTTTTTAGAAAAAAATGCCTACTGGGATTATGATTAGTATTAAACTTAGGGAGAATTAATTGTCTTTCAGTACATGAACATAATATATCTGTCCATTTATTTAAGCTTTCTGTAATTTCTTTCAGCAGTATTTTAGATTTTTTGGAGTAGAGGTTTTATACTTCTTTTGTTAAATTTACTTCAAGTATTTTGTGTCCTTTCATTCTCTTGTAAATGAAATTAATTTTATAATTTAGTTTTCCAGTCATTTGCTTCTAATATGAATTACAATTGATTTTTGTATAATCTTTTATCTTGCAACCTTGCTAAATTTACCTGTTGATTCTGATAATTACTTTGTAAATTCATTGAGAGTTTGTATGTAGATAATTATGTCATCTGCAAGGAGAGACAGTTTTGCTTCTTCCTTTCCAATCCTCATTTCTTTTTCCTGCCTGTTGTGCCAGTGGCAATAAATATGTCCATTGTTTTGTTTGGTTTTTTGCCCTGTGCAATACTGAGAAATTTTCTTTAGTTCTAGGGTGCTGAGAAGTTTTGTCATAAATATTGAATTTTGTCAAGTGCTTTTTATGCACTTATTGAAATTGTCATAGGACTTTTTTTCTTCTGTTAATATGAGTTACATTGATTTTTCAAATGTTGAACCAACCCTGCACTCATGGGTAAACTTAGTCATGATGAGGCCTTGTATTATATGACTGGAGTTGATTCTGATGTCAAGAATTTGTTGTCTGCATTTCAGTATTTGTGAGATTTGGTTTCAGGGTTACACTGGCCTCATAAAACAAGGTGAAAGTAATCCCTTCTGTTTTCTGAAAGTGTTTGCATACGATTGGTATTTTTTCTTACTTGAATGTTTGATGTAATTCACTGCTTATTCCATCTAGGCCCTGCATTTTCTTTGTAGGAGGGTTTTTAACCATGAATTCAATTTCCCCAATAGATTTAGGACTATTCAGATCATCTCTTTTTGGGTGAGTTATGGTATTTGTATCTTCAAGTGGTTTGTTCATTTCCTTGAGGTAGTGCCGTTTATTGGCATAATATTTTCTTATTGTCTTAACTATCCTTTTAATGTCTGTAGGATGTATTTGGTATCACCTCCTTCATTTGTCATATTCATAATAGCTGTTTCCTCTTTTTTCCCCCCAACCTCTCGACAGAGATGTTTTAATTTTTTTTTTATTATTTCAACAAGTATTTAGTAAGTTTTTTTCTTTTTTCTTTTCTATTCCTTTTATTTTTTCCTGCACCACACTTGGAGTTTAATTTACTTTTGTTTTATTTAGCTTCTTAGGGAGGAAATGTGGATCTTTGATCTTTAAATCTTTCTTTTCTGATAGAAGAATTTAAATCTATCAGTTTCTCTCTAAGCATTGGTTTTTAGTGACATCCTGCAAATTTTGGTATCACTCAGTTCACCATAATTACAGTTTTCTTTGTGATTTCTTCTTTGAGTAATGGATTATTTAAATATATTAATTTCAGAATGTTGGAGGTGTTTCTAGATATCTCACTGATTTCTAATTCAGTTCCATTTTAGTCGGAGAACATACTATAAAAGATTTCAGTATTTTGTAGTTTACCAAGATTTATTTCATGGCCCAGCATATGATCTGTCTTGGTGAATGTCCCATGTGCAGTTGAAAAGAATGTATTCTGCAGTTATTGGTTATGATGTTCTGTGTTAAGTCTCCAACTATAGTGGTTTTACTAGTTCTGTCAGTTTGTTTCATTTTCAGACGCTGTTATTATATTAGGCACATGCACCTTTATAGTTATTTTTTATGAACTAACCTTTTTATTATTATGGAACATCCCACTATATCTTGCTGATATTCCAGGTTATTAATTCTGTTTGTCCTGATTTTAAAGTTTACCACCCCAGCTTTTGTCAGCTTGATATTTATGTGACGTTTTTATCATTATGATGGTCCTTTTTATCTCAGCTAATATTCCTTGTCATTGATTCCATTTGTTTATTATTAAAATTAGTCACCAGCTTTTGTCTACTGGATATTCGCATGGTATGTCAATTTTCATCCTTTTAGTTTAAACAAATCTAGATCTTTGTGTTTTAAAGTACATTTCCTGCAAAAAACATAAAAGCACTTTTTTATTCTGACTCTCAGCCCCTGTGTGAGAAATAGTGTTTAGTTCATTTACATTTAATGTAATTGCTATAGCTAGATTTAAACCTATTTTGCCATTTCCTTTCTGTTAATCCCATCTGTTTTTTTTCTCCTCTTACAATTTTTCCCCCCTCTGGTTAGTTTTTTCTCTTTCATTTGTTATGTCTGTGTTTTTCTTTATGGCCTTGAACAAATTTGTCATAACTGCTTTAAAGTGCTTTTTTGCTGATTTTCAGTATCAGGGTCATTTTGAGGTCTTTTTTGTAGACTCTTTTTTTTCACATTTTCCTTTTCTTCCCTGATTTTTAGTAACTTCTATTGTTGATAACATGTTGAAGCTCCTCTGCAGCCTGTTATCTTTCTCTGCAAAGTCCTGATTCTTGTTCAAGTAGACCATTGACTTGCCAGAACTCAAACTTTGTCCTCCACTTTCAGCTGTAAGTTGTTGCTTTTCTCCAGGGCCCCCTAGAGTCTTACCTGAGTGTGCATAATTCAGGAACTTGTAGGTATTTAGTTGGGATTCATACAAACATTTCATGACTCACTTCTTGGCAACTCTTTCTTTTGTGTAGACTATTGAGTGCCCTCAGATGAAAAGCCACATAAAATCAAATGTTACCTGGTAAGATTTCCTCTTACCCTTACTCTCATTTCTACCAACTTTTGGTCATGCTCTAGTGCTTTTATGTTGTGGAGCTTTTTTCTTTCTCAGAATGTATAAATGTTAGAGTTCTCCAGTATTGGGAGAAGTCATGTTAATGTGTGTAAAGTATAAATACATCCACAAGGTTGCTTGATAAAATGCTCATCTCAGATTAGTAAGTAAATTTAACTGTTTTCCTATTTGAAATTAACTACATTGAATAACCAGTTTATAATCAGACAAAAAAGTTATTTAAAAATGTGGTAGGAAGTAGTAAGATGTATTCTCCTTGATGAACCTGTAGCTCTAGCTTGCTTTTATTTTAAGTTATTATGATTACCAATAGTGGCTGATTGTTATTTTATACTCAAAATTCAATTTTTCAAAGTAGTTTTCAAATTCGGCTCATGATACAGTATATTTTAAAAGTTTACATTTCAGGACTTTTCAAAATGAAATATCTCATTTCTTTCTACATAGCTAAATGCAAAATTTTATTCCTCTGTTTTTGTTAGCTAAATGCACTGAACAACTCACAATCATTTAGTAGCTAGTACACAGTAAATCTTAAGTAAAAGTCAGCTGTCAGAAAATGGAGTTCTTATTGGATAGCATAAATGTGACATGTTTTGCCAGAAATGTCCTTGAGTCTTCATAAGTTTAAAGAAAGTTTATTTTAAAGAAAAATATAGGTCAGGCGCGGTGGCTCACGCCTTTAATCCCAGCACTTTGGGAGGCCGAGGCAGGCAGATCACGAGGTCCGGAGATCAAGACCATCCTGGCTAACATGGTGAAACCCCGTCTCTACTAAAAATACAAAAAAAAAAAAAAAATAGCCAGGCGGGGTGGTGGGCTGCTGTAGTCCCAGCTACTTAGGAGGCTGAGGCAGGAGAATGGTGTGAACCCAGGAGGCGGAGCTTGCAGTGAGCTCAGATCATGCCACTGCACTCCAGCCTGGGCGACAGAGCAAGACTCCATCCAAAAAAAAAAAACATATATATATATGTGTGTGTGTATATATATATCTACACACATGTGTACACACGCACACACACTATATGCAGAGATTTTATAGAATTAGAAAATATTAACCTGAAAGAAGTGATAATCATATTGTCAGGTACGTTTACATTTTTTAAGAAAATAAAAAAATTAAAAATATTGTTTTAAGAATAGAGAGCCTGCTTCTCCACTGCATTAAATAGAGTTGCATTTAAAGATTCCATTTGTCATGTGTATAGTGAAATAAGAATACTTAGCATTTGTATTTCAAAATACCTAGTATAACATTGTGTATATGTGATCTGATAGATGTTGAAGAAAATGAAGATGCTGGAGCAGCCTCTCTGCCCACTCAGCCAACTCAACCATCATCATCTTCAACTTATGACCCAAGCAACATGCCATCAGGCAACTATACTGGAATACAGATTCCTCCGGGTGCACACGCTCCAGCTAATACACCAGCAGAAGTGCCTCACAGCACAGGTAGGAAACTATAACTGAATGATTTATTTAATTCCCCTTTTATAAATAAGAACTGCATTTCTTATCAAGTATGTGCCTCATAATGATGGTCGTGAAACATGACAAGTTCCTTGAATTCCATTTGAACCTACAAGAAACATTAAATTATTTTCATTAAAGTTTTAATAAAAGTTGTATTCTAGTTATTTGAGAAATGACAAGTATTATGTGCATTGATTACTATTAACTTTATATTTTATTAATAAGATTAGTTTCTATGCTTTTCATATATATGCTGTTTTTCTTTTTCTTCTCTTCCCTTTCTTTTCCCTTCACTATTTTTTTAGAATGGCTCAGAGGTGAGTGGGGTTGATTAAAGGATGTGTCAGTTAGGGTCTCACTGTGATACCTAAGTTTGTTTCATTCCCTTGGGACTATGCCTCTGCCCGTGATAGGGAGTGGGCTTTAAGGCATAAAATCTCAGTAACAATGAAATCATAAGACAAGTGAAAGGAGGGATTTGGGTTTTTTTTTTTTTTAACCTTACAAATGTGACACTTTAAAAAACTAACAGGAAGGAAAGACCTATCTTTTGAATAAATCAGTGCTGTATGTGTATGTTTCTATTTTTAAAAATCTGACAAAATTAGTCCGCAGTAGTTAAGTCAGGGTCAGTAAAGACACTTTGACAAAATTTCAGTTACTCTTCCCTTTAATTGCATTGTTGGCAAAGTGTCACCTTTATCTCCAAGTAGCACACTTGCAACTATTATTTAAATTTTACATTTAATTTAATTTTTTCAAAAACTTTTCTTAAAAATTTACTTTTATCCCAGGTGACTTTTGGTACTAAACTATATAAATGCTTTAAAATACTTAATGAATGGAATGATAGTCATCCTTCGAGCCCTGATTTCTACTGTTCCTATTATGTAACACACTGTTACTTTATTGACTTTCATTTGTGAGCCTTAGTTTACCCAAACCTTGTAAGTTATTTTGCGTGAATTACATTATATGCAAGTTTTCTATTTTGATCATTGTAACATCAAGTATGATTAGTGTCTTTCCTCCTGTTTTAAACTTTCAAGTTTATATTATCTGCAAAAATATTGCTAACATTTTCTTTAAGATTATTGATGAAATGATAATTTTAGCACTGATCTCTTTTTGTGTCTTCATTCAGCATATTTTACCCTGACATTTCAATATTTTATGGCCTGTGTGATGACATTAATAGACAAACCTATTTGCATTTGTTTTGGAAGTAAAATTTCTTGGGACACTATTAAGTATTTTGTTATGTTTAGAAATATTCATTATTTCCAGTGTAGAATAATGTAAGTGAAACCAGCTACTTAGATCTGTTTGCCTTAGATGAATACTGTTCAAATTATACTTGAAGGTTTAAATCCGATCAAGAGTCCTAGACATAAGCATTCTATAGAGGAGCCAAGAGGAAATAAAATGCATTTAGGAGGCAAATCATATTAGTCATTTGTTTCTACCCCGTGCTAAAGCATAAACTCAGCTGATATTTAACTTCTCATGACCTTAATTTTTCTTCTAATATGAAATTAACCATACTTCTCATGGTTATTTTAATTATTAAAAGGGAAAAACTATAAAAATGGACTAGTAGTAGGCCTATTGCAAAATGAGTGTTCAGCAAATTAGCCTCCTTTCCCTCTTTTTTTTCCTCTTCCTTCCTATTTCTGTGCCAAGGAGAGACAAGGTATTTAATGGCAAGTTAATGATCACTTAAAATTATTATGCAAATCAAGAGAAGTATCACAACTGGGGGTAGGATATTAACCCTATAGAAAGACTGTCCAAAAAGTTTTGTTTTAGACAGTATATCTCCAGGCAGAGTTGTGGCATAGGCATATCAATGTATATTTTATATATAGGTAAACTCTATGAGTATACAAAAGAGAAAACACTTTTAGTAGGAGGGCTATAGTAGATTGATCCATATGAAATTGCTAGTTTTGTGTAACAAAAACGATAAAGTATTGGTAGTTTTATATGTTCAAACTAATACACAATGTATCTCCTGGCTAGAATAGTCATGACATAAAGATAAATATTAGGTGATTTTCCATTAGAAAGTTTTCTGTCACAAACAGTTCAATTTGATCCAGTTAACTCTAGAGTGAGCCTCTTGTTTTCTCTCTCTTTTGTTCCTTAGAGGGAAGAATAAAACTAAAAAACTTAAAACTTTTATAGAATGAGATCCTATCATATTTTATACACTCTTGTAGCCTTAGCAGTCAAATGATTATCATAACTAATTTCCACACTTATTCTTGCGCAACTATATTATATGTTACTGTCTTTAATTCACAAACTCTCAAGAGACTAAGCAGTTATTCTAAGAAAACAAACATACCCGGTAATGACAGAACCAGGATTTGAATCCAAGTTTTTTTGACTTCATGTTTTGGCCACCTGCCTTCTATGTTCCTTCCTCCAGGGAACTCAAATCCTCTCAAAACCTACTTTTCTGATAGTATATTTCCCCTTAAGATTGGTTTGAGATGTTGAAATCTCCTTTTAGCCCCAGATTTTTTTTCTATTATATTTGAAACGGTAAAAAAAAGAAGTTCATAGTTGCCTAATAAAAAACAAAATAATGTTTTTAATGTATAAATAATAGCAAATGTTTCCCTTCTTACTCACTTTAAGAATGATTTATTTTCTCTCATATAAAGGTCCAGGATGCACTTTTATCAAAGGGAAATCCTTAAGATAGCTGAAAAGAATAGTATGTACTAATTTGCAGTTTTTAGTTCTTCCACAAAAAAGCAAAGGGGGTGCAATGAGGACAAGGATAGTGATTGTTTAAACAGGGGAAATGTTTGCTTCTTGTGCTTTCACCACTGCACAGATATCACATGTAGTTGATACAGTGTGTTTTTTTCTTTCTCAAGAAGCATAAGCTTTTTATAGTTCATATTACAGGAGAAGATTTTAATAATAAAGCTAGATTAAATAATAAAGTTATTTTATGATCAAAGCTAGCCTTTCATTGTAAAATGCAACTCACTTCATAGATCAAAATATAGGCTGTGTACTTGTGTCAGAAGTACCATGTTTGCATTCTTCTGTAAGCTTTGATATCCTATTGTTGATACTCTGGCCTACGCATTTCTGTCAACACTATTTCTCATGATTAAGGTTTCACTCATTCTTTGCTTATGCTGTTCCTCATAGGTAATGTAGGTAACATGTCTTTCTCTCTTTTTCTGTGTCTCTCCAAATGTTATGTTCTTTCAGGAGTCTGTTTAATCACACTTTCTGGATAGCCTTCTCTATTTAGAGATTTGTTTGGAGTATTTTAATTTAGGCAGAAATGCAAATTACTTAGCAACGAATGGCATTGATCTATAGATTGGACTGATAAAGTGTAGTAGATTTACCTTGTTTATAAAGATATATATGAAAAATACATGTAATCTACATAAGCTATAGGTACACCTGTTTCAAAGCAGTAGACATGACTAGTCTCTGAAGATCCATCTCAGATTTTACATTCTAGCATTTTTAAAATAATATATATTTACATGCCTTTCAGTGTTTGGCAACTTTTATGGAGAAAATTGTCAGATGTTTATAATTTAAATACATTCGGTGAGTATTTATCAAAATCAAGCAAAAAATAGTCATTGAATAGATCAGCCTAAAATTGGTCTGTCTCCTCTCTTTGGATTTATATTTTATATAGTTTTCTATAAATATATTCATATACACAGTATATAAGAATACTTACTGTAGCATTATTTGTAATAGCAAAAGATTGGAAATTAAAACTTAAATGTCCATCAGTAATGGATTGCTTTATAAACTATGCATGCAGAGGATGGGACGCTAACCATTAAAAACAGCACGACTTATATATATTAATCTGGAATTATTGCTAGGACACATTAAGGGAAAAATGCATAAAACAGTATAGTATGCAGAACTTACTACCATTTGCAAAACACACACACGCACAGTATGCCTTCTAGAAGATTTTGGTTTAGACAAGTACACAAATTTCTCAGCAAAGAACAGCATTGACATATACATGGATTGGATTGGACACACAGTTATTTGTAGGTGGGTGGAAAGGTGTCATAGAAACTGGTGCTAGCCCTAAAGTGCTTTGGAGTAGGAGAGGCAGGCTTTCTCCTTTATATTTTTTTGTACTATATAAAATTTGTACTTCAACGTTCATCTGTATCCCTATGTACTTTAAAATTTTTCAATTTTTAGTTAAAAAACAAGATTTGTATGGCTTTTAATAGTTCCAAAGAGTATAAATATGGAACGAGTTTGTCCCTAAGCACAATTAAGTGAGGTAAATAATGTATATTTAAACCATTTTTTCTCTTAGGTTGGGAATGAGAAAAATCTTAAAAGTCAAAACTTCACACCAGAAGAACTTTGGAACTTCATACCAGAAAAACTTCAGACCTTTAGAAAATTTTAGAACTTCAGCCATCTTTTGTGAAACCATTATTCTAGAACTCTCAGTGGATACATATCCATTCCCCTAGAAACTTCCTCTTTATTTAACCTTTTTTTCTGTTTCCTTTTTCTTATTCCAGTATTTTTCCCACTTTACCCTTTCTACAAATCGCCTATTTGAATTCAGTGTATTAGTTTGGCAAACAGTCCATTTTGAGACACTGTTTAACTCCATTGATTTGCCATAATCAACTTTTCCTCATTTTATTTTCCTACTGATAGAATCATTTCAGTCCTTTTTTTGGGGGGAACTTTTAACACTTTTTGTTAGTTTTTTAGATGATTAATGAATAATCTTCTACTTTGGTATATTCCTTACCATTAATCAAGAATGCTAAGTTACTCATTAATATGACAGTTTTGAAACATTCTAACAAAGTCAAAACTGTTATTTATTGGATAATTGTTAAGATATATAAAAATATCTTAAAATGTGTAAACTAGAAAATTACAAATATTAATTTGAAATTTCATGCACAGTGATGAAACTGGATTCATCTTCTAAGTTAAACTAAATTAGAATTTTGTCCTACTTTATCTCCAAATTAAATTGGCTGGGAAATTGAAAGGTAGGAAGTCCGGGAGGCTGAGGCAGGAGAATGGCGTAAACCCGGGAGGCGGAGCTTGCAGTGAGCTGAGATCCGGCCACTGCACTCCAGCCTGGGTGACAGAGCGAGACTCCGTCTCAAAAAAGAAAAAAAAAAAAAAAAGAAAGGTAGGAAGTCTGTTACTTCTACAGATACTTGGTAAGCTTTAATTGAGAAGTAATCTGAAGCATTAGACAAAATATATATTAGGAAAGCATAACCCATACACATATGTAAACACTCGATATCCTCCAACATCAAATAAGTATATCCAATTAGAATCCATTGATGTTTCAAGAAAATAAATAAAATAATGAAATTGCCTCATGATTTTTAAGTGCTGCCCTACTGTATAATTAAAAAGTATAATATTTTTATACCCATTTATGCTTTTCTGATTTGCAGGTGTAGCAAGTAATACTATCCAACCTACTCAACAGACTATACCTGCCATTGATCCCGCACTTTTCAATACAATTTCCCAGGGTAAGTCAGCTGACTGTTTTGTGAGATACATTTATCTCCTGTTTTGGGTTGCTGTTTTGTAATTTTACCTTGACAGTACCATATATTTAAATGTTGTTACTTAAATTTCTAGGTAATATGAAATAAATTTCCTTGAATGCTTATGTTCACTAGATTCTCAAATGAACCAGGATTGTTTGATATTAAAAATACCAACATCCAAAGGTGTCCTCTTTTGTTACAGTTATTTTCTTCATGCACTACCGAATATAGAAGAACAGACGTATAGCCAAGGCTGCCATGGAAGCCAATGCTAGATTATATTAATTTAGTTCAAGATTATTGTGAGTTCTGATTGTGACTTATCTACACTGTTACTAAATTATCTAAAAAGAAAGGAGCTGACCATTATTGAAAATAAAAATCTCTGAGGTTACTTTGGTTGTTTGGTTTACAGGCTAAATGATTGGTTTAAGTATAATCTTTACTTCTCTGATTTTTAGCCCAAATCAGGCATTGTGTTTGTTTTGGTCTTTCTCATTCAGACTTTTGTTTTCTTCATATGTCAGATGATATTTAATCCTTTTATATTTAAAGTGAAGATCTTTTTTGTTTTCTTTTATTTTTTGAGATGGAGTCTCGTTCTGTCGCCAGTCTGGAGTGCAGTGGCGCAGTCTCAGCTCACTGCAACCTCTGCCTCCTGGGTTCAAGCAATTCTCCTACCTCAACTTCCCCAGTAGCTGGGACTACAGGCATGCGCCACCATGCCCAGCTAATTTTTATATTTTTATTAGAAATGGGGTTTCACCATGTTGGCCAGGGGATGGTCTCAATCTCTTGACCTCATGATCCGGCTGCCTCAGCCTCCCATAGTGCTGGGATATTTGGTAAGCTTTAATTGAGCTACCGTGCCCAGCCATTTATTTCTAATAGCTGTTATTTAGTTTCCTCTGATGCTGTCTGTCGGTGTGTTTTCACTTCGAATTTTCTGTTATTCCTGTATGAGTGGGAACTGGCTAATTAAGCCTTCCTGCCTCTCAGCCATGGAATGAGGAGAGCCTTTTGTGGGTGAGTTGGATATCATACCTACCTTAAGAGTCCTAACACTATCTGGGCAGTTTGTTACACAGTTTTAGGGAGATGTTCTCTAAATCTCTTGTCAATTTTCCCTTTTCAGTTTTTTTCATTCTTTTTCTCTTCTCTTCTCCTTTTCAATTTTGTGGATTTATTTCCTTTTGTGTTACTTTATCATTTCATTATGATTCAGGAGGAAGAATAGTTAATTATATATGCTTAGTCTACCACATAGAACCAGAACCCTAGAATTCTTTACCCATCTAAACTGTCAGGCAGGTGTTAGGGCAAAATAATTTTTATATATGTAAGAACTCTCACCTTTTGCCTAGCACATACCTTTTTTAAGGAACTTAACTCAGGATGTACTCCATCAAGATAAGGGTGATAATCAAACAAAAGAGAAATATGAAATATAAGAAATGGTGAAATATACTTCTTTAGATACTCTAAAGAAGAAAGATTCTATGATAGCTTTACCACATGCTTGGAAAGCAATTGCTCCAAAATTAGAATAGGAAATTGGAGAACTCCCCTCCTTTAAGAAAAGTAACATGAATTTCATGTGATATATAGAATAGAAGCTTCAGAATATGAAAGACATAGATAAGAAGCCATAGAATCCTGCCAGTAAGAAAAAAAAAAAACTAAAACAAAACATCTAAGAAAAATTTTGATATTATATAAGAAATCTTAATTTGGAAGGAAACAAAAATATGCCATGATTTTGAACAGTAATAGAATTATGGAATATAAAAGAAAAGGATTTCATTTGACTTAGACACAAAGAACATTCTCCTTCAAAAGGTACCAGGCTTATGACAAAACATAGAGTACTTCATTCAGGATGAAATATAAACATCAACACTGACATTTTAACATTATACTGGAAGTCCTAGCTAGTGCAGTAAGAAAGGAAAAAGAAATAAAAGCTATAAAGATAGGGAAAGAAAAAATAACACTATTTTTGTTCATAGATGACATGATGGTCTGTAGAAAATCTGGAAGAATCAATAAAAAAACTGATAAGCAATTATAGCTGGATTGCTGTATAGATGATTAATATGCAAAAATTAATTGCTTTCCACATAGCACAAAACAAGTGGGATTTCAAATTAAAATACACTGCCATTGTGTTTGTATTTACATAAACACAACAATCGAAAACAAAGTACCATTTACATTAGCATTCCACCAAAAATATTCAGGTATAAATGTAACAAAACCCATTACAAGATCTATATGAGGAAAACTACAAAATGCTGATGAAAGAAACAAAGAATTACATAAATGGAGATTTCATAATCATGCATAAGAAGACTCTGTATTAGTTCTTCCCAGCTTGATCTATAGATTATGGACAGTTCCCATCAAAATCCCAGGAAATTATTTGGTGCATATGAACTCCAGCTATCTAAAGTTTATATGGGGTGGTAGAAGACCCAGAATAGTCAACATAGTATTGAAGGAGAAGAACAAAGTTGGAGGACTGACACCACCTAGACTTCAAAGCATAAATCTGCAGTAAATTAGACAGTATGGTATTGGCAGAAGAACAGACAAATAATCAGTGAGACAGAGAGTCCAAAAAATAGACCCATATAGAAAAAGTCATATGATCTTTGGCAAAGGAGCAAAGGGAATACCATTGAAAAAAGATACTCTTTTCAACAAATGGTGCTGGAATAACAGGACAGTCACATATAGCAAAAAAAGAGTGAATCTAGACACAGGCCTTCCACTCATCTCAAAATTTAACTCAAGTCTGATGCCTAAATTTGAACTCCAAAACTAGGGACTTCTGATTCCAAAATGGCAATGTAGAAGCATACTGACTTCATTCCCCACCAACAGAAAACAAAAAAAAATATACAGCACCGAGATCGACACCAGCAACAACCCAGAGCCCAAGTATGAGGATGAAATAGTTCCTGGGCGACAGAGAAGTGGAAAAACTCCAGTAGGAGAATCGGACTTCCACTTTCTTGATGCTTCTGCCCTGCCCTTATGTCCACACAGAAATTCTCCGCCACCTCATAATTTCTACACTGGAAGAAGTAAAATTGAAGTGGTCAACCATCGTCACCACCTTCTTGGGTTCCTTGGCAGGAGACCTGTCCTTGCCTTAACCCACAGGTAGCATCATGACTGCCTGAAGGGAAAATATCACTGAAGACCAGTAGAGACTATTATTCCCAGCCCCAGGGACTTCACTGTGCATCCTGGCCAAAGGAGACACCAAATCAGAGTGGCTGTTCAGCAGTACCAAGCTGCAGGAGGTATATTTCCTAGGTCCTGTAAGCACAAACCCCTACCTAGTCTGCCTTCCCACACTGCCAGTGTAATCCATTTGGGACATTCAGTGCTCCAAACATTTACTAGAACTGAGGGAAACCTGCGCGTACGGCGCCACCTAGAGCTGAAAAGGAGGTAGCGACATAACAGTGAAGATTTGTCAGCAAATACATGCAATAAAAACCAAAACAAGCTGGACAGAGAAAACTGAAATAAATAACTAATTCTTCCAGTGCAAAGACATGGGAAAGACCCACAAGAAACAACAGTAAACAGGGAATCATGACCTTCTCAAAAGGACAAAGCAAAAATCCTGGCCGAGCACGGTGGCTCAAGCCTGTAATCCCAGCACTTTGGGAGGCTGAGGTGGGC
>NW_012119376.1:2771916-2786696 GCF_000951035.1 Colobus angolensis palliatus | reverse complement strand
AATTACAGTCCTATGTTTTTCCAAAATTTCTGATGATTCAAATATTACAAATGATTTAGAACTTCATCACAATAATAAATACTCCATGAAGTCTTAGAAAAAAAAAAAAAAAGAAATTTGACAGATATTGGAATAATTTTTCAAAACAAAAAATAAAATATTGGAACTGATAAATACATTTGCCAAAATGGAAAAGTCTTTTGAGGCTCTCAACAGCAGAATGAACTAAGCAGAGGGAAAAAAACAGTGAGCTCAAAGACCAGCTATTTGAAAATACACAGTCAGAGGAGGGAAAAAAGAGAATGAAAAGGACTGGCTACAAGATATAGATATCTACCTCAGAAGACCAAATCTAAGAGCCACTGATGTTCAAGAGGGAGCTGAACGAGAGGTAGAAAGCTTATTCAAAGAAATAATAACTGAAAACTTTTCAAAACTTGAGAAAGATATAAATATCCAGCTACAGGAAGGTCTTTTAACACTGAACAGATTCAACCCCCAAATAAGACTACCTAAAGGCATGTAGTAATCAAATGCTAAAGGCCAAGGACAAAGAGAAGGTCCTTAAAACAGCAAAAGATAAGAAGCAAATAGCATATAAAGGAGCTCCAAGTCATCTGGCAACAGCCTTCTCAACAGGCCAGGAGGGATTGGAACAACATTTTCAAAAAAACCTATCATCTAAGAATATTGTATCCAGCAAAATTGTCACTCAAATATGAAGGAGAGATACAGTCTTTCCTAGACACAAAAGCCGACCCATCTTCCAAGAAAAGCTAAGGGGAGTTCTTCAGTCTGAAAGAAAAGACTAATGTGCAGAAGAAAACATTTCAAGGTATAAAATCCACTGGTAGAATTAATACTCTGTATAGAATTTTTTAGTATAGAGCAATTTTATAATATAGAGAATAGAGCAGTTAGGCAAAAGAAAGAAAGTTCATCCAAATTGAAAAGGAAGAAAACAAATTAGCCTTGCTCACAGATGGCATGATCTTATGCCTATAAAAACCTAAAGACTCTACCAAAAAACTGTTGGAACTGATAAATTTAGTGAAGTTACAGTATACAGAATCAACATACAAAAATCAGTAGCATTTATAAACACCAACAGCAGATAATCTGAAAAACAAATTAAGAAAGCAATCCCATTTACCACAGCTACAAAAAATATAAAATACCTGGGAATTGATCTAACTACAGAGATGAGATATCTGTGTAAGAAAAACTATATAAAATTCTGATGAATGTAATAGAAGTGGACACATAAAAAATGTAAAGATACTCCGTGCTTATGGATTAGAAGAATTAATATTATTAAAATGACAATGCTACCCAAAGCAATCTACAGATTCCGTTCAATCCCTATCAAAATGCCAATGACATTCTTCACAGAATGACATTTCACCAAAAAATAACCCTAAGATTTATATAGAATGATAAAAGGCCCTGAATAGCAAAAGCAGAACTGAGCAAAAAGAGCAGAGCTAAAGGCGTCACACTCTGTCTGATTTCAAAAGTTACTGCAAAGCTATGATAACCAAAACAACATGGTACTGACATAAAACCATACACAGGGACCAGTGGAACAGAACAGAGAATCCTGATATACATTTATGCATTTACAACCAACTCATTTTTGACAAAGGTGCCAAGAACCTACAATGGGGAAAGAACGATCTTTTCAATAAATAATGCTGGGAAAACTGGATGACTATATGCAAAAGAATGGAAGTAGACCCCCATCTCTCATGATACACAAAAATCAAATCAAAATGGATTAAAGACTTACATCTGAAACCTCAAATCTAAGACCTGTGAAACTAATACAAGAAAACATTAGAGAAATGCTCCAGGACATTGGTCTATGCAAAGATTTTTTTGTGGAAGACCTCAAACGCATAGGCAAATAAAGCAGAAATGGCCAAATGGGATTAGATCCAGCTAAAATGTTTCAGTATGGCAAAGGAAAAAACCAACAAAGTGAAAAGACAACCCATGGAATGGGAGAAAATATTCACAATCCATCTATCTGACAAGAGATTAATAACCAGAATATATAAGAAGCTCAGACAACTCAATAGCAAAAAACAAATAATGCAATTTAAAAATGGACAAAAGATCTAACATTTCATATATGAAATATCAAGTATATGAAAAAATGCTCAACATCACTAATCGTCAGAGCAATACAAATCAAAATCACATTGCAGTATCATTTTACCCTAGTTAAAATGGCTCATACCAAAAGACAGGCATAGAGAACAGTGCAGAGGTTTCTCAAATAACTAAAAATAGAAGTACCATATGATTGAACAATTCCAAAGGAAAATCCAAAAGAAAGGAAATCAATATGCTGCAAGAAATCTACACTCTCATGTTTATTGCAGCACTATTCACAGTAGCCAAAAATGGAATCAACCTAAATGACCATCAGTGGATGAATGAATAATGAAAATGTGGTATATATACACAATGGAATATTATTCAACCAAAAAAATAAAAGAATTATATTATTTGCAGCAACATAGATAGAACTAGAGGTCATCGTTTTAAATAAAATAAGCCAAGCCCAGAAAGACACATATCATATGTTCTCACTCACATGTGGGAGCAAAGAAAGGTGGATCTCATGAAAATAGAGTAGATTGGTGGTTACCAAAGGCCAGGAAGGAAAGGGGGAAGGCGTGGAGGATGAAAATGGAAAAAAAAGAATATACGTGTTTTTATTACCACTGAAATGCATGCTTTGAAATTATAAAGATAGCAAATTATATATGAATACTTTACCTTAATAAAAATAAGTTTAAGAAGTAAAATGCAAAACTATAAAACCTCTGAAAGACAGCAAAGAGAAAATCCAGATGACCCTGGGCTGAGCAAAGACTTTTTAAATGCATGATCCATAAAAGAAAGAAATGATAAGGCAGATTTCATTAAGATTAAAATTTTCTGCCCTTCTAAAGATGCTGTCAAGAAAATGAAAAGACAAGCCACAGACTGAGAGAAAACATTGCAAAAGGCTTATCTGATTAAGGACAAAATATACATAAAACTCCTAAAAAACAATAACACAGACAACCCTCTTTTAAAATTAGCAAAAGGCCTTTACAGTCACCTCACCAAAGTGGATATACAAATGGAAAGCAGACATATGAGAAGATACTTCACCGCATATATCATCAGGAAAATGCAAATTAAAACGATGAGATACCACTACACACCTGTTAGAATGGCCAAAATGTACAACATTGACAACACCAAATGCTGGTGACGATGTGGAACCACAGAAACTCTCATTCATTGCAGGTAGGAATGCAAAATGATACAGCCACTTTAATAGTTTGGCAGTTTCTTACATAACTAAATATATTTACTTTAGGATCCTGCAGTTGTGTCCATGGTATTTACCTGAATGAGTTTAAAACATATATTCACATGAAAACCTGCAAGCAAAGGTTTATAGCAGCTCTGTTTATAATTGCCGAAACATGGATGGAACCAAGATTATCTTGCTGTAGGTGAATGGATAAATAAACTGCAGTACATCTAGACAATGGGATATTATTCAGTGCTAGAAGGAAATGAGCTATCAAGCTATGAAAAGACATGGAGGAAACTTAAATGTATATCACAAAGTGAAATTTTTAAAAGCTGTATACTGTATAATTTCAAGTATGTGACATTCTGAAAAAGGCAAACAATAGAGGAGGTAGAAGATCAGTAGTTGTCAAGAGTTAGAGGGAGAGGGAGGGATGAATGAGTGGATCACAGAGAAGTTTTAGGGCAGTGAATCTGTTTTGCACGACACTGTGTATTAGTCTGTTCTCATATTGCTATAAAGAACTACCTGAGACTGGTAATTTATGAAGAATAGAGGTTTATGATTCACAGTTACACAGGCTTAACAGTCAGCATGACTGGGGGGCCTCAGGAAACTTAAATCATGGCGAAAGGTGAAGGAGAAGCAGGCATCTTCCTCACATGGCAGCAGGAGACAGGGAAGGGGGAAGTGCCACACACTTTTAACCATCAGATCTCATGAGACTTCACTATCACAAGAACAGCAAGGGGGACATCCACCCCCATGATCCAGTTACCTCTCACCAGGCCCCTCCTTCAGTTCAACATGAGGTTTG
This sequence comes from Colobus angolensis palliatus, assembly GCF_000951035.1. Taxonomy (NCBI): domain Eukaryota; kingdom Metazoa; phylum Chordata; class Mammalia; order Primates; family Cercopithecidae; genus Colobus; species Colobus angolensis. Next base: position 2,782,560 of record NW_012119376.1, on the reverse strand, counting down.
GGCAGGGACACAAGTCCAAATCATATCATTCTGTTCCTAGCTCCTCCCAAATCTCATGCCCTTCTCATATTGCAAAATTCAAGTATCTCTTCTCAATAGTGCACCAGTCTTAACTTGTTTCAGCATTACCTCAAAAGTTTGTAGTCCAGACTCTCACCTGAGACAAGGTAAGTCCTTTCCACCTATGAGCCTGTAAAATCAAAAGCAAATTAGTTACTTCCAAGATACGGTGAGGATGCAGGCATTGGGTAAATGCTCCCATTCCTAATGGGAGAAATTGGCCAAAACAAAGGGGCTGCAGGCACCATGCAAGTCTGAAACCGACCAGGGCAGTCATTCAATCGTAAAGCTCCAAAATAATCTCCTTTGACTCCGTGTCTCACATCCAGGTCATGCCAATGCAAGGGGTGGGCTCCCAAGGCCTTGGGCAGCTCCACCCCTGTGGCTTTGCAGGGTACAGCCCCCTTGGCTGCTTTCACAGGCTGGTGTTGAGTGTCTGTGGCTTTTCCAGGTGCGTGATGTAAGCTATCAGTAGGTCTACCATTCTGGGGTTTAGAGGATGGTGGCCCTCTTCTCACAGCTCCACTAGGCAGTGCCCCAGTGGGGATGCTGCATGGGGGCTCCAACCCCACATTTATTCTCTGCACTCCTCTGGTAGAGGTGCTCCATGAGTGCTCCACCAGTGCAGCACACCTTTGCCTGGACATCCAGGCATTTCCATACATTCTTTGAAATCTAGGCAAAGGTTCTCAAACCTCTGCTCTTACCTTCTGCACACCTATAGGCCCAACACCATGTGGATGCCACCAAGGCTTGGGGCTTGTACCCTCTAAAACCATGGCCCAAGCCACACCTTGGTCCCTTTAAGCCATGGCTGGAGCTGGACCAGCTAGGGTGCCATGTCCCAGGGCTGCACAGAGCAGTTGGCCCTGTATCTGGCTCATGAAACCATTTTTTCTTTCTAGGTCTCCAAGCCTGTGATGGCAGGGTCTGCCATGATGGTCTGTGAAATGCCCTAGAGACATTTTCCCCCACTGTCTTGGCTATTAACATTTGGCCCCTCTTTACTTAAGCACATTTGGGTGATAGGCTTGTATTTTGCCCCAGAAAATAGGTTTTTCTTTTGTACCACATGGTCAGGCTGCACATTTTCCAAACTTTTATGCTCTGCTTTTTAAATATAAGTTCTAGTTTCGGATAATCTGTTTGTTCATGCATATGAGCGTATACTTTTAGAAACAGCCAGGTCGCCTCTTGAATGCTTTGCTGCTTAGAAATTTCTTCTGCCAGATACCCTAAATCATCTCTCTCAATTTCAAAGTTCCACAGATCTCTAGGGCAGGGGCAAAATGCCTCCAGCCTCTTGGCTAAAGCGTAGCAAAAATGACCTTCCTCCAGTTCCCAATAAGTTCCTCATCTCCATCTGAGACCACCTGAGGCTGGATGGACTTCATTGTCCATATCATTATCAGCATTTTGCTCAAAATCATTCAACAAGTCTCTAGGAAGTTTCAAACTTCCCCACATCTTCCTGTCTTCTTCTGAGCCTTCCACACTGTTCCAGCCTCTGCCTGTTACCCAGTTCCAACATTGCTTCTACATTTTCAGGTATCTTTATAGCAGTGCCTCACTCCCTGTACCAATTTTCTATATCAGTCTGTTTTCACAGTGCTATAAAGAAGTATCTGAGACTGGGTAGTTTATGAAGAAAAGAGATTTAATTGACTCACCGTTCCACAGGCTGCACAGGAAGCATGACTGGGAGGTTTCAGGAAACTTACAGTCATGTGGAAGGGAAAGGGGAAGCAGGCACCTTCTTCACACGGCAGTAAGAGAATGAAGGGGGAGGTGCCACACACTTTTTTTTTTTTTTTTTTGAGACAGAGTCTTGCTCTGCGCCCAGGCTGGAGTGCAGTGGCCGGATCTCAGCTCACTGCAAGCTCCGCCTCCCGGGTTTATGCCATTGTCCTGCCTCAGCCTCCCGAGTAGCTGGGACTACAGGCGTCCGCCACGTCGCCCGGCTAGTTTTTTGTATTTTTTAGTAGAGACGGGGTTTCACCGTGTTAGCCAGGATGGTCTCGATCTCCTGACCTCGTGATCCGCCCGTCTCGGCCTCCCAAAGTGCTGGGATTACAGGCTTGAGCCACCGCGCCCGGCCGCCACACACTTTTAAACCATCAGATTTCATGAGAACTCGCTGTCACAAGAACAGCAAGGGAGACATCCACCCCCATGATCCATTCACCTCCTACCAGGCCTCTCCTCCTATTCAAAAGGAGATCTGAGTGGGGACACAAATCCAAACCATATCACACTATAACAGTAGATATATGTCATTATAAATTTGTCCAAACTCATGGAATGCACAACATCAAGAGTAAACCCTAACATGGACTCTGGGTAATACTGATGGATCAATGCAGGTTCATCAATTGTGACAAATGTGCCACTTAAGTTGGGGAGTTTAATAATGGAGGAAGCTATGCATAGTGGGGAAGAGAAGATAAGGGAAATATCTGTACCTTCCTCCCAACTTTTCTGTGAACTTAAAACTGCTCTAAAAAATAAAGTGTTTTTTAAAAAATAGTGCATTTATAACCACTGTGACTACCATTACCACCGCTTCTAGTATTTCTTATATCCCTTTTCTGCTACATATTTCTCCTTAGTGCTTAGTAATTAATCTTTTATTTTATGCATATATGTGTGCATATATTTAATGCATATATGTGTGATATTAATGGATATTAAATATATTGTAATGAATTTGTGGCTGACTCTGGAGAGTGGGATTGCATAGGTAGGTATTTGAAGCACAGTGTTTACTTTTTTTACTTTTACTTCTCTGAATAGTATGAGAGTGTGAATGACAACTTACCTCATAAAGGTTTTTGAGCATTGGCTGGGCGTGGTGGCTCACACCTGTAATCCCAGCACTTCGGGAGGCCGAGGCGGGCAGATCACAAGGACAGGAGATCGAGACCATCCTGGCTAACACGGTGAAACCTCGTCTCTACTAAAAAAAAATACAAAAAACATTAGCCAGGTATGGTGGTGGGCGCCTGTAGTCCCAGCTACTCGGGAGACTGAGGCAGGAGAATGGTGTGAACCCAGGAGGTGGAGCTTGCAGTGAGCCGAGATTGCGCCACTGCACTTCAGCCTGGGTGACAGAGCGAAACTCAGTCTCAAAAAAAAAACAAAAAAAAAAAGGTTTTTGAGCATTAAGTGATATAATATCTGAATAGTATTTAGCACAGCCCTTGACATAATGAAATTCTGCCTGTATGCATTACTACTGTCGTTGAAATTGTTAAGTGACATCTTTTAGCAATGCCTGTATGTATGAAGGTTCTGTCTGCGTCCTGTGCATTCCATCCAAGTCAAAGGATAATAGAGTATACCAGAATGAGATTATCCAAGGCCTTTGACATAAGAATTTCTGGAACTATCTAGTAAAATTGGAAAGAGCCTCTAAAGACTCATTTTGGAGATTATTTACAAGTGTTCTATCCTCTCTTATGACGTTAGATATATCAACCTTGGAAATGGATGCTTATGTCAACTGGGCACACAATGTTTTCTCTTCACACCAAGTGATGTTATCTTTGATCCAGTGCTGACCCAGGCTCTCTTTGCCACTGTAGTAGAGAATTTAACTGATAGTTCTAGCTCTCTTCTGCCTGATCTTGTCCTGACCTCTGAAGAGATGAAGCCCTCTTATATATAGATGGTCCTGTCTGCAACTCATCTGGAACTTATAAGCTAAAATTTCAGAAGAGAGATATATTAGGCAACCCTTCTAATCTTTGAAACATCTTTTAGGTCCACTTGCACACACTGTGGTTCTGATTATGGCCTCTAGTAAATGTTAATGATAGAAAAACAGCTTTTATTTTGGTGCATTAAGCTTATATTGACCATTTTGAGTATAAAATCAGATAAACTGAAATTTAACACTTGTTCTCTTTCTGAAATGTGTTTACCCTTATATATTTTTTGTTAGTTGAGTTTTTAAATGCTAATTTTAAAGACTCATAATTAGGTGACATTTTATTTTTACTTAGTTTAAGAATTTAATTCATATTTTATTAATGAATTGTAGACTACTATATTTTTAAAATAAAGGAGAGCCTATGTGTTACAAAATAGCAAGTAACATGGTTTTTTTAGCTTATATTTTTCATTGTTGAAAATAAATCTAATATCTGTCTATAAATTACATTTTGGATCTAAATCTATACACTGGTTGTTATTTAGTTCTTGTATTTTATATATGAGTTATATAATTAGTTATGCATGTCTGTAAACTTTATATATTTTATAATTATATTTTTCTGTTAATATATTTTCATTCACATTTTATAAATATTGAAATTATTTCACAAAAATACAATATTTGTGTTTTAAAATAATTTAATCCTTAGTAGATAAGTTTATAAAACAAAAATAGTAACAGAGATCTTGCCATTTTACCTTATTAATAAGTGATACATCAGTCAAACAGTGCTAAAGCCAATGCCGTAGAAATAAGATTAATGTGACCATTACGGCCTTCTTTCAGCACGTCCAGTAAATTCTGGATGGATGCCCTTTATATTTAAAAGAGTGCCCTGAGACAGGAGAGACTTAAAGCACAAAATGTAGCATTAAAGTAAACTCAATTTTCAACTATGTTTCCTCACCTAGACAGCATATGTAGGGTAAATATATTTTGAAAAACCATTAAAGAATCTGGTAGGTATTTTTCAAGATCACAAATATGAACTGGAGCATACCTGACTAAATTGTAAACAGAACTGCAGGATAGCTGATGTTTACGTTTAATGGGCAACAAACGCCAAGTCAGTAACCTCTATTAAAATTGGAATCGGTAATCCCTGATTCACAACAGTGAAAGCCAAATTATGTAATCTTAAATACTACTAGTTCAACAAATATTTGAAGACTTACTATGGTACCCTACACTAGTAAATATATGTGTATTTTAAAATCTGCAATTAATGTTTAATTCTATATGAACTTAGTTTTAAAATAGGCTAAATAATTTAAAATATAACTTTTTCATATTCATGCAGTGAAGTTACTGAGTACCTACAGATGCCTGGCACTGTGCTGGAAACTGTAGCATATATTGTTTCAGTACTCTTTTTTGAAAATTTTAGAAAGCAATAATTTGGATCAGAATATTGTATCAGTTTGCCTGGAGTTGCTACCTATTTTGAAATCTTTGAAATGCTGTGTGTGTGTATACACACACACAGCGTAAAATATATACATATGGCAAAATTAAAAGCAACTAAATGAAGTCATTCTATTTATCAGTACAGTCTTGCACTTATTTCAAACAGAATTGAAATATGTTATCTGCTTGTTATATTCTATGCCTCCAAGCCTTCTGATTAGTACTTCTTAGAATTCTCATAAAAATTTCCAAAGAAAATGGTGGTTATTTCAAAAGACAAGATATAATGTCCATTTTTAATTTTGTCTTTAGAAATATATATTCAAGGAAATTTGTATCTTAGATTAAATGAAATGTTTTTAATTTTTTTTTACTGAAATTGTTTAGTTGGGCCCTACATATTAATCATACGTATAACTAGAAAACTTGCTAAGAATAAATTTTAGAGAAATAATATGTAATGGTTGTTTACATGTTTAATTGCATATGTCAGTGATGTAAAATTTAAGAAACCTTAAGAGATTTTTACATAGATGGCACAAAAATGTAAAATATTTTCATGCTTAAAATAAGCTAAGCAACCTGGTTTTCTTTACATAAAGTTTGTTATTCACTTTTTTTTATTGAAGGGGATATTTATATTCCAGCTCAAATGAGGGTTGAATTGGTTTAGTCTGTGTGTATTGTTCCATGAAGAGAAAGGCTAAGTGATTTTAGCATAGACACCAAAGCTACTATCCTTGTTTGTCCTTATTACTTCTTGAAGGAAAATGTTATTCATCTAAGTTATTACATATTGGTGTGTCTATGGTTTATATTAGTAATAAAAAGACAATTGAAAAGAATGAAGAAAATGTATCAAAGTTCTTATGAGATTGACTAAAACTACGGTTTTTACATAGCCTTAAATATATTTTTTAATCTTAAACATAAGCATTTGCCCAACCTTACAGAACACTTTTTATATTCTTATAAATATATTGATTGTTTTTTTTTCTTCTAGGGGATATTCGTCTAACCCCAGAGGACTTTGCTAGAGCTCAGAAGTACTGCAAATATGCTGGCAGTGCTCTGCAGTATGAAGATGTAAGCACTGCTGTACAGAATCTACAAAAGGCGCTCAAGTTACTGACGACAGGCAGAGAATGAAGCCTTTGTATAACAGACCCATGTATTTTTGGCATGAGGAACTAACAGTCCATTACTCTATCTTCAGCCTATCAGGATCACAGTTTTAAGGAAGACTTGGTTTCGTTTAATATGACAATGAAATCTGTGTGTATCAGATTTTTATTGAAGCATTCATCAGCAGCCTCAACCAGTTTTCATTGTCCATTTAGTAGATTCAGTCATCTCTGAGTATATAGGGCTGATGTCAGCAAGACCCTAAAAATTCCCATTGAATCCTGCTTCAACAAATGAAAACACACCTCTATAAAATGTATACTGGGAATAACCTTTGTATTTACATACATTAGGGGAATTTTTTAAAATCTGTAATGTTTGGACAAACAGATATTACTTTGCTATAAAATTATAAATGTAACTTTTAATAAAGATTGCCAGAATATTCTAAATTAGAAATTATGTTTTTGTTTCCCTCAAGACATTAAACAAATATGAACATTCTAAACTGCTGGATTAATCTGAAAAGACATTCAGTTCAAATTTTTTTTTATTCTCATGTTAAATATAACTCCATTAAAAGTTTAAATATTTCATGGGAGAAAATATGATAAGGTAAAGAGGTAGAATCACTTTCAGACTTAAGAATAATGTTGATTTCCCAAATGCTTTACCTTATCTATTAAAGCATAAGATGAATTGGTATTTGCTTCATAGGCAGTTTGACTGCATGTATTAGAGAATGAAAAGAAGATACTTGCCTGGAAACTTGGTGCTTTAAATTAAGGTACTCCTCTGCTGCTGTAGAATGGATTCCACACAGTGGATAGCTATGGATGATTCAGAATATTATGTTTAGATTCCCATTTGTTAAGTTTATAAATTTTGTGGGGAATTATGAACTTACTGTGTACCACCTGCATTTGTACTGTGTGAAAAATAAATACAAGGATTCATTTAGCTAATTCAACTTACTACAAAGACAAATGTCTGTTTTTATTTGCCTGCTAGAATTGTCTTTTTTAAAAGTCATTTTTATTTATAGGAATATGGGTGTTTCTATAGGAAGAGACAGTTTTTCGTTGTTGTTGTTTTTAAAGATAAATTTCACAAAGTTACCTGAAATTTATCTGGTCCATTTTATTCATGCTACTAAGATGGAAATCTTTAAACACAAGGGTGAGCAAGCTTTGGCCCATGGATTGGCCACCTGTTAATGTAAATAAAGTTTCTTTGAAACAAGCCTATACTCATTCATTTATGTTTTGTCTGTGGTTGCTTCCACAACTGCAGAGTTGTATGGCTTGCAAGTCCGAAAACATTTACTGTTTGGCCCTCTAAGAAAAAGACACCTAGTCTAATGGCCTGTTTGGGAAAAAACGCATCACTAACTCATAATCATTTATATCCATTATTTTCTGCATAAATGTAATGCTATTGTACAAGGTTTGGTAGAATAAATATTCAGACTATTCTAAATTATCACAAAAATATCCCCAAAAATCATGCCTCCTAAAAAACATTTTCCTATCTTTTACAAGATGTATGAACATTTGTAGAGTTCCACATTTGCATCCAGAAATCCAGTGCTCTTCAGAACGTTACTAGATCGCCAGGATGACCTTTAGTGTTATACGATGTTCAGCAAATTTTAATTTAAACCTTGGTATGTCTGGACACTAAAAAGTAAACCTATCACCTCGTATTTCATACCGTACTTTTTGGTTCCCGGTTGGGAGAGCACATGGAGGGAAGGAGATGATATAGAAACTATGGAGTTCACTGATAGTGGGCTGCATGGTGTGACAGAGCCCTTCTCTGTAAAATGGAAATGACACCACTAGCCATCTCAATAGTTACGAGAATTAAAAGAGATACAGTACCCGAAGTGCTTAGCACCTTGGTAGCATTTCATAAATGTTTAGTGTCAATAGTAATGCTCTAGTAGTGTAAATTGTTAATAATTTATTTCCCAAGTATCAGGAAATCCCAGTTGTCTATGTGGCCCAGTGCTTAAAAATGCCTTCTTGCATGAGGGGATTGAACTATACAATGTTTAACTTTGTATTTGTATTTTTTCCTATAAAATGTTACAGTAAAATTAGGAGATGTGTTCTGATGTAACAATAGGATGAGCAATTTTCATTTATTCCTTCAATATATATTTACTGAATAGCTACTATGTGCCTGGTATTGTTCTTTGCAAGCAGAAACAGCAGGAAAAAAAAAATCCCTCCGTCACAGAGTTTAACATTCTAAAAGGGAGGAAATAGATAATAAAATATACAGTACATTTCATCAGTGGCTCTCCGAGTGTGATTGGAAATACAAATCTTGGGCCCCACATGTCCTCCAATCAGAAACTCTAGGGATGGTTCCCAGCCTTCTGAGTTTTAAGAGACACTTAAGGTGGTCCCTAAAATTTGAGTGGTTTAGTTCTACCCAAATTAGAAATGTTGCAAGTCTGAGAACAGATTCTCCTGAAACTGGTTCTCAAAGGTGTGGTGTCTGGATGACCAGCATCAGCATCACTTGCGAACTTTAAAGTTCTGGGGACCACACTATGGGAACTTCTGTATTAAATAGTGATAAATGCTATGCAGGAAACATTGAGGACAGGATAGGAGATGTTTAGGTGTGTACAGACATACGCATATTTCAATAGGATAGCCAGCATAGACCTCCCCGAGGTAACATTTGAGCAAAGAAGGAAAAGAGTAGTTAGGCAGATACATACATAGAGGAAGAGCATTCCCAACAGGTAAGACAGAAATAAGGTCAGAGGGTAGAAGTGGGAGAAAAGCTGGTGAGGGAGCTAAAAGCTTAGGATCATACAACTTCTTTGTTAGGGACTTGACTAGGAGCTATATGGAAAGGTTTTCAGCAGAAGCGTAGCCTGATGTGACTTGACTTTTGAAATAATCATATTGGCTCCTATGTTGAGAATAGACCATAAGGAGGGTAGTAAGTAAGGAAGGAAGCTGGGAGACCAGTTAAAAGAGTATTAACAATAGGCCTGGGGCAGTGGTTAGCACCTGCAACCCTAGCACTTTGGGAGCCGAGGCAGGTGAATCACTTGAGGACAGGAGTTTGAGACCAGCATGGCCAACATGGGGAAACCCTGTCTCTAGCAAATATATATGAATATATATATTTATCATATAAATGTATGTATATAAAAATCATATATATTAGCCTGGCATGGTGGCATGCACCTGTAATGCCAGCTACTCAAGAGGCTGAGGCAGAAGAATTGCTTGAACCCAGGAGGCGGAGGTTGCAGTGAGCAGAGATGGCGCCACTGCACTCCAGCCTGGACGATAGAGCGAGACTCCTTCTCAGAAAAAAAATATTACAATAATCAAGGTGAGATGTTACGATGTCTTAGTCCAGGAGTAGCCTTGGGGGTAATAAAATGGGATTGGTTTCTGGCAGCTTTTTTTTAAGTAGAGCCACAGGATTTCTGTAAACTGGATATGAGGTATGAACATAAAAGAAGGAGTAAAGGTTGACTCCAGATTTTTCACCTGAATGCCTGCAAGGAATAAGTAATCACGTACTGCAGTAGGGAAAGTTGCGGAATTCCTCTCACACTTAGATTGAAGTGCAATGTTTCCAAGTAGTTGTGACCATTCCAAGTGAAATTGATAACAGTGTTTTGTCAATGCGGCAGAGGGAGAAGAAAAAATAAGGTTCTTTTGACAGTGATGGCCACAAATATCTCACCAAATCACTGCTGAATGAAGCCGCAAGCCAAGAATAGTTCCCATGGTTCACATGGCCGAGGAAGTTTACTGACATCAGGACTACACGAAGAAAAAGACTCCAGTTATGGGTCTTGAAAATTAATATCCTCAGATGCTTGTAGAATTTATATATCACTTGTAATTCTAGAAATGTGAGAATTCTATGTATACATTAAAAGGTTATATGCTGTCTTTTCTAAAGAAATGCCCTAATAGCAGCATTGTGCAAATATTTTCAACCCTCAAAGAATAATAGCTAATGGAGTTCATGGGTTTTGGTTATCAGCACTGCTTCCTCTCTTCACGCATTTCTTTCTTTCTTTTCTTTTCTTTTTTTTTTTCCTTAACTTGACTCATTTTGGAACATTTGGATCATATCTTCTATTTTGGCCCATGAACAAAGTTTCATCAGTAGAAAAGTTAAGACATCCAACAAAAACAACAACAACAAAAAAGCAGAAACCTCTGCATACACAAACGACTCTGACAGCTTTGTAGAGAGCAGGGAATCTCCCAACATGGAGGTTGAGATCTGAGAATGGACAGACTGCCTGCTCAAGTGGGTCCCTGACCCCTGAGTAGCCTAACTGG
>NW_012119376.1:2759391-2769147 GCF_000951035.1 Colobus angolensis palliatus | reverse complement strand
CCTGGTTGGTTGTAATCGTTGAAGTCTATGTGGAATTCTAAAACTGCAGGCTTGTTCATTGGAGTATACTTAATTAGGGCCAATTCTAAGTAAGCACTACTTCAATAATAATCATAATAGCTAACATTTCAGTGTTTGCTAAACGTCAGATACTATTCTAAGTATTTTGCATGTATTAATTCATTTAATATTGCCAGTGGTCCTGAGAGGTAGGCTTTATTTCTGTTTCAAGATCAGGAAAGTGAGCCACAGAGTAACAAACTTGCCTAAGGTAACACAGCCAATATTTACTTCTAAGCTCAGACTGCCTGTTTCAGATCATAAGAATTATCATCCATATAAGTAAGTCACCTGTTACATTATGAGTACAATGAGACGTTATGAGTTCCACATTATCAAGGTCATTGGACAGTTCCTTTTATTAGTGAGAGGTGTTAGCAGCTAAATTTTTCTATTATGTGGGCCATATGTTCCAATTGACAGTGAGTGCTAGGCAGTGAACACAGGGTATGAACTTGAAAATCTGATTGCACCCTCAATATCTGGAATATACACTGGTCTATGACCTGAAATTGTCTAGAATGCAGCAATCCAAAGGAATAATAAGTAGGATTTGAGTAATGCTACAATGGAGTCATAGGTCATTTTGGAGAAGCTGTTCCACATCATTAGGGAGTCTCGGTTTCCCAGATGTGCCTGTTTTATCCTTTTTATTTTAAATAACATCACTGTCTTTCCTAACTAAAAATTCTTCATCTTCAGGAAATAAGATTAAGATATGGACTGAAAATATAAAATTAGCAATAATGTTTATTATTAGATATTTCCTCAATTAAATTTCTCCCTGAAAGTCTTAGGCAAAAGCCCCTGTCTCTTACTTCATATATCAAGTTTGGAGGGAAAGACATAATTGCATAGCAGTATTCCATGAATATAACTTAATGGAGAACTGGCTTCAGAATTCCACAATATTGGGAAGTCTTGTCAAATATTGTCATTCATATGTTCAAAAATATTCATATTTATTGAGCATCTACCATCAAATATTTAATATGATAATGCCATACTGGAGATTTTTTGTGAGATACAGTAATTCTTCCTAAAGAAAGTCAGGGAAAGCTTCACAGATAAGGTTGAGCTGAAGGTTTGGCAGGCGGGGAAACAAGGAGAAGTAAGCAGAGAGAAAAGCACAAGCAATGCCATGGAGGAAAAAAATGTGGGCAATTCAGGGAACTCAAGTAATTTAGTGTTGCTATGCATATGGCCTATGGGGGCCAGAAGTGTAAATGTGTTATGGGTGGGGTGGGGACGGGGAGGGGAATGTGTTATGACCAAATTGTATCCCTTCAAAATTCACATTTTGAAGCACTGATCTCCAGTGTGACTGTGTTCAGAGATAAGTCCTAAAGGGAGTCAATTAAGGTTACAAGAGATCATAAAGACCCTAATCCTAAAGGTCTGCTGTCCTTATAGGAAGAGGAAGAGCCACCGGAGCTGGCTCATTCTGTATGTGTACAGAGAAGAGGCCATGTGAGGACATGGAGAGGCTCCAATACGCTCTTAATCCTATATCAGTTTCCTGCTTTAATTCATCCCGTGGAATTGTTTTGTCTTTTCGACCCCTCAGCTATATTATTTATATTGTGATATAGGGGATAATCAGAGTCCCCTGAGAAGGAGCAAGGAAATTGGATTGTCTATTGTGCTATGTTTATATACTTTCTGTATATAATGCTTTCTGTATAAAACCAGTAATACCCCCAGAAACAACAGTAACTTAGCAAAATTACTATTTGCCACTTCACTTTTTTTATCATGTAAGTTAAACTTTATTTATTTACATGTGTCTCCCTCATTAGATGCTAAGTTCCTTGATATTTTATACATTTTTGTGAATTCCTGGTAATTCACATGAAGCCTGATGCATTATAAGTATTCTGAACTGGTGAAATAAATATATGAATGGGCAAAAAATACATATACTAAAATGATCAAATAAAGGTTATGTTCAGAAACCTCTGTTCTGTTATATGGTAGTGTGATTTAAGATTATAATAACTGCATCAAAACGCTCTGAAATCACTTGTTAATCTTACTTATCAAAAACATCCAGTCCATGCCACCCAGCAATCTCGATTCTTAATTCAAATGCGTGGTTCTTTTTCTTTTGACACCATGAAGCATGACGTCAGGTATGCTCAGGACATTCTTAGAATCTACACTAGCCGGACGCGGTGGCTCAAGCCTGTAATCCCAGCACTTTGGGAGGCCGAGACGGGCGGATCACGAGGTCAGGAGATCGAGACCATCCTGGCTAACACGGTGAAACCCCGTCTCTGCTAAAAAGTACAAAAAGCTAGCCAGGTGAGGTGGCGGGCGCCTGTAGTCCCAGCTACTCGGGAGGCTGAGGCAGGAGAATGGCGTAAACCCGGGAGGCGGAGCTTGCACTGAGCTGAGTTCCGGCCACTGCACTCCAGCCTGGGTGACAGAGCGAGACTCCGTCTCAAAAAAAAAAAAAAAAAAAAGAATCTACACTAATAACATCCTAGTTACAGACATACATGACATTTGTTAGCAGCTTATATGTTCTTGGTCTATCTATACTCTGACAGAGATTAATATATTCAAGCTCAATGGAGTGAAGAAGTAGCAAGGTGTATCTTAAAAACAAGGAAAAAATATTTAGACCACAGTGAAAATGGAAAATATTTACAATGTCTGAGGAAATTGTAAGTGGAAAGTTATTTCTCCAGATGAAGGGGAAGTGGAAATTTAAAACGAAAGCCACCATTGACATATGAACATTTTGGGAAAGTTAGAACTCATTTGATTTTTTTTCCTTCAATATTTAATCTTTTCTTCTGCCTACTGGTTCAAAGTTAAAAAACTGAAACAAAGGTGTGAAGATGATAAAACCATAGGCACAGGACGCTGCCATTCAGAGGGGTCTGTTCTGAATCAGGAAGCTGGTGTTCTGGTACTCATTGTGGCAATCTGTTATTTCTACCAGAAAATCGGCCCTTCTGAACCTCCTGTGAGCTTTAGTTTTCCCACAAAAACTATACGCAGACAAAACTAGATTTCTATCTTGTGTTGAAGATCTGAAATTCAAGTCTCTGAATAATACTTAGACTTCTGCAAACAAAATTTGGGATGAGGTCTGTGGCCCTTGAAACGCCCACATTTTAACTAGACATAACATGTTTTTAAAACTTAAATCTTGACATTCATCCTATTCTGTGAGTAAATATCCCCTGAACATCTTCTGTTAATATACCAAGAATTCAGTAAATAAATCCCTTTGAACTAAGTTAAATCAAAGATCATAGTAGCAAAAGAACTGCTGTTCCTTTGGGCAGGGAATATTCTTCTGTCAGTGTAAAGATTGTCAATGAGCACAAACCTGAAGAAGGCTTAAGAGCAAAGAGCATTGCCAAGAATAAACAGAGTCATTTCATAATGATAAAGTGGCTCAGTCAAGAGGATATAACAATCTTAAAGGTTTATGCGCCTACCCACAGAGGTTAAAAATAGGTGAAGCAAAAGCTAATACAACTTCAAAGAGAAAAATAGATTTTGACACCCTCTCAATAATTGCTGGAACCATTAAAAAATATGACTAGCGCCTTGGATCCAAAATAAATTGTCCCTTATGACCCTGAATGACACGGTGTTTTTTTTTCTCTTCAGTGAACTCTCTTTGGGGGTGACTCCTATATAGAATGGTATAAAAATGATTCACTCCTGAATGGAGATTTTCTATGCTGATGAAGATTGTAAACAACATGCCTGCCTTTTTTGGTCCTGAATTTAAAGGGAAACACAAGATGTGTTTAGTTATTTACAAACGAGTATATATTCTTGTTGATCCTTTTTTCAATACTGTCTTGAGATACTGTTTGTAAGTATCCCCCATAAGTATTTCCAAAAGTCTGCCAACCAAGCAGTTTAGAAGAATTTATTCCAAGTTCCTATAGCAAAACTCTGAGATGAATTTATTATTTTCTGGTACCATTTATGAGAAAAATTTCAGCTTTGAAGGTAGAATAGCATACAGAATCCTGTTAAATAGTACATTTGTATATGTCTCTGTATGATATATATCAGATATACACATATGTATCACTAACCCCTCTGAAAATATTGTTTTAATTGTGTGGAACCAAAAGCAAAGTAAATCAGAAAATAACTTATTTTCTAATCTCATCTGCCAATGTTGGAGATGACTTTTTGTTCCTGTCGTATGAGGTAGTTATGTCTCCACAAAATCACTGCAAATGATTGAACCATTTCTGATGAATGATCTTTGACCTACTGCATAGACACAGTAGATATTCAATTAATATCAATTCAACACACTTTGGTTAAGTGCAAAGCACTGAGAACATAAAGTTTTCATTGGAGGTGTCTGCCACTCAGGAGCTTAACGTCTATTTAGGGACACAGATGTGCACAAACATAATTGAAGGCATAGTTTAAATGCCAAAAAGAAGACACATTAATGCATTGCTATTGAAACTTAAATTTTTTTTTTTCAAACTGTGGTAACTGCGTCACTACATTTCACTGGGATGACAGCATTTGAGTTGCACGTTACAGAATGAGTAGAATTTCAATAGGTAAAGTGAGATGGGTAATTAAGGTAAGAGGAGGCATAAGAGGAAAAATATGATTGTGGGGAAGCAAGTAATTTGTGTCAATAGTAGCGAAACGGCCATGTTAGTCCTAAGGAGAGGCTGTTTAGTTTATATATCTATTCAATATATCAATGAATATATTTTTGAAACAAATTACTCCTTGTTTGCATGTTTTACTAATTTGAATTTTAAAGTTTAGCCTACTGCCTTGTCTTAGTCCATTCAGGCTACAACAAAATACCTTAGACTGGGTAATTTATAAACAATACAAATGTACTACTTACAGTTCTGGAGGCTGGGAAGTACAAAATCAAGGCACCAGCAGATTCAGTATCTGCTGAGCGCTCTCTGCTTTATAGACGGTGCCTTCTTGCTGTGTCCCCACATGGCAGAAGGGGTAAACAAGCTCACTCTGGCTTCTTTTATAAGGGCACTAATCCCATTCACGAAGGCTCTGCCCTCATGACTTAAGCACTTCTCAAAAGCCCCTGCCTCTTTTTTTCTTCTTCAACTGTTACTTTAAGTTCAGGGGTACATGAACAAGATGTTCAGATTTGTTACATAGGTGAAAATGTGCCATGGTGGTTTGCTGCCCAAATCATCCCATCATGTAGGTATTAAGCCCAGCATCCATTAGCTATTCTTCCTGATGCTCTCTCTATCCCCAGCCTTCCACCATCAGCAGGCCCTAGTGTATGTTGTCCCCTGCCCCCAATACGTCCATGTGTTCTCATCATTTGGTTCCCATTTATAAGTGAGAACATGTGGTGTTTGGTTTTCTGTTCCTGCATTAGTTTGCTCAGGATAACAGCTTCCAGCTCCATCCATGTCCCTACAAAGGACATGATAGTGTTCTCTTTATGGCTGGATAGTATTCCATGGTGTATATGTACTATGCTTTCTTTATCCAGTCTATCATTGATGGGCATTTGAGTCGATTCCATGTATTTGCTGTTGTGAATAGTGCTGCAGTGAACATATGCATCCATGTATCTTTATAATAGAATGATTTATATTACTTTCGATATATACCCAGTAATGGGATTCCTGGGTCAAATGGTATTTCTGGTTCTAGGTCTTTGAGGAATCAACATACTGTCTTCCACAATGGTTGAACTAATTTACACTCCCACTAACAGTGTAAAAGTGTTCCTTTTTCTCCACAGCCTTGTCAGAATCTGTTATTTGTTGACTTTATAATAATTGCCATTCTGACTGGCATTAGATGGTATCTCATTGTGGCTTTGCTTTGCATTTCTCTAATGATCAGTGGTGTTGATCTTTTTTTCATGTTTGTTGGCAACATGTATGTCTTATTTTGAGAAGTGTCCTGTTCATGTCCTTTGCCCACTTTTAAAAGAGGTTGTCTGGTTTTTCTTGGAAATCTGTTTAAGTTCCTTGTAAACTCTGGATATTAGACCTTTGTCCAATAGATAGAGTGCAAAAATTTTCTCCTATTCTGTAGGTTGTTTGTTCACTCTTTTACTGTGCAGAAACTCTTTAGTTTACTTAGATACCGTTTGTCAATTTTTCCTTTTGTTGCAATTGCTTTTGGTGTTTTTGTCATGAAATCTTTGCCTGCAGTTATGTCCTGAATGGTATTTCCTGGGTTTTCTTCTAGGGTTTTTATAGTTTTGGGTTTTATCTTTAAGTCTTTAATCCATCTTGAGTTGATTTTTGTATATGGTGTAACAAAGGAGTCCAGTTTCAATTTTCTGCATGTGACTAGCCAGCACTTCCAGCATCATTTAGTAAAAAGGGAATCCTCTCTCCATTGCTTGTTTTAGTCAACTTTATTGAAGATCAGATGGTTGTAGGAGTGCAGTCTTATTTCTCAGTTCTCTATCCCGTTCCATTCGTCTCTGTGTCTGTTCCTGTACCAGTACCATGCTGTTTTGGTCACTGTAGCCTTGTAGTAGAGTTTGAAGTCATGTACTATGATGCCTCCAGCTTTGTTCTTTTTGCTTAAGATTGTCTTGGCTATTTAGACTCATTTTTGCTTCCATATAATTTTAAAATAGTTTTTTCTAATTCTGCGAAGAATGTCAATGGCAGCTTAATGTGAATAGCATTGAATCTATAAATTACTTTGGATAGTATGGCCATTTTCACTATATTGATTCTTCCTATGCATGAGCAAAAAACATTTCTCCATTTGTTTTTGTCTGTTAGAAGGAAAACTAACAAATAGAAAGGAATAGCATTAACATCAACAAAATGACATCCACACCAAAACCCCATCTGTAGGTCACCAACATCAAAGACCAAAGCTAGATAAAACCACAAAGATGGAGAGAAACCAGAGCAGAAAAGTTGAAAATTCCAAAAACAGACTGCCTCTTCTCCTCTAAAGGATCACATCTCCTTATGAACAAGGGAACAAAACTGGATGGAGAATGAGTTTAACGAGTTGACAGAAGTAGGATTCAGAAGGTCGGTAATAACAAACTTCTCTGTGCTAAAGGAGCATGTTATAACCCATCTCAAGGAAGCTAACAAACTTGAAAAAAGGTTAGATGAATGGCTAACTAGAATAAACACTGTAGAGGAGGCCTAAAATGACCTTATGGAGCTGAAATCACAAGAGCTTTGTGATGCACACATAAGCTTCAATAGCCAATTTGATCAAGTGGAAGAAAGAGGATCAGTGATTGAAGATCAAATTAATGAAATAAAGTGAGAAGACAAGATTAGAGAAAGAAGAGTGAAAGAAAATAACAAAGCCTCCAAGAAATATGGGACTATGTGAAAAGACCAAATACATGTTTGATTGGTGTACTGGAAAGTGATGGAGAGAATGGTACCAAGTTAGAAAACATTCTTCAGGATATTATCCAGGAGAATTTCCCTAACCTAGCAAGGCAGGCTAACATTCATATTCAAGAAATACAGAGAACACCACAAAGATACTCCTCGAGAAGAGCAACCCCAAGACACATAATTGTCAGATTCACCAAGGTTGAAATGAAGGAAAAAATATTAAGGGTAACCAGGGAGAAAGCTTGGGTTACCCATAAAGGGAAGCCTGTGAGACTAACAGCAGATTTCTCAGCAGAAACCCTACAAGCCAGAAGAGTGGAGGCCAACATTCAACATTCTTAAAGAAAAGAATTTTCAACCCAGAATCTCATATCTACCCAAATCAAGCTTCATAAGTGAAGAAGAAATAAAATCCTTTACAGACAAGCAAATGCTTAGAGATTTTGTCACCACCAGACCTGCCTTACAAGAGCTCCTAAAGGAAGCATAAACGTGGAAAGGAACAACTAGTACTAGCAACTGCAAAAACATGACAAATGGTAAAGACCATCGATCCTACGAAGAAACTGCATCAATTAACAGGCAAAATAACCAGCTAACATCATAATGACAGGATCAATTTCAAACATAACAATATTAACCTTAAATGTGAATGGGTTAAATGCCCCCAATTAAAAGACACAGACTGGCAAATTGGATAAAGAGTCAAGACCCATCAATGTGCTGTATTCAGGAGACTCATCTCACGTGCAATGACGCACATAGGCTCGAAATAAAGGAATGGAGGAAGATCTACCAAGCAAATGGAAAGCAAAAAAAAGAGGGGTTGCAATCCTAGTCTCTGATAAAACAGACTTTAAACCAACAAAGATCAAAAGAGACAAAGAAGGCCACTACATAATGGTAAAAGAATCAATTCACCAAGAAGAGCTAAGTATCCTAAATAGATACGCACCCAATACAGCAGCACCCAGATTCATAAAGCAAGTCCTTAGAGACCTACAAAGAGACTTAGACTCCCACACAACAATAATGGGAGACTTTAACACCCCATTGTCAATATTAGACATATCAACGAGGCAGAAGGTTATCGAGGATATCCAGGACACGAACTCAGCTCTGGACCAAGCAGACCTAATAGACATCTACAGAACTCTACACCCCAAATCAACAGAATATACATTCTTCTCAGTATCACATGACACTTATTCTAAAACTGACCACATAATTGGTAGTAAAACACTCCTCAGCAAATGTAAAAGAACAGAAATCATAAGAAACTGTCTCTCAGACCACAGTACAATCAAATTAGAACTCAGGATTAAGAAACTCACTCAAAACCACACAACTACATGGAAAATGAACAACCTGCTCCTGAATGACTACTGGGTACATAACTAAATGAAGACAGAAATAAAGATGTTCTTTGAAATCAATGAGAATAAAGACAGAACATACCTGAATCTCTGGGACACATTTAAAGCAGTGTGTAGAGGGAAATTTATAGCACTAAGTGCCCACAGAGGAGGCAGAAAAGATCTAAAATTGACACCCTGACATCACAATGAAAAGAACTAGAGAAGCAAGAGCAAACAAATTCAAAAGCTAGCCGAAGGCAAGAAATAACTAAGATCAGACAGAACTGAAGCAGACAGAGATACAGAAAACCCTTCAAAAATCAATGAATCCAGAAGCTGATTTTTTGAAACAATCAACAAAATAGTTAGACTGCTAGTAAGACTAGCAAAGATCAAAAGAGAGAAGAATCAAATAGACACAATACAAAATGATAAAGGGGATATCACCACTGATCCCACAGAAATACAAACTACCATCAGAGAATACTATAAACAACTCTATGAAAATAAACTAGAAAATCAAGAAGAGATGGATAAATTCCTGGACACATACACCCTCCTAAGACTAACCCAGGAAGAAGTTGAATCTCTGAGTAGACCAATAACAGGATCTGAAATTGAGGCAATAATTAAGAGCCTAACAACCAGAAAAAGTACAGGACCAGACGGATTCACAACCAAATTCTACCACAAGTACAAAGAGGGTGGTACCATTTCTCCTGAAACTATTCCAATCAATAGAAAAAGACAGAATCCTCCGTATCTCATTTTATGAGGCTAGCATCATCCTGATACCAAAGCCTAGTAGAGACACAACAAAAAAAGATAATTTTAGACCAATATCTCTGATGAACATTGGTGCAAAAGCTCTCAACAAAATTTTGCCAAACCAAATCCAGCAGCAAATCAAAAAGCTGATCGATCGTGATCAAGTCGGCTTCATCATTGGGGTGCAAGGCTGGTTCAATGTATGCAAATCAATCAATGTAATCCATCACATA
>NW_012119376.1:2757134-2758461 GCF_000951035.1 Colobus angolensis palliatus | reverse complement strand
ACCACACATCTACAACCATCTGATCTTTGACCATCCTGACAAAAACAAATGGGGAAATGATTCCTTATTTAATACATGGTGCTGGGAAAACTGGCTAGCCATATGGAGAAAGCTGAAACTGGGTCCCTTCCTTACACCTTATACAAAAATTAACTCAAGATGGATTAAAGACTTAAATGTAAGACCTAATACCAGAAAAACCCTAGAAGAAATCCTAGGCAATACCATTCAGGACATAGGCATGGGCAAAGACTTCATGACTAAAACACCAAAAGCAATGGCAACAAAAGTTGAAATAGACAAATGGGATCTAATTAAACTAAAGAGCTTCTGTACAGCAAACGAAACTATCATCAGTGAACAGGCAACCTACAGAATGGGAGAAAATCTTTGCAATCTACCCATCTGACAAAGGGCTAATATCCAGAATCTACAAATAACTGAAACAAATTTACAAGAAAAAAAAACAAATAACCCCATCAAAAGGTGGGCAAAGGACATAAACAGACACTTCTCAAAATAAGACATCCGTGGAACCAACAGACATATGAAAAAATGCTCATTATCACTTGTCATCAGAGAAATGCCAATAAAAACCACAATGAGATACCATCTCACACCAGTTAGAATGGTGATCACTAAAAAGTCAGGAAACATCAGATGCTGGAGAGGATGTGGAGAAATAGGAACACTTTTACACTGTTGGTGGGAGTATAAGTTAGTTCAACCATTGTGGAAGACAGTGTGGCGATTCCTCAAGGACATAGAACTAGAAATACCATTTGACCCAGCAATCTCATTACTGGGTATATACCCAAAGGATTATAAATCATGCTACTATACAGACACATGCACACATATGTTTATTGTGGCACTATTCACAATAGCAAAAGACTTGGAACTAACCCAAATGTCCATCAATGATAGACTGGATTAAGAAAATGTGGCACATATACACCATGGAACACTATGCAGCTATTTAAAGTATGAGTTCATGTCCTTTGCAGGGACATGTATGAAACTGGAAACCACCATTCTAAGCAAAGTATCATAAGGACAGAAAATCAACCACCATATGTTCTCACTCATAGGTGGGAGGTGAACAACGAGAACACACGGACACAGGGCAGGGAACATCACACACCGGGGCCTGTCAGGGGGTTGGGGAGTGGGGGAGGGATATCATTAGGAGAAATACTTAATGTAAGTGATGAGTTGATGGGTGCAGCAAACCAACGTGGCACATCATGTATACCTATGTAACAAACCTGCACGTTGTGCACATGTACCCTAGAACTTAAAGTAAAAAAAAAAAAAAAAAAAAAAA
>NW_012119376.1:2749586-2757084 GCF_000951035.1 Colobus angolensis palliatus | reverse complement strand
AAAAAAAAAAAAAGAAGAAGCTTTTGGGCTAAGACAATGGGGTTTTCTAGATATAGGACCATGTCATCTGCAAACAAAGATAATTTGACTTCCTCACTTTCTATTTGAATATGCTTTCTTTCTTTCTCTTGCCTAATTGTCCTGACCAGAACTTTCATTACTTTGTTGAATAGGAGTGGTGACAGAGGACATCCTTGTCTTAAGCCAGTTTTCAAGGGGAATAGTTTCAGCTTTTTCCCATTCAGTATGATATGGCTGTGGGTTTGTCATATATGGCTCTTATTATTTTGAGGTGTTTTCCTTCAATACCTACTTTATTGAAAGTGTTAACATGAAGGGATGCTGGATTTTATTGAAGGCTTTTTCTGCATCTATCAAGATTGTCATGTAGTTTTTGTCTTCACTTCTGTTTATGTGATGAATTACATTTATTGGTTTGTGTACATTGAACCAACTTGCGTCCCAGGGATAAGGCCAACTTGATTGTGGAGAACAAACTTTTAGATGTGCTGCTAGACTCAGCTTGACAGTATTTGGACAAGGATTTTTGCATTGATGTTCATCAAAGATATTGGCACGACGTTTTCTTTTTTTGTCATATTTCTGCCAGGTTTTGGTATCAGGATGATGCTGGCATCATAGAAGGAGTTATGAAAAAGTCCCTCCTTTTCAATTTTTTGCTCAGAGGATCACTGGTGATTATTGTTGCCATGGTCTGTGCTGTGAATGTTTAGGGTATATCATGAAAATACTACAGTGCTTGTTAGAAACTTGTGGAAAATTTCACAATATGCTTTCATTTTAAAAGTTTCCAAGGACTTCACTACCTAATCCTGCTTTGATCTAGATGTAAAACTGTTTAACTAGGACTGGAGACAGAGTATCACTCCAAATGAGTCTTTGACAAGAAGGAGCACATATTATTGGAGGCGTGTTTAATTTAGTCACAATTTACCTTCTCAGGAAAGTCTTAGTGTTTGGGCATTTAAATTCTTATACTACTTGGGGAATGTATTAGTCAGGGTTCTCTAAAGGGACAAAACTAATAGGATAGATAGATAGATAAAAAGGGGAGTTCATTAAGTATTAACTCACATGATCACAAGTTTCCACAATACACCATCTGCAAGCTTAAGGAGCAAGGAGAGCCAGTCCGAGTCTCAAAAGTGAAGAACTTGGACTCCCATGTTCGAGGGCAGGAAGCATCCAGCATGGGAGAAAGATGTAGGCTGGGAGGCTAGGCCAGTCTCTCCTTTTCCCTTTTTTCTGCCTACTTTATATTCACTGGCAGCAGATTAGATGGTGCCCACTCAATTAAGGGTGGGTCTGCCTTTCCCAGACCACTGACTCAAATGTTAATCTCCTTTGGCAGTGCCCTCACAGACACCCCCAGGACCAATACTTTGTATCCTTCAATCCAATCAAATTGGCACTCAGTATTAACCATCACAGGGAAGATGAATAATCCTGGAAACTTGAATTCAGTACTAATGAAGTATAAAAAGCTTTAGTAATGTTGATGAAGGTGATTTAAACTCTTTGATTCACAAACTCTTAAAGAAGGAAGGAACCTCAAAGATGATATTATCCAGTCCTTCCATTTTACAAAGGATGGACTTGAGACCCAGGAGAGATGCAGTTATTTACTCAGGATCACACAGCTGGTTGGTGAAAGAGAAAAAAACAAAATACCTCTGACTCTTTTCTTATATCACATTCCGAAGACTATTTCAAAGTGACTCAGCTAGCTAAGCACATTTTGAAATTTGACATTTTCCCCAAAATATATGTGTAAGTCCAGTGGGGATCATTAATTGATTAGTCAATTCCTTCATAAATATTCACTAATTATTACTTTAAAATGCCCTCAAAACTCCACAAAAGTACAAAGATGTATATCACTTCTGCTTACAGAGCTTCCAATCTCCCTAGAGCAGTAAGAAACATACAGTAAAATGATACCTAATGTCCCAAGATAAAATGTCAAATTGAGATGTTGTGTAATAACATGTTAAATTGAGACATTGTGTAATAACATGTCAAATCATAGGATAAAATGTCAAATTGAGAGAGAAAGCAACAAAGGTGTAGGCTACCACTGTGTCCTTAAAAATGTCCAAGAAGGCTTTGTAGAGTAAGCAGAGCTTGAAGATATTTGGATTTTCCTGGCATTATGGAAACTCTCACCCTTGCTGTTCAAGATAATTTGCCTGACTTGTAGAACAGGGTCTGTACTCTTTTTGCCATTTCCAGGGCAACATCAGTGTTTTAATTCTTGAGGTCTCCTTAGAACAAGAGGTTCTTAACTTGGAAAAGGGTCGATGATCTTGGATAGGATAGGAGAAAAAATCATATCTTTACTTTTTTATATCTAGCTGAAATTTAGCATTATCTTTCTCTTTCTCTCTCCCTTCCCTTCCCTCTCTTCCCCTCCCCTCCCCGTCCTTCTCCTCCCCTCCCCTTCCCTTCCCCCCTTCCCTTCTTTTGAGTTTCACTCTTGTCGCCCAGGCTGGAGTGCAATGGCAAGATCTCCGCTCACCACAACTTCCATCTACCAGGTTCAAGCGATTCTCCCACTTCAGCCTCCCGAGTGGCTGGGATTACAGGCATGCATCACCACGCCCACCTAATTTTGTATTTTTAGTAGAGACAGGGTTTCTCCATGTTAGTCAGGCTGGTCTCGAACTCAAACTTCCGATCTCAGGTGATCCGCCCGCCTAGGCCTCCCAAAGTGCTGGAATTATAGGCATGAGCCACCGCCCCTGGCCAAAATTTAGCATTTTCTACAATTATGAATATAAACAACAAACCACAGTAATATTAGCAATTTCTGTGACCATCACCAATAGAAATTAATTACAGATATTTTCAAACCTCATTGCAGTCATTGCAGAAAAATAATTTATGTTCATCACTGTTTTGAACATATGGACATTGTTAGATCTGTTCTAGATCTTGTTATTTAACGTGATAATAAAGACGAACATTTATTATTATATCAAAAATTTGGCTTTTAATATAGTTTTATTACTGATTTCCACATAATTATTTTATCTATAGTTCTATTAGGTAAAACAATGGCCACCAAAGAAGGCTAAGCCCTAATCCCCAGTACCTGTGAATATGATCTTATAAATGGCAAAAGAGACTGTACAAATATAATTAAGGTTAAGGAAACCGCTGGGGAGATTCCAACAGGTCCGGGGGAGATTCTACCAGGTGGGGAGATTATACTGAATCACCCAGATGGGCTCATCTAATGTGTTTATAGAAGCAAAGAACCTTTCCAAGCTGTGATCAAAGACGGCTATGGAAATGACTTGATCACCTTTGCAGCCTTTGAAGATGAAAAAAGGGAACCATGAACCAAGGAATGTTGGTGGTCTCGAGAAGCTTGGACAGGCAAGGAAACACAGCCTCCCTTAGATCTTCCAAAAAGGAATGCAGCCTTTTCAACACCTTAATTTTAGTCCAGTGAGACCTCTATCAGACTTATGACCTCCAGAACTGTAAAATAAATTTGTATTCATTCCCAAATTTGTGGTATTTTGGTACAGCAGCAGTAGAAAATGAATACTCATTTTTACTTTATTTTACTTTATCCATTTCAAAATATTATTCTGAGAAACTTCACCAGACAAAGCTGCTCAGGCACAAAAAATATATATATAGTAAAAAAAAAAAAAAAAAAAAAAAAAAAAACCCTGCCTAAGTAGCATATGCAGCTGCCCTTACAAGGAAAACCTTATGTAATTTGACACTGACACCAATGTCTAGTGGGACCTAAAAGGAAAAACTCTATTTGTTTTCACAATTATCCAGATGCTCCAGTAAAAATTTTTGTAGCAAAATCACAAGTTAAGTTCTCACTCAAGCTTGGCTTTTCCCTTGACTTTCTTTTTCAGTGTTTCTTATTTTTTCTGGCTTCCACCATTTCCAAATTTGGATAACATTCATACAGGCAATTCATTTATGCAGGAATGACAGCCAAGGGAAGAGTGTTTTTAATCCTTTTGATTGACATTATTACTTCATGAGCCTTCAAATGAACCCAGCAGTTACTAAAATATCATGCTAGGGAATTGTAGGAAAATGATAACCCAATAAAGAGGGCAAATGGGAAAGGAACCGTGTTTCCCCTTCCCGAGGGTGATTGGGTCTCTGGAGATTTCTTGATTGGAATTCTCAGGATCAATTACTAATCCTGTTATAAAATGTTAATGACAAAACAATTTTTACAATAGTTTCAATTTCCTATCTGTTAAATGTAAATAACACTTTTTGAAGTATCTGACTGACTAAAATTGCTAGTGATATTTAAGTTTTGTCAAGTTCTGGGGAAAGGCCTTATATAATTTAAAAGTGCATTCTTTTTTTTTTTTTTTTTTTTTTTGAGACAGAGTCTCCCTCTATGGCCCAGGCTGGAGTGCAGTGGCCGGATCTCAGCTCACTGCAAGCTCCGCCGCCCGGGTTTACCCCATTCTGCTGCCTCAGCCTCCCCAGTAGCTGGGACTACAGGCAGCCGCCACCTCGCCCGGCTAGTTTTAAAAGTGCATTCTTAACTGTTATTTTAGAGTCTGTCAGTCAGTTTAAAAAAAAAAAAAAAGGCCGGGCGCGGTGGCTCAAGCCTGTAATCCCAGCACTTTGGGAGGCCGAGATGGGCGGATCATGAGGTCAGGAGATCGAGACCATCCTAGCGAACACGGTGAAACCCCGTCTCTACTAAAAAAAACAAATACAAAAAAACTAGCCAGGCGAGGTGGCGGGCGCCTGTAATCCCAGCCACTTGGAAGGCTGAGGCAGGAGAATGGCGTGAACCCGGAAAGCGGAGCTTGCAGTGAGCTGAGATCCGGCCACTGCACTCTGGATCCTGAGAATTGATCCTGAGAATTCCAATCAAGAAATCTCCAGAGACCCAATCACCCTCGGGAAGGGGAAACACGGTTCCTTTCCCATTTGCCCTGGGCGACAGAGCGAGACTCCGTCTCAAAACAAACAAACAAAAAAACAAACAAAAAAACCAAATTATTTGTAATCCAAAAGAATTGTTTCTTTCCTTATGAATAACCACAACCATGAAATAACCAAACCTGAGTCTAAGAATTGTTTCTTTCCTTATGAACAATCACAACCATGAGATAACCAAACCTGAGTCTGTCTTTGTCAACAGCAGCCCCGTCTGTCTGCTATTAGGCATAATTTGCAGTATACTGCCCAGCAAAACATCCACATCTTCTGGTAGCAAGCAGTTTTCTTTAAAGCATGCACTCAGATCTTAAGAGAATAAAAAATTAAAACTGTCGATGCAAACAATGTAAAATTCCAAATTTTTGATCAATTTGCTTTTGAAAATATGCATGAAGGAATATAATCATTCTTTCCCAGGACTAGCTCCTTTGAGTAATGAAAGACAGATGTGCTAAAGATGTTTGTCTCTAGTCTAGGTAGAGAATTACATATAGTGTATAATAAAGTATGATATCTGGATCTTAGACAAAACAGAATGCCAAAACTAGAATGTTGCCAGCTTTCCACTGTCTAATTTAGTTGATAAATCTGCTTTCTATCCTTCATGGATCTCAATGTGTTTTCAGGAACTCAAAAGTAATATTTCTCAGTATTTAGGATATGTAGTCATTGTGGCCTCAAGTACATGAAGTTGTATTAAATGACAACTATTTTAACATGGGAGATTTTAGAATATCTTACAGAGAGTTTTCTCGTATGTGAAAAAAAAGTTGTGACATTAAAATTCAGTTGAAAAATTCTAAAAATTTAAATTGTGCATCATAGAGTTTTCAATTACTTTTTCACTGAAGCAATTGCATTTCCCCACACCTGAAAAACATACCTCTAACAGTAACCCTCAGCTGAGACCAGCATTTTATTGGTGTTTTCATATACTAAACAAATCATAAATGCCTGTGCATTGTAGTGACAATTTTTTTTTTTTTTTTTTTGAGACAGGGTCTTGCTCTGTCACCCAGACTGGAGTGCAGTGGTGCAATCTCTGCTCACTGCAACCTCCATCTCCCGGGTTCAAGCAATTCTCCTGCCTCAGCCTCTCGAGTAGCTGGGATTACAGCCACCAACCACCATGCCTGGCTAATTTTTGTATTTATAGTAGAGACGAGGTTTCACCATGTTGGCCAGTCTGTTCTCAAACTCCTGACCTCAGATGATCCTCCTGCCCCGGCTTCCCAAAGTGCTGGGATTACAGGTGTGACCCACTGCGCCTGGCCAACAGATAGTTTTTTTAAAAAGGCAGAAAATATTTGCTGGTGATGCAAACGGTTTGCAGTTAGTAGATCTGAGTTTTTAAAATTAATTTTAATCTAATAGAGAATGTCTACAATTTCATGCTACTAAAGAAAACCTGTAGGGGTTCACAATACCCAAAGTGGATTATACTACAATAACATATGTACTCCAAAATGCATAATAGCAAAAACACAATATAAGTTTGTTTTTCACTATTATGAAAGTCCAAGGAAGGTATATCTGGTCAGAGGGTGGCTCTCTTGCAGGTGGTGATCAGTGAAGCCGGGTTCCTTCTCTCTTGTGGCTCCATCATCACCCAAAGCTGTTTCATCATCCACATCCAGTGGGAGGAACCGGAAAAAGCCCTTGGAGGTGGTATGCTATCTCCTTAAGGCCTTTCCCCAGAGATTGTACTCATCACTTCTACTTCAATTTCATTGGAAACACAGTCATATGGCTACATCTGGCAGCAGAGGAGGTTGAGAAATGGAGCACAGCCATCTGCCCAGAAATAAAGGGGAGCAGATTTGTGAGAAGCTTTGCATGGGGTAATTTCTAATATTCAAATCATTTTAGTTTAATTTTCATGGATATGAATGAGATACACAGCTTCTTAGAAAAACAATTCATTCTCAGGGGAAAAAAAAAAATCCAAAAACCATAGGAAAAAAAGCAAAAAAGTAAAAAATCCCCTCA
This sequence comes from Colobus angolensis palliatus, assembly GCF_000951035.1. Classification (NCBI taxonomy): domain Eukaryota; kingdom Metazoa; phylum Chordata; class Mammalia; order Primates; family Cercopithecidae; genus Colobus; species Colobus angolensis. Next base: position 2,750,127 of record NW_012119376.1, on the reverse strand, counting down.
AGCCCAGAGACAATCACTGTAAACACTTTGTATTATGTATAGAAAACATGGGTATATTTGGATCTATGCAAAAGAGTCGAACTACGCATACCCATTAACCTATGTTTACATTCTCAGGAAGATAGTCTTCCCTCTTTTAATTATGAGATGCAATTAAAATCAAACAAGAAACAAGTAAATTTTAATGGGACATATCTCAAAATAATAAGAGCTATTTGTGACAAACCCACAGCCAATATCATACTGAATGGGCAAAAACTGGAAGCATTTCCTTTGAAAACCGGCATAAGACAGGGATGCCCTCTCTCACCACTCCTATTCAACATAGTGTTAGAAGTTCTGGCTAGTGCAATCAGGCAGGAGAAAGAAATAAAGGGTATTCAATTAGGAAAAGAGGAAGTCAAATTGTCCCTGTTTGCAGATGACATGATTGTATATTTAGAGAACCCCATCGTCTCAGCCCAAAATCTCCTTAAGCTGATAAGCAACGTCAGCAAAGTCTCAGGATACAAAATCAATGTGCAAAAATCACAAGCATTCT
>NW_012119376.1:2733174-2747791 GCF_000951035.1 Colobus angolensis palliatus | reverse complement strand
AGTTAATGGGTGCAGCACACCAACATGGCACATGTATACATATGTAACAAACCTGCACATTGTGCACAGGTACCCTAGGACTTAAAGTATAGTAATTTTTTAAAAAGTAAAAAAAAAAACAAAAACCCCCACATATTTTAAAAAGGACATCTTTGTTAAAATAGTATCCATGATGGTATTATTTGGCTAATTCTAATTGACTATTCTGAACTTTAATGGCTAAAATAATTCAAAGAGTTGTAGGAATCTTGCTCTCTGAATACACTAAATAAAAATAAGGCATCACCTTGCCTCCAAAGGCGTTGGCCTAAAGGGCACTGGGCTTCATGATCAAGGCTCTGCCATCATGAGTCACATGACATTAGCCTCCTGTCTTTCGGTTTTCTTGAGACCCACAACATCCAATTAGATCTCTTGTTTTTCTAAAACATTACAACATATTTGTGAAATAAGTCTTCCTCTCTCCCTATTCAGCTTTCAGTACTAAATATCCTAGAACAAAGAACTACAGGATGATAACATTGCTTTCAGCCGTATCTATTACATGTGATGCCCTGATTCTGGGACAGGCCCTCTACAAAATGCATGATGTGTTCTTTCATAGTCTTGTAATAACTCTGGAAGGTAACTGGTTTCTGTTTCCATCAAAGGACATAAAGCCGAAGAAAGTGATTAACTTACCAAGTCCATACACCTAACAAGGATGTGATGTAAGGTTTAAATCATATCACTGTGACTGCAAAGCCTGAACTTCACTGTTAGGCATCCCTGTGTTCTTGTCACTTGGTGCCATCGATATTGCCTGGGCAGTAAGAGTGTGTCATAGTCCCAGAAACAACTCTAGTTCTTCTAAGATGTAAGATTAAAATTTCTCTAAAAAGTTGCTGTAGCTTAACTATTTAGTTGTTTTGATATGTATGTGTGATGTGCCTTGGGTGAATTTTTTCGAAAAGTTTTTTTTCTGATTCTAAAAATACATTTTTTCATTTTAGAAAGTTAAAAAAGGAGTCGGGTGCAGTGGCTTATGCCTGTAATCCCAGCACTTTGGGAGGCCGAGGCGGGTGGATCCCCTGAGGTCAGGAGTTTGAGACCAGCCTGGCCAACATGGCAAAACCTTGTCTCTACTAAAAATACAAAAATTAGCCAGACCTGGTGGCGGGTGCCTGTAATCCCAGCTACTCGGGAGGCTGAGACAGGAGAGTCGCTTGAATCCGGGAGGCGGAGGTTGTGGTGAAGCAAGATTATGTCATTGCATGCCAGCCTGGGTGACCAGAGCAAAAGTCCGTCTCAAAAAAACAAAAAAAAAGCGAAGAAAGTTAACGAAGGGTAGAAAAAGCTATATAATAAACAGTAAGTATCACCCATAATCTCACTACTCAGAGAGATTCCATGATGACATTAATGTCCACTCCTCAGACCTAGCGAGGAAGGGCAGGTTAGCCTAACTAATACAGTTCCTGCCTGGTCCCTTACAGAAAATGATTTGTGGCATATATCATAAAACATTATGGCAAATACTTTAGCCCAGAGAGTTCAGTCCTGGGTAGTACTAGTAATCTGAGAGATGTTCAATATCTCTCATTCATATATTCACAATTCTTTAGAATATCTGGTTTAAACTGCACTCTAGTTTGATGGACCTGCCAGGAGTTAGCTGCAAAATTTACCAAACTAGCAGAATCAATTGATTTATCTGAAGAGTGGCTTGGAATTGTACATTCGAACATTAGAAAATGTCTACCAAATTTGTGTGTGTGTGTGTGTTTATAGAAGTTAATGGTATGACGTTGAGCTGTTCTTTCAGCGAGTAATTAGTAATCAGGCCCTATTCTTAAGAACATCATGGTTTATGATAGAAAAATTGCATCGCCATTGAAGAAAATAAAGCTCTTTTATTGCATTGACAAGTTGGCATGTGTCCAACTTATCTAAAAATGGAATCATTTAGATATGTTAGAGGAGAGGTACGCAGGGCTTGTCCAACCTCTTTTCTATGCTTAACATTGAATTTTGATCTGCCAAAAGACTATTTCTTTAATTTCCAGGGACAGCAGTAGCATTTTGGTACCTTCTGTGAAACATGGTTGTTAAAAGTATGTCTTCTTCCTCTCTCCCAGTGTTAAGTATAACCAGTAATTGCATGCTTGTGTGCATAAACCAATTTCTAATTATATATTTTAGAGGTTTGACAAATGTTAGTAATGATTCTTTGTGGGAAAAAATAAACAAATAATAAAAATACAGTTCCTGATAGTCCATCACCATAATAAAATCGGGCTCTACAACTTGCTAACCATGTTGCCATTGACAAGTTACTTGGAACCCACACAACTTCCTTGTCCTTACCCACAAAATGGGGGAAATAAGATTACTTGAAGAACAAACTGAATACTTGTGAAGCACTTATATGATGTCTAGTGTGGAGTAAAACATAAATGGAAGTGTTTCTGCTTATACTTACAATGATTGATGCAGGTGTCCTTATAAGCCTTTTCCATCTCTGGACATTGAAGTTGGTGATAGATCAATAAATGGTGCAAAGTATCTTAATCAGTGATTGAGGGAAAAAGTACTGCATCTTCTGAATTTCCTCAACGAGAAGAAAAAGCACAGCAATAATCACTTGTGGAAAAGTGACACCTAAAGTCTGCTTCCTCCTTATTCAAGGTCCCCAGAACTGTAGCATCTTAAGAAAAGGAAGTTAAAATATGAAAGAATGTCTAAAGTGGAAGCATAATTTGTAAAACACAGAGGATTACTTTTTTTGAAAATAGGGAAGACAAATGCTTCAAACATGTTCCTCTCAAGAAGTCAAAAGAGAATGAATGGATGCCTGCCAAGTGTTCTAGAATAAAGGAGATACACAGGCCATGTCTCTGAAATCATGAGATATATCTTATGATTCATGCTAATGTTATATTCTCGATCTTATTTTTATGTTTGTTACCTTCAAATGTTCTTAAAAATCTCAATGACAAGGGCACTGTGTGTGTTTGAAGGCTTTTTGCCACACTACTATTTATCAGATGGGAAGCACAAGGGCACAGGAGTTTGTCTACAGTCTACAGACATTATCACTAAGGATAACATAGGAGAGAAAAGAACCTGTCCCCTTGAACAGCAATCAAACAGTCATAATGATAATTTATGGAGTTAATGTGATATTGACAAGTCACTATTAAAATAATCCTTTGGGAAAATTGTTAGATATCTGCTGTAAGGTTTTATTTCAAGGGAACCAGTGACAACCTTCATCTTAGGAAACTAGTTATGTAATGAAAAGAATGAGGATTTTGCAGTTAATGTATTCTAAACCTAGGTCTGCCATTTACTAGTTGAAGGAAAGTTATATAACTTCTCTGAGTCTCTTCATCCAAAATGGGAGTACCAATAAAGAGTTATTTAAAGGATCAGAAGTAATGAGTATAAAATGCTTAGCTTGAAGTGGGGTGTGGTGACTCATACCCGTAATCCAAGCACTTTGGGAGACTGAGGCAGGTGTATCACTTGAGGTGAGGAGTTCCAGACCAGCCTGGCTAACATGGTGAAACCCTGTCTCTACTAAAACCAAAAAAATTAGCTGGGCATGGTGGTGCACACCTGTAGTCCTGGCTACTCAGGAGGCCAAGGCAACAGCATTGCTTGAACCTGGGAGGTGGAGGTTGCAGTGAGCCGAGATCGTGCCACTGCACTCCAGTCTGGGCAACAGAGCTAGACTCCGTATCCAAAAAAAAAAAGAGTAAAAGAAATGCCTAGCTTGGTTACTGCATATACTGGATGCTCAATATAATATAATTATACTTTATAAGGTTTTAATCATTCATTCATATATTCACTTACTCATTTTGGCAGAATTGTGTGTTGCTGAGACAAGGTGAAAAGTATAGTCTGAATTCCATTCTTGACATACATTGTATTGATATCTACACACGGAAGTTTCTTCAGATGATCAGTATAGATCCCAGTGTTTACTGGCCACTAAATAACCCAGAGCAGTTTGAGGAATTTATTTTCTACAAAGCAATGAGGTTAGAATTCCAGTAGGTTGTGTGTGCTATAGGACTATCTCAAACTAGTTATTGAGCTTTCAGTATGCAAAAAAAAAAAAAAAAAAAAAAAAAGCATCATACTAGCTTACAGAATGAACAGGGCTGGCACAAAATGGAATAAAATTGCTGCTTCTAGTGTATAAGGGGCTCACCTCTAAAGGGGATAAAACAGTAAGTATGTAGGAATGCTAGTGTATTTGTTTTTGAAAAATAGAATGAATGTAGGCTCTAGGAATAGATATTCTCAAAGCTTATGAATACAATGTCAACATAAATGGAACACTTGCTAGAAACATGAAGCCTCCAAATAAAACTCTGCAGTGTCAGCTCCCAAATTGCTATGTGGGAGGAGTCTAAGACCATCTGGGAGGAAGGAGGCCAAACAGACTTCCCTTGAAGCTTTGTTTACCTGTACACAGATTTTACTTGCGGTGGTTGTGGTGGTGAAGGAGATTTGGAGAATGTTTACCCACAAACACTATCCACCACTCCCACCCAGTGTCCCCTTAAAATGTGGATTTTAGAATTGGTTTTATCCTTATATTTGGAAGCTGAAGTTTGTTATTTTAATATATGTTGAGCACCTTATGAGTAAGGCGCCAGGCGAAGACACAGTATCTTTTCCCGGGGGGCATGGGTTCCAGTCTATGGGATAGAGACCTGAAAACAAGTAAGTACAGCATGTCATAAGCATCTGTCTGGACTTGTTTCTTTCTAACACCCGATAAACTGGGTAGAAATCAAGTTTCTATCCAGAACAGGCAAGGTAGTTTTCACAGAATTGGGGGTGTTGAAATCAACTTTGAAGGAAATCTTTCTCCACAGTACAATTTCTGTAAAAGAAAGCTAAATTTCAAAGCACATGTTCCCTATAAATATTATCTTCACAAGTAAATTTTAAAAATGACTCAAAATTACAGAAACTTTGCACATAACTCTCCTGAAAACCCACAGATTGAAAAAAAATCACTGGTGCCTTAACATTCCACTGAAAGAAAAAGAAAAATACTTTGGCTGATCATAGCTAATTTAGTTAATAAGGGCCCAATGAAAGCTAAACCTTATTTTGTAAAATGCTGAGAATACTGAGTGATTACCATAAGCCAAGATAGCAGTGGGTGATTTACACACATTACATTTATCAGAATTCTACAGAATGCTTCTTATACAAATTTATATGTTAAAGCCCTAAATTATTCTTCCCAATGACAGTTTTCATTTCCAGGATTGCCCTTCCCTTCAGCTACCAACTATCAATCCAAGAGCAGGCCTTAGAAAACAAGGCCCTAAAACATTTAATTTCCTTTTGGTTTTGGTTTTATGTGTGATCACAAATATTTGGCTTAGAATTCATACCTTCTACTGTGCCTTAAAAGAGTCAAATTCTAATGTGAGTCTCTGTGAAATGTTTTCCAAAGACTTCAAGCTCTCAGTATAATATTGACTAGATAAAGAAAGAAACTTTACAGAAGTATAAATGTGCTTTTCTCCTTTTGCTAAAAAGTAGTTAGTTCAATGGTATTGGGCTGCTAGTAAATAAAAATCAAAGAAAAGGAAAATAAGGAAGAAGTATTTAGTTCAAGAAGAAAATGCTTAATGATATATTGAATAGAACATTTACATCTTAATTTCAAGAGATCAAGATCATCCTGGCCAACATGGTGAAACCCCCACTCTACTAAAAATACAAAAATTAGCTGGGTGCAGTGGTGGGCACCAGTAGTCCCAGCTACTGGGGAGGCTGAGGCAGGAGAATCGCTTGAACCCGGGAGGTGGAGCTTGCAGTGAGCCAAGATTGCGCCACTGCACTCCAGCCTGGTGACAAAGCAAGACTACGTCTCAAAAACAAACAAACAAATAAAACAACAGCAACAACAACAGCAAAATAAACACCTCAGATCATGTACTGTAATGAACAGAACCATAGGGACTGGGTATCCCAGTCTGCTCACTTTATGGATGAGGCAGCAAATCCAAAGAAGAGAAGAGTCTCCACAGACTGTGCAGCGCGAAGACAAATGCGGGTAGGGCTAGAGTACATTCCACACTCCATTCCATTGCCTTTTCCACTGCACTTGTTTTTCTTTTTGCTGGTGTATGTGGTATTTGTATGCAGAGTTCCCAAGGACCACTCTCAAAATGTATGATGCTGGCTATACCTCTGCATTTTCCTCATTCTATTGTTTTTCTCAAGTATCTCTAAACTTCAATAAAGGTCACTCAAGATTGCAAAAACATGCTGTCATTTCTCTACAGCAGGAATGCCCCCATTCCACTGGATACCAGAAAATTCCGATTTGTAACGACAATAACAAATAATTCATTGTAAAGCCAGGATAAAACATGACCAGAGTTTAGTGGGGGGATGGGCATGCCAACCTTGGGAATGGCTAAGAGTTGATAATGGCGTAAGCTCAAAAGAGTATGCTCCCGTTTTTATTAATTGATAGGGGCACACAACTAATAAATAATAAAAGACAATGATTAACCTATTAGTTACCAAATGCATAAATTTATTTAGTTTTCTGGGTTTTATTTTTTTATTTATAACATTTTGTATAACTAGCTGTCCTCCCCTTTTGAGTTTGTTTTCCCTTGGCTTCCTGGATACTTCATTACCAGTTGTCCCATTTTCCCCACAGATTTCTTCCTTCATCTCTCTCCTTCACGTGCCTCATCTAGGAACTGCTGAATATTATATTTCCCGGATGTTCTTGTTTCCTACTCTCTCTCTCTCTCTCCTTCTGTGTCCTGATTTCTCTGTGGAACAATAATTTTGCATATTAAACACCCACAGAGAGCTTCCACTATGTATTTCCAAGACTTCTCAAACTTTGTGTGTCAAAAATGAACTCATTTCATGTACAAACGTCACCCTAAAGGAAGTGGTGCATAATTCCCCATTTCTTAAGTGCAGGCTGTGCATAGAGACTTCCTTCCAAAGAGCACAGTAGAATAAAGTTGGGGGGAGTGTAACTTTATGTGGAGAAACCTGACAAACCCTGCCACAGCCTGGTGACCAAGATCAACACCAACAGTGATAAGTCATGATAAGTCATATTGACATATATACCCTTACTATTCTGTGATGAACATGGTACCCTTACTGCCCTGTGATCTCCAGAAACCCTTACCCAGACTGATCATGAGAAAAATGTGAGACAAATTCCAATTGAAGGACTTTCTACAAAATACCTGACCAGTACTCCTCAACACTGACAAGGTCATTGAAAACAAGGAGAATCTGAAAAACTGTCACAGCTGAGAGGAAACTAAGAAGACATGACAATTAAACATAACCCACTATCTTAGGTGGGATTCTGGAGCAGAAAAAAGGGATGCTAAATGAAAATTAAGACAATATGAGTAAAGTATGAACTTCAGCTAATTACAATGTATCAATATTTGTTCATTAATTTTGTAAGAAATGCACCACACTAATATAAGACTTTAAAAACAAAGGAACTGGGTGTAGGGTATAAGAAAGCTTTCTGGGCTACTATTACTATTTTTCTGTAACTCAAAAACTATTCTAAAATAAAAATTTTATTTTTAAAAAATTTATCAGGTTGCCTTCCCAGCCTTTTTTGTCATTTTATGTTCCCTCTTTCTGCCCATGTAATTAGGATGGAGCAAGTGGGGCTTTGCCCCAAGGATCCACGTTTATAAGGCACACAGGTGTTAGTGAATGAAGTTTTATCAATTTTGGAACTTAACATCTAAGTTAAATTACACATCAATTAAAAAACAGTTAAAATAGGAAACTTCCAGATAGTCCCTGGAAGATTTTGTTAACAACAAAAATCTGGGCACCACACCATGAAATACAGAGTTGATTTGAGGCAATCTAGAGTGGAGAGGTCAAAGTGGACCCACTGTGATTCTGATTCAGAAAACTGTCAATTTGTTTCTCTATAACTTAACTGGACTGGCTCATTAGGACCACCTCACAGGGCCTTCTGCCTCTTTTGTTTGCCATTTTACATTTATTAGTTTTTCCAATTAAATTCTATACTCATCTCCCTGGTTAAATAAGTGCCTATTGAATACATGCACAGTCTTCACCTTTTTCTTCTTTCTACTTGTCTTCTCAGATTTAATGTCTCAAGCAGGCTCAGTGACCAGGCATGAAGTAGCACCTGGTCTGCCATCCTCCCCTGTCCTGGTGGCCTCTGCTGTGGTCTGGATGGACCCATTTGGTCACAAACATGCTGAGCCTGTGTTCATACCACGAGGCACTGATGAGTTCATCTATTCTCAGGTTCTATACTTCTCCCCTGATGAGCTCCCAGCTGTGGCCTCTAGTGCTGGTGTTCTGCTCACTCTTCAGCCTCTGCTTCCTGATCTCTGGTCTCTTCCAGTTCTCTTACCACATCCACATTATTCCAGGGCATGCAGAAACTTCCAGAACCCTTGCACTCCAAATAAAGGCCCTGGAAATCAAGAATAGTATCTCAGGCCCATATACTTAAACCCCTTCTTTAACATTGGCTTAATGTTTAATCATCCACTGCTATATTTCCAGGTTGCTGTGTTGCTCTAGAATGATGCTAAATGCAAGCATTCCTGAAGGGGCCATGCCATAGGAAAGAAGGAGCAAATCCTCTGGCTTTGGGGTTATTCCACAGCTATTGAGGTTCTTCTACCACTGTGACTGTCATCAATAAGTCCCTCTTCACCTTTGTAAGACAGCAGCAGAGCATGGACTAGACTCCCCAAATTGGTCAGCTTTTGTTCTTGTCTTCACACTTCATCATGCTCACGTGCTATCTCTGTCCTTGTTCTCATTGTCCTCTCCCACCAGACTCAACTCTCCCCTTAGACATAGAAAGGACTTTTATTTCCTTTACTTCCCTCATAGGAATTGCTCTCACTTATGTCATAGCCATATCCTTCCCTAATGTGTAGTTATATTAAATCTTCATGCCTTTGGAGAGGCCTAGGAGGGAGAATCATTTGAACCAAGGAATTCAAGACCAGCCTGGGCATCATGGTGAAACCCCACCTTTACAAAAAATACAAAACTTAGCCAGTTGTGGTGACAGGCACCTGTAAGTGCCAGCTACGTGGGAGGCTAAGGTGGGAAGACTGCTTGAGCAACCTCCACAATAGCAACCTCTGTTGTGGCGGTTGTGCTTTAGTCCTCTGTATATGACTTAATATTCAAAGCCTAGATTTGGAAATTCTGGAAAAACCCGTTTAGTGATTATTAAGCCAGAATCTTACAAATAATAAAAAAAGAACTTCTTTTGAGATTATCATCTCATCATAGACTTCAAAAATACCTATTTTGAAATTCAAAGCAGAACATTGATTTCTTTGGTCTCAGCAGTGTCTGCCCTCTGCTGCCCTTAGAAATAAGATCAGGCTTAGATCTGAATCTTCATGGCAGAAGGGCTGCCAGGGACAAACCTCCATTACTCAGGGGAATAATGCCATACGTTATACTTAAGCTATTATTTCAAAATAAATATCTGTATTCTCCTTGGCTCAGATTCCAGCAATGAAGGTGATGGCTTTGGACAGAACTCCCATTGTCCTAGTTACCAAGGCAAGTAACAATGGCGTTTTGTTTAACTGCTTTCTCTGATTTCATATTCAACTAAATATCAAGTATTGTCAATTACATCACTATAGTTTTTCTACCACTTTTCCCTCCTCCCAACTTCCATTAATTCTCCCCTTACTTCTCACCTAGAAGTCTTTACACCTTCAGTTTATTTCAGAGATTCTTTCTTTAGGTTTGGAACATGCAACTTGGGGTTCTGTAAACCTTAGATCCAATTCTACTTCTACATTTGCCAGTTTGGGAATTTGAGCAAGTTTTTAAACCTATATTTCCTCGCCCTTATAAGGCTAACAGGAGGACAAAATAAGATAATGCATCGTGGTGTCTAGTGCAGAGCAAGGCAAATGGTTGCCATTATTAACTATTATTCTGCTCAAATGTCAAAATGTTTCATACAATCCAAGAAAGAGATCAATGTTAAAGGCAAGGTAGGCTTCAGAAGAGTGTAGCAGTGGGAAAGATCATGCACATGGGTGTCACCGGAAGTACAGAGTGGTAAGAAAACAATTAAATGGAAGCAGACAGGGTCAGGGAGGAAGGCAGAGAAATGTTGAAGAGGTGGACTCAGAATTGGTATTTTATTTCACAGGCATTGAAGAGATGTTTCCTTTATACAACAATGTTGTGCATGTGTAGTGTAAGTGTGTGTGTGTGTGTGTGACTCTAAAATTAAAAATAAAAGCCAGAGGTTCGAAAGATAGCAAAAATGAATGGTTCTAACAATTAAACATGCTTATATTTTCTAAATCTGAAGCAAACTTCAGATTTTCTAAAAGAGATAAATCCTTGCAGGTGAAAGTTAACTATCAAAATCTCCCCACCCCATTCCATCAACAAAATATTTCATTTAGTTTGTACGTAATGTCTGTTAAATATTTTAATTTTTTAACGTTAATTTTAGCTTTGTAATTAGGCCCTCCTGCCTTCAAATATGTTTACCGTTAATAACAAAAAGGGAGAAAGAGAGACATACGTCAAAACCCAAGAGAAAGGGAGAAAGAAATGACCAGCAGAATGAGATTTGGAAAAAGGATGAGATAAAATGATAAAATCTTAAGGATGAGAGGCATGAAAAGAAAGTATGCTTACGCAGAATGGCAGTAAATGAATGCACATACTTAGAATAAACACTCGATAACTGCCCCACCCTCAGACAACAAATAACCCAAAAAGAGGAATAAGACATACAATTAGTCAAGTAAGAAACTGCATCTCTTTCACATTCAGAAGCAAAAGGCTCCAAGTGAACATGGTTCATTGACAGTCACGTTGGGAAGAATTCAAGACTCAGCTCGTCAGGTGATCAATTGCCAAGCTCTTAGCAGAAAGGAACTGTATCTTATTTACTGTATCAGCTCTGGTTATCAACACATAATTGGCCTTCAGTAAATTTATTGAACTAAACGAAACACCTGAGGGTTAGAGAATATGAACTCTAACCATGGGACTGAGCTGGCTTTTCACCAACCTTTGAAAACAGGTCTATATTATCCTCCCTCAGCTAAATGATACCGTAGAACCGGTTGAGGCGAGTCTTGCATCACTTTACATTCTGTCTGAGGAAAGTTTATGGGCTTTTTCTTTTGTTGGCCCTCCATTGTAAAGAGAATTTATCACAACTTTATTTATTTATTTTTTATTATACTTTAAGTTCTAGGGTACATGTGCACGACGTGCAGGTTTGTGACATGTGTATACACGTGCCATGTTGGTGTGCTGCACCCATTAACTCATGGGTTCCAGTTGTTTCCGTCTGCTCAGGTTATCAGGAGTTGCACAAAATGGGCTGGTACTTGGGACACTTTATTGTCCCAAAAGGGTGACATTCAAAGTCTGGTTCTACTAACTCCACTCTCCTTCCTGTAAGACCCTTCCTAAGAGACTGTCGGCTGTTCTGCAAGGAGTTCAGAATTACTAATTATGAGTGACTGAAGAAAATGAGAAAGGTTGAGAATGCTAGGATGGGCAGACTAATAAAAATTAAAAATTTCAAATAATATTTTGTATCTTTTACCCCATGTCCTCCAGGCTATTAATTAATTACCTGTTTCAGTGTACAAGAAAAATAGGACCTAACTCCTGGTGGATGAGCATCCTTTAAACCTTTATGATGCACTTGAATTACAGCTATTAATAGCAAGCTCATGAAAGAATGAGTAAGACATTCCTACTCATTAAAGTTCTCCCAAATGATACATTCAAAATTTTAAGTTCCTTAAGTGGCTGTAACTTTCCATTAATAGTGAAGAAAGTTTCCTTTTTAAAAAATTTATAGGAAATGGGGTCATCTTCTCTAAAAAAATGGTCAATTCCTTTGTGACTAATTGTCTAAGGTATTTTTCTCTTTTCTTTTCTTCTCTCCCATTATTGGAGTGGAAGAAGGAGTGTGAGTAGCGTCCTATCCTTTATTTCTAGGCTTCTCCAGGAGTTTATGTGGATCGGTGAAGACTAGTAAGGATTCAAAAAATGTGAAGACATAACAAGTGTTGAAACCATTGTTATTTATATCTTTTTTGCTACTGCTGTTACCTCGCTAATTTCCCTTTCACATGTTAACTTTCCATTTTCAGTCAGTGGTTTTCACCTGCTCAAAAGTCTTACTTTCTATCAATGCTCACTGTTAAATATCAGATAAATAACAAAAGTTCTTACATTTACGTGGAGGTAAAAATAAAATAGTAAAGAAGGGCCAGGTGCCGTGGCTCACACCTGAATTTCAGCACTTTGGGAGGCCGAGGCAGGCGGATTGCTTGAGGCCAGGAGTTTGAGACCAGCCTGGCCAACATGGTGAAACCCCGTCTGTACTAAAATTATAAAAATTAGCTGGGCATGGCGGTGCATGCCAGTAGTCCCAGCTACGTCAGGAGGCTGAGGCACAAGAATTGTTTGAACCCAGGAGGCAGAGGTTGCAATGAGCCAGGATCACAGCACTGTACACCAGCCTGGGCAACAGAGTAATACTCTGTCTCAAAAAATATAATATAATATAATATAATATAATATAATATAATATAATATAATATAATGTAATATAATATAATATAGAAGGAGGGGGAGAGATCTGCTCCTTGAAGAACTATCAAACACATTTTGGGGATGTCTTCATCCAAGGACAACTCTGATTACCTGAATCTTTCACCAGAAAGATCTAAAGAGTAAACCAAATTTTATTATTTATTTTTTGCAAGTTCTATTTTGGATTCAGGTTTGTGCAGGTTTGTTACATGAGTGTATTGCATGATGCAGAGATTTGGGGTAAAAATGATCCTGTGACCCAAGTAGTGAGCATAATGCCCAATAGTTTTTCAGCCCATGTCCTCCCCCGAGTAATCCTCAGTATCTGTTGTTCCCATCTTTATGTCCATGTGTAATCAACGTTTAGTTCCCACTCATAAGTGAAACATGTAGTATTTGCCTTTCTGTTTTTGCATTAATTTGCTTAGGATGATGGGCTCCAGCTGCATCTATGTCAATGCAAAGGACATAATTTCTTTCTTTTTATGGCTGTTTAGTATTCCATGGTGTATATATACCACGTTTTCTTTACCCAGTCCACTGTTATTGGGCACCTAGGTTGATTCCATGTCTTTCCTATTGTGAATAGTGCTGTGATGAACATGTGAGTGCATGTGTCTTTTGATAGAACTATTTATTTTACTTTGGGTATATACTCAATAATGGGATTGCTGGGGCAAACAGTAGCTCAATTTTAGGGTCTGCAAACCTAGTTTTCTTAGTTTGAAAAGCAGTCATATAATTTTATTATTACTCAGTTTGTAAATCTGGAATCATTTTTCAATAGGATGATAGTGTGTTTAAAAAAAAAGACAAAGAAAATCAGAACATTTAAATTCTAATCTGCTGGGCTCTTAAAAGAGCCTAGTTCAATTTGTTTTGTTTTGCTTTCTCACACAGCTGAGATGCCACAGCTTTGTAGCATCTACAAAAGATTATTAAGGTGAACTGCGGAAGTTGTTGATTGGAAAGGAGGACTTTCCAGTTTTATTTTTATTCAGATTCCTGATTGATTAGGCTGCAGCACAACCTGGTTGGTCACTGTGTAGGTTGAAGGAATCCTGCAGAGAAAATGAGTAAAAATCAGAGCCCAAACCAAATCCACATGTTTTCTATACACTAATCCCCAGGAGCTTTAAATACATAAAACATGTGGAAAAACATAATCAAGTAGCTACAAATTCCATCATAAAAGTTTTCCAGTGGAACTGGGCAATAAGTCCGTTCAAAACAAACCACAACAGGGATTCTTGATGGTGGAAAACATTACAAATAACTTGCAAGCTGGCAAGAAATTACAGCCAATAAGTGTGCTCTAAGAATAGTAGATACCTATAATAAATGATTTCCAAAGGAAATTCCAGCTATTAGAAGAAAGCCAGCAAAAGATGTGGAGATGACTTTAGTTCCAGCATGCTCTGTTTCTCTCCACTGGCTTGTGTTAAAGGGAAGAACTGTTTTTTAATTCCCCATTTCAAGTAGTTGCCATGCTTTAATATAGTCAGAAACTGTACATGTTTTTCCCATAATGTAAAAGATAGCCTCATTCTTTAAGAAAAGAATGGGAATTGCAAACAATTATTAACATTAGCATGTCTAGAGAGGATCATATTTATATATCTTGAAAGACACATCCACGGAGTTTATAGATGAAGCCAGGTGGTAGAAATAAGGACTAGTCCTTTAAGAAATATAGGCATTTGGCCGGGTGTGTTGGCTCATGCCTGTAATCCCAGCACTTTGGGAGGATGAGGCAGATGGATCACCTGGGGTCAGGAGTTTGAGAGCAGTGTGACCAACATGGCAAAACCTCATCTCTACTAAAAATACAAAAAATTAGCCAGGCATGGTGGCGGGCACCTGTAATTCCAGCTACTTGGGAGGCTGAGGCAGGAAAATCGCTTGAACCTGGGAGGTGGAGGTTGTAGTGAGCTGAGATCTCACCACTGCACTCCAGCCTGGGCAACAAGAGTGAAATTTCATC
>NW_012119376.1:2699918-2733124 GCF_000951035.1 Colobus angolensis palliatus | reverse complement strand
AAAAAAAAAAAAAAAAAAAAGAAAGAAAGAAAAGAAAAGAAAAAAAAAAGAAATATAGGCATATAAGGCATAAACTTTGATTGCCCACTAACAGGCCCTAGGGATTTGAAGTCAGACAAGACTCTGGCCTTTCCATCAGTGATTATGCCTGAGTGGAGGATGAGGATAAACACATACATTGTCATGTTACCATATCATTTGTACAATAAAAGAAGTAAGCAAAAAAGCTCCAAGGAGAGAAATCTAAAACATACTGGGAGGCAAATTGCTTAAACTCCTGTGGCCTGGATTTTCTCATCTGAAAAACAGAACCAAGGATAACCAAACTGTGGAAATATTGAAAGGATCAGATGAATCATATCATAATGAAGAATGCTATACAAATGTGATCTATTGTTTTTTTTTTTTTTTGATCTATTGTTAATATACTTCTAAAACAGGGGTGTCCAATCTTTTGGCTTCTCTGGTCCACACTGGAAGAAAAATTGTCTTGAACCACACATGAAATACACCAACACTAACAACAGCTGATGAGCTAAAAAAAAAACCAAAAAACAAAAAATCACAAAAAAACTCATAATTTAAGAAAGTTTACAAATTTAGCCAGGCATGGTGGCTCATGCCTGTAATCCCAGCATTTTGGGAGGCCAACATGGCAGGATCACGAGGTCAGGAGATTGAGACCATCCTGGCTAACATGGTGAAACCCCTCTCTACTAAAAATACAAAAAATTAGCCGGGGGTGGTGGCAGGCATCTGTAGTCCCAGCTACTAGGGAGGCTGAGGCAGGAGAATGGTGTGAACCTGGGAGGCGGAGCTTGCAGTGAGCCCAGATGGTGCCACTGCACTCCAGCCTGGGTGACACAGTGAGACTCAGTCTCAAAAAAAAAAGAAAAGGTTTACAAATTTATGTTGGGCTGCATTCAGATCCATCCTGGACTGCATGCAGCCTTTGAGATGTGAGTTGGAGAAGCTTGTTCTAAAATAAAAAGCCTTTAATATGTGCTAAGCACTGTTATTGCTATTTTCATATATAAATCAATCCTCTCAACCACCCTATGAGGTAGATACTATTGTTAGTATTTCACAAATGAGGAAACTGAGGCCCAGAAAGATTAGGTAACTTCTACACAGTTACACAGCTAAGTTTCAAACCCAGGCATCTGGCTCCAAGCAGAGGATTTACATTGAAGCTATTGATGCGTAAGCTTTGGGACTTCTCCTTTGCATGTGCCACACCAAGACTCTAGGTGGGGTCCCAGTAGTGTCTTCATGTGGTCATATGTACTTGTAAAATTTGTAAAAGTAAGACATTTTATCCAATTAGTTCAGAATATTCTCCTTTTTGATTCTAACTTCAGATGCCTCATGTTTCCCCCCTTGCCAGGTAGAGTTAGAGTAAACATGTCATTTTTGAAATACAGCTAAGGGCTAGTTGAGTTGATGTTGATGACACATTCACTTTGGGTTTAGTGAGGTCTCTTTATGCAGCTTGCAGTCACTCCCATTACTGGTTGTTGGGGAGACCTCACATGCCAGTCAGGGTAGAGACGGAATCCAGAGGGTTTGTCTGACTCTATTGAAAATTCTCCTGACCCTACACTCCTTTCATGTGTTCAGTAATCCATAAACAGTTTTCTTAATTCTTTAACTGAGACATGATAGTCTATCCTCAGCCATCAACAGCATTTGGTACTACAACTCGTGTCCAACCTGGCTTTAACACACCTTTTTAGTTTATGTCCCCTCTAGATCTCCCTTTACACCATGCTCCAGCCAAAGGGCACTTCTTCCTTTGCTGGGCCATACTCTTTGCTCTTGCTTAGGCTTTTATTAATTTCTTGCTGACATGGCATGAAATCTGACATCAGCAAAGATAACATACACTCCTAATTCACCATAAAAAATATCAGTGTCACATTGGTTAGTGGGCATTAGTATTTAAAATAAGTCACTACACAAGAAAACTTGAAATGGCAGAAAACTTACAGCTTATATATAAAAAAGGAACTACAGTGTTTTTAGATTCGATGAGAATTCTAAAAATACATATGTCATTACTAATAATGGAGTTTGAAGCTGAAAGTTTTCTAAACTACCAGTAACTATAAATATTGGCTAATAATATTTCCCTCACAATGGTGGAAAGACTGAATGTGCACACTATTCTTGCCGAAATAGTGATATATAAGTTGTTAAAGTTTAGCCACAGTAACTCACACCTGTAATTCCTTTGGGAGGCTGAGGTAAGAAGATTGCTTGAGGTCAGGAGTTCAAGACCAGCCTGGGCAACATAGTGAGACCCCCCCATCTCTACAAAAAAGAATGTTGTTATGTGCAGCAAAAATTACAGTAGAAGTAGTATAAGGTGTATCAGAGGTTAATAAATGAAATATTTTTTCTGGACTTTCTGATTTGCAGGAAGTCTTTGAAAACTATTCTTCTGTAACCTTTAATAAATATTTGTTTCATACCTAATTTTTTTCTATCCTTAAAGAGAGTTCCACAAAATGTATAAGATTTAGGCCTGACCAGGTATGGTGGCTCACACCTGTAATCCCAGCACCTTGGGAAGCTAAGTCATGAGGATTGCTTGAACCCTGCATTCGAGTCCAACCTGGACAGCATAGCAAGATGCCATCTCTACAAAAAATAATTTTAAAAACGAGCTGGGTGTGGTGAACATGTGCCTGTAGTCCTGGTTATTCAGGAGGCTGAGGTGGGAGGATCACTTGAACCCAGGAAGTCAAAGCTGCAGTGAACCATGACTGTACCACTGCAACACAGCAAGACCTTGTCTCAAAAAAAAAAAAAAAAAAAAATTAGGGCCCAAAAAATGTTTGTCTCATGTTTTTTCCCCTAATCCATTTCCCCAATCCATTTTCTGTAACCCGTTTTTTTCTAACTCAATAGCTTTTGGTTTAAGCTGTTCCGTTAGTTACATACCGCTTTGAATGAACATATTGCTTTGTTATATGAATTTTGAGTGGTTGCATTAATGCTTTAAATGAACCAGAGGGTGACAGGAGCACAGACTGGATAGAGTTCTGCTGGGAGTGACCAGGTTTGTAGTCCTACCTCTAGCTGTGTGTGTCTTGAATCCTAGTGCCTCTTTCCACTAGGTAAGTAAAGTAGTGCTTTCCACTACATGGTCTGCAGCGATTGTTCTGTGGCTCTGGGTTCTGTGGGCCTCTGATAACTATATGAAAAATATTCTCTCTCTTTACTCTGTTATTTTTAGTTTGGCTAATAGGAAATGAATGTGGCTATTGGAACAGCAGAAAGCAAATAACCAATGACTTCTTGCCTTACTGCTTAAATTTGCTTATCACTCTATTAAATGCATCATTGAGGCTTCCTTATCAGTATTGTTAAGTATTAAATATATTGGTGGAAACTCTAACAAAATCAATTGCTGTGAGTTAAAGAAAAGCAAAGGAAGTTTCTGGGGCCAAAGGAGCCCAAGCAAAAATCAGGATGCAATAGTAAACATGGTTCTGGGAAGTAACAAGTCAGGTTGATGGATTACATTACACCTAAAGCAAAATTATCATCGTCAGAGACCTAGCCATCCCAAGTAACAGCTTAGGTCTGTGGTTCACAATGCCAACTGAATATTAGAATCACCTGGACTTTAAAAATTAAGTGTCCTGCCCCGCTCCGTTCTGAGAGTCTGATTGCGTTTCCCAGGTGATCCTAGGTGCAATTAGATCTGACCACCTCAGATCTAGGTGTTATGCTTTCTGGGGCAGTGGAGAGGCTGGATGCTTATAAACCTTCTCTTAAACAAAGGCTAATATCAGAGCTGGATCCATTTAGTAAAAGAATTCAGTTAAATATAGCTCTCCCAGAAGGAAAAGTATTTTAAGCTATTATTAGTCATTTATACTTCAGTGCAACTCTGTTCAATAAATAGAAGTTTCTGTGATTATGGAAATGTTCTATATTTGTGCTGTCTACTTTCTTAGTCCACTAGCCTCACGTGTCCATTGAACACTTGAAATGGGGCCAGAACAACTGAGTGACTGAATTTTAAAATTCATTTTAACTCATTTAAATTTAAATTGTTGCATGTGGCTAGTGGCTACCATGTTGGTCAGTGCAGTTCCCATGTGAATGGGTAATGAGTAAAGCGATAAAGTAGGGGTTACTCTATGCCTGGGGAGAGGAGTCAGAAGGATGCCTGAGGATGGAAAAAAAAAGGGAGTAAATGAGGTCAGGTTCACTGTGAAAACTCCATAGGGCGAGCAGAGGAGAAGCTATAGCAAAATGTGGCTTTGGGAATGCCTATCACTCTTGGTGCCACCCCAAAATAATGTTGAAGAGGAATTTCTGAGCTGGGGACTTTGGCTCTGATCTGCCCCACCTCTCTTCTACAGACCAGTGACTGACCAAATAGTAAAGCTCACAGAAGCCTTTGCTGCTGGGAACTGTTACTAGGAAAGCAGCAAAGAGAAGTGGAAAGAGTAAGGCACTGGTGCTTACAAGCCAATAAAAAGTCACCTAGTATCTCGGAATCACTGTTGCTTCATAGCACAAGTGGTAAGATATAAGTGTCTACTCAGTGCCATTCAACACATATTATGTTGCCAGATTGTATCAGGCTATAGATGGAAGCCCCTTGAACCCTAAGAGAACCACTGAAATTATTGGTTATTCCTGTGGAAAGAGCTGATCCCACTTAAATACAACCCCTTCCAGAGGTATTGTGAAAGAACTTCCATAGGTGCATGGGTGGTTCAGTGGTAGTGTTTTCACCTGCCATGCGGGAGGTCCAGGTTCGTTTCCTGGCCCATCCAACATGTCATCCCATTTTGGCTATGTGCGGTGGCTCATGCCTGTAATCCCAGCACTTTGGGAGGTCAAGGCAGGCAGATCACTTGAGGCCAGGTGTTCGAGATCAGCCTGGCCAACATGGTGAAACCCTCTGTCTACTAAAAATTAGCCAGGCCTGGTGGTGTACTCCTGTAGTCCCAGCTACTCATGAGGCTGAGACATAAGAATCGCTTGAACCTGGGAGGCAGAGGTTGCAGTGAGCCGAGATTGCACCACTGTACTCCAGCCTGGAGGACAGAGTGAGGCTCTGTCTCCAAAAAACAGAGAAAATAAAAGAACTTCCAGGCTGGGCGCGGTGGCTCATGCCTGTAATCCTAGCACTTTGGGAGGCCGAAGCGGGTGGATCACGAGGTCAGGAGATCTAGACCATCCTGGCTAACACGGTGAAACCCATTTCTACTAAAAATACAAAAAATTAGCCAGGCGTGGGGGCGGGCCCCTGTAGTCCCAGCTACTCAGGAGGCTGAGGCAGGAGAATGGCGTGAACCCGGGAGGTGGAGCTTGCAGTGAGCAGAGATGGCACCACTGCACTCCAGCCTGGGCGACAGCAGGAGACTCTGTCTCAAAAACAAAACAAAACAAAAAAAAACAAAGAATTTCCAGAGACATGAAGAACACGATGTCTGTAGATGTCAAGACTGGAAGGAATTTTCTAAGCATAAATCTTGGTCCTATGATGTTACAGGCCAAAAGAATGAGGCTCATGATCAACTCAGTATACCACTGGAGGCTATATGAGTAAGCAACAGAACTGTTTCTCATAAATGCAGAATGTTGGCAAACTGACAAAACTGCGTCTGCCACCCAAAAGGAATGCTGAGGGCAGTCATGCCCCAAGTGCAGTGTTTCTTGTGATTAGGTACATCTGAAGCCTGTTAGTAACAATACGAACCTGTGATCAATTAAGCAGCTGAGCAGTCCTAACCTCTTCCTCCTTGCTCTTGTTACCCAATAAATAGGAGGGGCTGTGGAAGCTCAGGCACTGCCTTTGCTCACTAGAAGCGGGGAGTATTCTTTTTCTTCCCTGGCTCCCCTTCCTTTAAAAGTTTCTTTTGTTTTTTGTTATAATTTCTACGTTTGTCTCTTGGTTCAGTTTGTAATGACAGTCTCAGGCAGTAACAACAGTAACTGCTATAATGATGGTCTCAAGTATAACCATGGCAGTCGGCTACACTATGACACAGCCTATGGCAGGCCAGTCGGTAACACTTTGTAGATGGCTACCTACGCTATTAATTCTCATGAACTGTTCTTTGCCTCTAGTCTTTACCCTATTCCATAACTAGGGAGTTGGTTGCATCAGTCTCTGGAAAACATTTTTAAAACTTGACAACAGGCATTGACAATGAGTTTATCTGGTTAAATCATTCCTATTTAAATACCTGGTTAATGAGATTTGGGTCTTATATCTACCCTCAAATCAATTTTATATTTTTAATGACACTACAGGTCAATTCCTTTTAAGAAAAATTGGCAAAGAAAATATTTTCATATTTTATTTGGATAATGGTCCCAGAGCGCACACATTTTCATAGAGTGAAAAAAGTTCAGAAAAAAACCCACAAACATAATCAAAACAGAAGGAAAGGTAAAATAAACAATAAGTCTTGGATAGAAGTGAAAGTGTGACCATCTGCAATAGCAAAGAGTATACCTGGCCGTCTTTCACAATTCACCTAAGGAGTTGCTAACAGATCTTGCATGGTGGCTTGAACTCTAGCATATTCCTTCTGATCTTGACCATGCAGCAGTCCTCCTCAGTCTCAATAGCCACACATTACATGTGTGAGGCCCAGTCCCAAACCAAGGATCTAGAGTCCTTAGGTGCAGCACCCTTCCTACTTACTCTTTCTGATTCCAGAACTCTGACCTCTTCTTCCTCAGCTGAGTAGGGCCACAGTTTTCTTTCTGGTTGCATTCTACCTCTTTGTGCTCTGCTCAGAAAATTTTCTCCAGGCACAGAGCTAGCATGAAGTGGGAGTCATCTCATGAGATTATCTTCTGTTAGGGTGTGAAGGCTTGCACTGTCAATGTCCAAAGTCCACTGTTTGGAAATCATTGCTTCACATATTTTGTCCAGTCTTTTAGCTTTATGTTTCGTATGGGCAAAAGTGAAAGTCATTACTGTTTGATAAGATTTTTAACAAACCATTGCAATGTTTATAAGAGACATCAAAATACAGTGAATACAATAAAGAGATAGAAAATGATAGATTAAAAAAAAGACTACCAAGCAAAGCTATTGAAGCCTTATTAATAAAATACACATTCCAGCAGCATAATGATAAGCAAAAGGATTACTTATATATTGCTAACGGGAAAAGTTTATAGGAAAATATAACAAAGATGAACTTGTATGAGCTTAAAAACATAGCCCCACTCAAAAAACAAAATATTTAAACACATAGAGAAATTCCATCAGAGTTGGACATTTTAGCCCACCTCTTCCCATAATTAATTGATAAAGTAGATGAATAATTAATTGATATGAACATATATTATTTGAAAAATATGATTTATAAGCTTTATCTAATGAACAGATGCACAACTCTGCACCCAGCAATTGAGGGTACACATTCTTTAAAAACACACATGGAATATATATAAATATTGAACACTTAGCAATTAATAGTAAGTTTTATCAAACAATATAATCATTTATATATATTAATTTAATATATATCAGAATCAAAACCCTCTTCTAGATTATTTTGACTCTAAGAAAAAATTATAATGTACATTAGAAACTAGAGCAAAACAGTGATGACCATATTATATTAAAAAATGTAACCTGCAGCTATAAAAGTGTCCATAGAAAAAGGTATAATGTTAAATACTAGCATCAAAAGAAAGGCTGAAAACAATGAGTAATCAACAACTCATAGTTTAGAAACAAAACAACCCCAACTGTAGGAGAAAGAAAATATGACAAGAGAAAAAGAAAGTAAACAAAACAAAATAGATAGGACCAACCAACAAATACAAACCTCAAACATTGTCTACGAAGATGAACAAACCTCTGTTCATTCACATCAAAAGTGATTGATGAAAAGGGGGCATTATATTTAAAACAGAGATTTTTTTAAACACAGAAGACTACATGAATAATTTTATCTTTGATAAATTTTAATACTTAGATCACACTTAGATAAACAATTTCTTGGAAAAATATTAATTTAACTTTAAAAAACTAAACTTGTATTTTTAAATCCATTTATCGTTAACAAAAGAGAAAGAAAAAGTCCTGAAAAACACCA
This sequence comes from Colobus angolensis palliatus, assembly GCF_000951035.1. Lineage (NCBI taxonomy): Eukaryota > Metazoa > Chordata > Mammalia > Primates > Cercopithecidae > Colobus > Colobus angolensis. The sequence goes on along the minus strand of NW_012119376.1, from coordinate 2,725,031 downwards.
CACAACAATGTTTTTCTTGGCAAATTATATGTAATCTTCAGGTAACATATACTACCTGTCTGAAAAAACTGTTACAGAGGATAAAAATATGGCATAACTCCCTAACTTATATCAAGAAGTTAGGGTAGAGCAGACAAAGAGAATACGAAGTAAAACATTCTAAAGTTCTCATAGGGGTAGGAAGAACAGTTATAGGAAAAGGATGGTGAAAGTTTTCTAACATTTTTATGATATTGAGATGGCAGAAAAATAAGGAAAAATGAGCATATTAAATGGTAAACTGAAATTTAGGGGGACATGGTTGGGTTATTTTTGATTGATAATGTGAGCAAAGAAAGAAAAGTCAGCCATTGATGAAATGTAAGATTCCATCAGAAATTCTAAAACAAGGTAATTAAAAACTATTTAAAAAATACAAATACAAATTTGATCAACCCACAGCAATAATAAGCAATAAAGATATGAGAAAATAATACAAGTAATAAACCTGAAGAAAGAAGGAATACATTAAGAATAATCCAAATCTCATGTTGAAATATAATCTCCAGTGTTAGAGATGGGGCCCGGTGGGAGGTGTTTGGGTCAAGAGAGTGGATTCTTCATGAATGGCTTGGTGCCATCCGCACAGTAACGAGTTCACCCAAGAGCCAGTTGTTGCTGTTGCTCCCTCTCTCACTCCTGCTCTTGCCATGTGAATGTGTCTGCTCCTCCTTTGCCTTCTGTCATGAGTAAAAGCTCCCTGAGGCCCTTACCAGAAGCAGATGCTGGTGCCACACTTCTTGTACAGCCTGCAGACCTGAGAGCCAATTCAACCTCTTTTCTTTATAAATTACCTCATCTTGAGTATTCTTTTATAGCAATGCTAGAATGGCCTGACACAACCATGTATAAAATATGCATGTTATGTATAAAATGTAATTATAAGCAAAAGGATTACTTATATACTGCTAACAAAAAATTCATAGGAAAATATAACAAAGCTGAACTTGTGTGTGTTTAAAAACACAGCCCCCAAATGCAAAAAACAAAATATTTAATTAAACACATAGAGAAATTTATAAATAGTGCATTCCATCAGAGTTTATCACATGAACAGACATTTCTCAAGAGAAGATATACAAGTGGACAAAAAACATAAAATCAACATCACTAATCATCAGAGAAATGCAAATTAAAACCACAATGAGATATCATCTCACACTGGTCAGAATGGCTATTACTAAAACGTCAAAAAATAATAGATACTGGTAAGGCTGTGTAGAAAAGGTAATACTTATACACTGCTGGTGGGAAAGCAAACCAGTTCAGCTACTGAGGAAAGCAGTTCAGAGATTTCTCAAAAAACTTGGAACTATTAGGTTGGTGCAAAAGTAATTGAGGGTTTTGCTTGGATTTTCAATGGCAAAACATGCAATTACTTTTGCACCAATTTATACTATTCAACCCAGCAATCCCATTACTGAGTGTATATCCAAAAGAAAAGGAATTATTCTACCAAAAAAGACACCTGCACTCACATTTTCATCACAGCACTATTCACAATAGCAAAGACATGGAATCAACCTACATGCCCATCAGAGGTGGACTGGGTAAAGAAAATTTGCTGTATTTACATCATGGAATACTACACAGCAATAAAAAAGAATAAAATCATATCCTTTGCAACAACATTGATGCAGCTGGAGACCATCATCCTAAGCAAATTAACTCAGGAACAGAAAACTAAATACCATATATTCTTATTTACAAGTGGGTGCTAAACATTGGGTACTCATGGACAAAGAAGGCAACAATAGATTCTGGGGAATATTAGAGGTGGGAGAAGGAGGCAGACAAGGGTTGAAAAACTTCTGGGTACTATAGTCACTTCCTGGGTGATGAGATCAATTGTACTCCAAACCTCAGCATCACACACTATCCATGTAGCAAACCGGCATATGTATCCCCTGAATCTAAAATAAAGGTTGAAATTACAAAAACAAACAAACAAAAAACCAACAAACAACAAACAGGAATACCTGTCATCACACTAAAATTAAATGGACCACATTCAATTCTTCTGTTAGAGAGAGTATTTCAGGTTACATCTTACAAGAAGTCCGCAGAGTTAGGAAACACAGAATCAGCTTATTTTTAAGGAGTATATTAGTTGTATTGTTTTAAGCAGTATATTAGTAAGTTTTTTCTTTACATAAAAAAAAACCTTCCAACACATTTTCAAATGATGCATGTCTGGATTAAAAGTGCTGGCTTTAATTTTGAATATGAACTGTTCAAAAGTTTAGAAACGCAACAAAAATAATGTATTTATTGTACCTTTTCCAGATTAACAATTAAAATTTGGATGTAAAATTTTAATGAGAATACTTTTGTAAGAAAATCTAGGAGTAGAGAAAATTTTCTTAACCAACACTGAAAATTCAGAATTATATAACAATTTCAAAATTAAAAGCTTCTGCTAGGCACAGTGCCTGCAATACGACTCTTTGAGAGACCAAAGCAAGTGGATCACTTGAGTCCTGAAGTTCCAGACTAGCCTGGGCAATATGGCAAAATCCCGTTTTCACAAAAAATTAGCTGGGCATGGTGGCACACACCTGCGGTCACAGCTACTCAGGAGGCTGAGATGGGAGGATCAGTTGAACCTGGGAGGTTGAGGCTGCAGTGAGCCGAGATCATGCCACTGTACTCTTGCCTGGGTGACATAGCCAGATCCTGTCTCAAAAAAAAAAAAAAAAAATTAAAAGCGTTTATATAACAAAACTGTTACAAATAAAATCAAGAGGTGATTATAATGATGGAGAATGTTTGTAATGTGGATGTTAAAGCATTAATGTATACTCAGACAAAGAGCTATTAAAATTGACAAGAAAATGACAGCTCAATAGAATATCCAATAGCATAACCTAGGAGTGCATAAACCACAGAGGAGTTAATCTAAATGGGCAAGAAACACTTAAAAGAAATGCTTATTTGAAAAAAAAAGAAAAAGAAAAAGAAAAAAAAAACCCAGAAAGAACACTTTTTACCCATCCGGCTAGTAAAATTTAACAATGAGCTACAACATCCCATTGTTGTCAAAATGAATATAAAGATTACTTTCATACTTTCAATGTTAACGTGATGTGTTACAACTTCTTGGAAAGCAATCTGGCAAGATACACTAAAATTAAAAATAAGTATATTCTTGACCTAGCCATCTCTCTTGTGGGACTCTCTCCTAATAAAATATAAGCACTAACATGTAGGAACAGATGTATAAAACTATTGCAACCATGTTTTAGTGGCAAGAAAACAAGCAAAATGTTAATATCCCCTAACAGGGGAGTGGATGAAGAAATTATAGAACACTTACTCTTGTAAACCCTTGTTTATAAAATATTATTCAACCATTAAAAATTATTGCTATACTAGTTTAGTTGAAAGTATTTTCATGAGCTACTATTGAGTAGAAAAAAAAGATGCAGAAAATACGTATAACAATATGATCTCATTTTTGTAAAACGATGTTTTAAAAAAATCTTTCTGCACATATGTTTATACTATATATAGAGAGAGAAAAGAAAGGTTAGTGTCTCAGCTCATGCTTCTAGTCCCAGAGTCTAGTATAGTGACAGCTTGATGTATTACAGATCAGAAGGGCATTACAGCAAAGCATTAGAGATCAGTAGAGAAACGATGAATGTTTAAGAAATCGTTCTGTAATAATTAACTGGGGGAGGTGGAAAAATGAGACTAGATGTGTAGTGCACATCAAATAGACATAAAAATTCTGGAAAAAAAATCAAGACCAAAACTTTAAAACTAAAAGGCGTGGTTTTTTTTGCATGAACATGGAAAAATTGTTATGCTATTAGGCAAAATATTTGCTTTTAAAAAACAATGCCAAAAAGCACAATCCATAAAGGAAAATATTAATTAAATGGCAATTTTAATTAAAAAGTATGCTTCACAGTGGGGGAAAGGTGCTCCAGATTTGGAGAAGGTATTTGAAACTTTATACATCCACATTTTTTTTAAAAAAAGCTACTAAACATTAATACAAAAATAATTCAACAGAATAATAGGTAAAGGATTTGTATTAGCTAAGGCAATGCTGCCAGCTTCTGTAATAAGTAAACCTCCAAATTTGATAATTTAAACTACAGGAACATGAATAAAAAAAAGAAATAACTATTGCCATATATTAATAAAATGATTCATATGTATACTTATATTTTCATCTCTAAATGTATTTGACAAAACCTATAGTTTTAGCCTTAGTGCGAGGTAGCAGTTCTTATTCTGTCAATGAAATATTTACATCACTAACTAAAGGACTTAAGTAACAACTAAGAAATGGTAAATTTGATATCTGAATCCCAGTTTATCTTGTTTCCAATTCTTATTATTAAACACTAAGTAATACTCTCTTAATTTCCTTACCTTTAACACACAAAGGATTAAATAAGAAAGTCACTGGACCGATACATTGCAATTTCTCAAAGTGGGTGATTGTCTTTGTTCTCAGTGGCCAACTTACAGCAATTGTTCTTGCCCAAGGTCTTGATAAAAATGTATAGTGATGGGCTCACTTCTATCTAATATTGTGCTGTTAAACAGGAATGACAAGTATGTGTATTCAAAGACACCAGTGTGTTATCAAAAATTGTGCTGAAGCTATTTTGTGTGTATGTCGAGTTCTCAAGTTAATTTTCCTTCCTGAATACTAATAAAAACGTAATATGTGTTTAAAAAGAATCATCATAACATGCTAGATGAAAACACTTTCTCATGTGACTTTAAATGATGGGTGTAAACTCTCCTGTTTAATTGACTGAGAAGACCCATCCCTCATCTTGGTATTCTTCTAACACAAATGTAATCTTGCAAATAATACCCTGTTCTTTTACAAAACACATCTGTAAGTGAGAATAGTTAATAGGGACAAATTAAGATTTTTTAAAAACTATGATCAATAAAATATGACAGAGCAGTCAGAATCAGATCATTATGAGAAATTTGAAGATTAATAGCACTATTGTCAGTATAAAAGCCATTTTATTCCTGAAAATTACCATATCAAAAAAGAGACCACCACTCACTGCCTCCTTATAAATTCATAGTTCCATGTAAATAGGAATACAGTAAACTTTGCAAAATTTCAGACTAAGTGAATTTAAATTTTTTAATACAGGACTTCTCAGAGCCTTAATTTTGTTATTCTGATTTATGATCCTTCAAGAGACGGGTTTACTGTACATGATTATGTGACTCCCCCATTTTATTCAGATTCTCTTACTAGATAAATGTTTCTAGGAATATTGAGGACTTCTGTCCCTGAAAGCTATGTATTTTAATGTCCTGTATTGCCTTCAATTTAGTATATATTTGTTTCTTTATTGAGTTTCTGCTGTGTACCTTGTACTATGTTGAAGGCTGGAGATGTAGTGAAGTTCAAAGTCTGGTTGGAAAAGCAGATATGCAAACAAAGTGTTATATGATAGGCATAGTTCAAGGTTGGCTCTGGGTTAGGACAGTAGAAGATGAGAAGGAAGAACAAACTATTTTCTCTATAGTGGAGAGTAAAGTTCTTCAATTGCAGGTACTCAGAGGAGAAGTAAAATTTAGAACTGGTCCCACACCAGACTGAGAAGTAGAGAGTTTACTTTTAGTGTCTATAATGAGACTGAAACTCTACCTGAGACAAACCTTGATTTCTTTTTCTTTTCTGCAACATCTCTCAAGTGCCTCCCACCTTAGGCCCAAATCCCTACCAGGAACTCATCTAGAACACTCTTCTCTGGAACTCATAAGTCTAACTCTTTGTTTTCAAACTCACTCCTTCAGGGCTGGACATCTCCTGAAACTCTGTTCTTACCCATAGTTGAAGATCTCTTTCCTGAACCCATTAAAAGATGACTTCCTTTAGCTTCTCCAGCAATTTGTTTTCTTATCCTATCTCTCAAAGTCAAACTTTTTCTATCGCCAAGAAAACTGTTACTATATCTGATATTCTGATTCTTACTAATGTGTTGATGGGGGTGTGTCAGTTTTAGACCTCAGAGAAACGGATGCCAAAACAGGATTAAAAGTGCAAGAGAGATATTGGGGAAAATGCTTACGAAGGGTTAAGGGAAAAGAATAGAAGAGGAGGGGAATTGGATCTGCAGTACAGTTCTGATGCCTGTGGAGGAAAAGGACTGGGTAGGAAGACATGCAGTCAGCAGCACAGCTCTAAGAAGACATCCTCTCATGACAAGTATTAAGTGGTGGTTGTTATTTTCAAAATTACTAGAACTCATGAATATGAGCCTAAATGATATGCTTTCATCTATTGTATTTTTTTCATAGATGTCGCATCTTTGGTTGGTAGGACCATGTTAGATTGGATCCTGATTCATTCTGATGCAATTATAGTCTTTGATAAATTCATTGCCATCTGATATGATAACAGATTCCAAACTCATTTCATACAATTCCTACCCCAGACCTCAGAATTATACATATCTCTAAGCTATGTTTCTTTTAGTGGGAAATATGATTTAGGAACTGGAATCCATTCCTTAAGGATATTGTGGTCATTCCTGATCATTTCTAGGCCTTTTCAGTGGACAGAGCTATAAAATATGCATTAATTTTGACACATTCAATGCAAATTCAGAACTGTATTGTTTCTGCTTACCCTAAACTGTCTTACAATTACAGAATTTTTTCTTTTATCCAATGCCAAGTGTCCTGGTTTTCAAAGACAATGGTGACACTAAAATGTGAGTATTACATAACTGTTCATTTGATTTAGTACACTTGAGTCACAGAACACTCTAGAATAATAACATTAGTACCACTAATAACATAATCGCTGAAAGAACTAAATATTTCGTAGCTCTTTTGTTCTCCATATGCCCCACTGAAACTATACAAATTTCTGTGTTTTAAAATCATAGGAAATAATTCTACTTAGTGTGGTTGTGCCACCAATTGGTACAAAATTGGTTAATTTAAAAATTTATTTTTAATATTTAGAAATTTTTAAAATTTTAAACTTTTTAAATAATTATGTTAAATAACATGTATGTTTCAAAAAACAAATCTACAAGTAGAAGATATAGTCAAAGAACTGTAGCTCCCGTCCCTGTCCCTTCTACCTGAGTTCCCCTCTTCACGTATTGTTAACTAAAATAAGTAAGATTTATCATTCCTTTGTTCTTTTGGTAATATAATACATTATATTACAAAATATAATAAGATATTATATTACAAAATATACATATTTTATATTACCAAAAGAACAAAGGAAGGATAAACCTTACTTGGTTTACATGCATTTTCTTTTTGATAAATAATAGCATTCTAAACACATTTTATCTTGCTTTTTGGACTTAAATATTGGAGACCGTCCCATAGTAGTATATATAGATATTCCCCATTCCTTTTTTACATCTCCATAATATTCTATTGTGGTTTATGTTTTATTCAACCAGTCTCTTGATGACAATTTGAGGTGTTTTCAGTCTTTTACTGTAACAATAGCCCAACCATCTAGATTGTCATACTTGTATAATTTTCCCCAGGGTAATAGGTGAGAAATTGTATCTCAGTAGAGTTTTAATGTGCATGTCTCTTGTGAGAGAGTTCATGTGTCTTTTTTATATAAGTAAGAACCATATCCCTTTCTTTTTGTGTGAGCTGTTCATTTTGCTAGCCTATTTTCCTACAGTATCAGTCTTCTCTGTTGCATAAATGAAGCAGGAAAGGGATTGAGAGATACGGAGAAATAAAAAATAAATTGTAATTTGGCTGATGATGATGAATGAATCCCAGAACAGCTTTCTTACTCTGGCTGTAGACATCTATTAGACCACAATTCAAACTTTCAACAACCACAAGAACACTGAATTGTTAGCGTGGGTAATTCTCTGAGTCCTAGTGAGGCCTCCAATGCTTCACTTAAGTGATCTAAGATACAGAGTACCTAAGATTTTGTTCTTACACATATTCCTCTTATTATCTGCTGGCTAAAAGTAGTACTCTATAAGGAATTACTTCCCATCCTTTTTCAAATAATGGCAAAATAGACAATTAATAGTGTTTATATAGTACACCAAGATAAGCTACTAGTAGTTTGGGGATGTTTATATGAGACTTTCTGAAATTATCTTTACATTACTTAACTATCATAAAAGCCCAAATTATTACAGATGATATTAAAAGTTGAATTTGTATATAACCTCAAAATTACATTTTTTGAATTGGTTAATGAGAAACTTAAGTTTGATTTTGTGAATACATCTTTTTAAAGTTAGTCTGAAATAGCGACATGAAATTCTTAATTTTCCACGAAGAGATACTTTGTTAACAAAATGAAGCGACGAAAATATTGCAACCTCATGTTTTAACCATTCCCAAATTTATAACTTTTGAAATTGTATTCAAAAAATGAATGCTTCCCGCTCTTCTTTCAATAGTAAATGTCATATGAAAATTTCCTAAGATCTGTGGAAACTTAAGTTTGGAGCTACCCCCTGGTGCTGCTACTGCCAGTGCACCTGGCCAAGCTTCCTTAGACCAGCTTACCTCGGTCTATGGGCCTTTTCCTCGGCCACAAATTCTTCCTGTGGCTCCCCTAGTGTAGAAATATGATGGGTAAAATGGCATTCTCTGAGACCAGTTGCTCAAGAAGTTGTCCAGGTGGTGGATCATCAATTTGGGTTCCCCAGTCACTTCACTGAGGAGAGGTAGTATTAGATGCGGCTCACAATGCTTGTCACCTGCAGCAGTAGCAAGACACACCATTAGACCTTGTGCCACCAGTTACTACCTGAGGAGTTCCAAACATGCCTTCTTTGGTCAGAAATGACCATCCCTAAGGCTCCATCTACCTGACAGCTGAAGGGTCAGTATCTCCTGGCACACAGGTGACCCACACAAGTTGAGAAGAGCTGCTACCATGCAGTATGAATAAAATGCATTGGTTATGTGGCACATATACACCATGGAATACTATGCAGCCATAAAAAAGGATGAGTTTGCGTCCTTTTTTGGGGCCATGGATGCAGCTGGAAACCATCATTCTTAGCAAACTATCACAAGAAGAGAAAACCAAACACCGCATGTTCTCACTCATAGGTGGGAACTGAACAATGAGATCACTTGGACTCGGGAAGGGGAACATCACACACTGGGCTTATCATGGGGAGGGGGGAGGGGGGAGGGATTGCATTGGGGAGTTATACCTGATATAAATGATGAATTGATGGGTGCTGACGAGTTGATGGGTGCAGCACACCAACATTGCACAAGTATACATATGTAACAAACCTGCACGTTATGCACATGTACCCTAGAACTTAAAGTATAATAAAAAAAAAAAAAAAAAAAAAAAAAAAAAAAAGAAATAGCCATTTCTAAATTATTTCCTTACCACTCCTTAGTGGGTGACATAAGGGAAACAAAGGTTTCAAAGGGTTGTTTTTAAATGAAATGTTTGCTAAATTAAAAACAAATTGAGAAGCGACTCTGCTGAAGATTTTATCTTACTCATTTGGGTGGAAATGAGAGTTTTTAGGTAGAAAAAATTATATATGTGTAAGAACTGTGTTTCCTGGCTTACTTCTCACATTGTCAGAAAACTGTACTTAAGCGACAGGCTATCCCAAGGCACCCTCAGATTCCAAAACTCACCATGGCTTTGCCTAACATTCAATTCACTGCAAACACCTTAGACAAGTGTACAAGTTATAGAGGAAGAACAGAAAACATCATTGATATGGGTTGGCTGTGTCCCTTGAATTCTAGCTCCATAATTCTTATGTGTTGTGGGAGGGACCCAGTGGGAGATAACTGAATCATGAGGGTGGTTTCCCCTATACTGTTCTCATGGTAGTGAATAACACTCACAAGATCTGATGGTTTTACTAAGTTTTTGCTTGGCTCTCATTCTCTCTTGCCTGCTGCCACGCAAGACTTGTCTTTCGCCTTCCACCATGATAGTGAGACCTCCCCAGTCATGGGGAGCTGTGAGTCCACTAAACTTATTTTTCTTTATAAATCACCCAGTCTCAGGCATGTCTTTATCGGCAGCATGAAAATGAACTAATATAATCATCTTACCAAACTTGACTTTCTCTGGCTTATAATAGATATGTTTGCCCATAATGTTATACTCTTTGAAGAAGATATTCTAAATCAACTGGCCTATAGACATCCAAATTCTGTGGTTAAGGACAGCATGACTTACATTTCTTATGTGTTCAGCAGATGTAAAGAATATTGTCAAGATCTCTCTCTCTCTCTCTCTCTCTGTGTGTGTGTGTGTGTGTGTGATGAGGAGTCCAATAACATGAGGGAATGATGGGAAGAGAGAAAAAGTAAAGACAGGGAAGAAGCACGGAGAGGGAAAGGATTGGATGACCAGGATAGAGGAATAAATAGAGATAGGTGGTTAAAGATAGAGATTGTTATAGCACAGAAGCACCCAAGTTATAAATTATTACCTACTTAATTCCACAAAAATTTAAGTGCCTACTGTATCAGGAGCTGGGATACAACAGTGGACAAAACCAGATAAAACTCCTACCATTTGTAGTTTACATTCTGGCTGATTCTGTGCAGCTGCCAAGCCTTAGTAAATAACTTTCTTAAAATACATTCAGAAAACATCTCTATTCATAGATAGTACATCTTGAGGGTTTGAAAAGTAACATTCAATCTTTTTTTTTGTCTTTTTAAAATCTTATTTTCAATTGACAAATTATAATTGCATATATTTGTGGAGTACAATGTAATATTTTGATATAGGTATACATTGTAGATGATAACATCTAGCTAATTAACAAATGTGTTACCTCACATACTTTATCACTTTTTGAGATGCAAACATTTAAAATCTACTCTCTTAGCAATTTTCAATATAATGCATTATTATTAACTATATCCATTATGTTGTGCAATAGGCCTCGAAAACGTATTCCTTTTATCTAACTGCAGGCGTCCCCTGTGACCAACATCTTCCCCTTCCCCGCTCCAGCACCACACCACTTCAGTCTCTGCCATTCTACTCCATTTCTCTGAGCTGAACATTTCTAGATTCTATATATAAATAAGATAATGTAGTATTTGTCTTTCTGTATCTGGCTTATTTCACTTAGCATAATGTCAGCCAGGTTTATTCCAGTTGTTGGAAATGACAGAATTTCCTTTTTAAGGCTGAATAGTATTACATTGTGCACATATAACACATTTACCCATTGATGGACATATACACTGATTCCATATCTCAGCTACTGTGAAAAACACTTCAATAAACATGGGAGTGCTGACACCTCTTTAACATACTGATTTTAATTCCGTTGGATATATACCCAGGAGTAGGACTGCTGGATTATATGGCAGTTCTATTTTTAGCTTTCTGAGGAACTTCCATACTGTTTTCCATAATGGCTGTACTAATTTACATTCCCACCAACAATGTACTAGGGTTCCCTTCAGTCCACATCCTCACCAACATTTATCTTTGTTTTTAATAACAGTCGTTCAAACTGGTGTGTGGCAATACTTACTGTGGTTTTAACTTGCATTTATCTGATGATTAGTCAAAGATATATACAATTTTTATTTTCAATTTTGAGAAATGTAGCAGATAACCAAGTAGTATACAACTGTCTTAATTTCATGATATATAATGATGTTTTTTAAATGCATAAAACAGCACAAGTGGTTTAATGAAAAGTTATAAAAACAAAGTTGTACATTTTATTACCACTATCTATTTCCATTTCTCTATTTTCAATAGGAATTTTGTGAGGTCTGTGTTTTCAGGGAATTCATTTTCAGATTGTAAAATTCCTTCATAGACTATAAAATTATATACAAATAAGTGGTGACAAATTGTATTTTCTATTTCTCATATTTCAGGGAGTTTCTCTACCCTCTTCCTGAGGCCCTGACCTACACCAAGCCAGGTCAAACAAAGATGACCATCTTGTCACTCTTTAATAAGTGGAATAATAGACCTGGTGGTCTTGTTGACATAATGAAGTATCAGGGATGTTATGATGGGCAAACTGTGTCTTGAAGCTGTTTAATGCAGAAGATTCCAGGAAGAACCAGTTTCTGCCACTACTGGATACACATAGGACCTGAAGCATCTGTGACCCACTCTTCCATCCGCTTCATCATCAAAAGAAAAACCACATGGAACAATTCAATTGTCAGCTAAAACCTAGAAGCAGCAGCACACCACTGGGAAGCAGAAAGAAAAGGGATTGGGCCGGGTACAGTGGTTCATGCCTATAATCCCAGCACTTTGGAAGGCCGAGGCAGGTGGGTCACGAGGCTGGGAGATCAAGACCATCCTGGCCAACATGGTGAAACCCTGTCTCTACTAAAAATACAAAACTTAGCTGGGTGTGGTGGCATGTGCTTGTAGTCCCAACTACTCAGGAGGCTAAGGCACAATAATCACTTGAACCCAGGAGGCGAAGGTTGCAGTAAGTCAAGATTGCACCACTGCACTCCAGCCTGGCAACAGAGTAAGACTCCATCTTAAAAAAAAAAGAAAAAAAAAAAAGAAAAGAAAAGGGAGTGGAGTCAGAAAAAGATGAGGAGGACACTGTGATGCCCACACAAATGTACTGATTTGCCCCATGCTCTAAACTACAAAAACAAGATTTCTTTCCTGTCCTGGAAGCCATTAAGCACATGCTTGAGGGGCTTCACAAAGATTTATTATTAACTATTATTATTATTATTATTATTATTATTGCTGCTGCTGCTGTTGTTGATATGGTGACAGACTGTAAACATGCCTGTCTTTCACACACCTCCAATGCTATTAATGCCTGCCATTAGGATTCAGAGCTACTGCTTTCATGTTTCATTATAAAATAACAGTGGGGCCAGCATGGATATCGTATGCAAGTCCACTTTCCCATGCTCACGGGAAGCAGGAGGCAGCAAACCTGTGCCTGTCCAAGGACCATATCCTGGTCTTTTTCTTCCTCCATGGATTCCCAGAAGGTCCCTCAGCTTCCCACTTTCAGATTAGAATAAAACTGTAAGCTGCTGTCTGTTTTAAAATAAGAACTACTCAAGGGCAGTGAACAAAACCATTGAATAAGTGCTATATGCCAGAAGTTTTACTACTCTCATTTAATCCTACCAACAAAACTACATGTTGTTGTTGTTATTATTGAGACAGGGTCTCTCTGGTTCACCTAGACTGCAGCAATCACGGCCCACTGTAATCTCCGCCTCCCAGGCTCAGGCAAGCCTCCCACCTCTGCCTCCCAAGTAGCTGGGACTATAGGCACGAGCCACCACTCCTGGGTAACTTTTTGTATTTTTAGTAGAGACAGGGTTTCGCCATATTACCCAGGCTGTTCTCAAACTCCAGGACTCTGGCAATCTGCCCCCCTAGGCCTCCCAAAGTGCTGGGATTATAGGCATGAGCCACTGTGCCCAGCCCATGTTATTTTTTAATTACCGTTAGTTTACAGATGAGCAAACAGAGGCTTGGGAAAGTTAAGTAGATTGTACCATATCATATTTGCTAATAAGTAGTAAAAACAGAATCCGGATCTAAATCTATCTAATGTCAGACTATATATTTTGCACTGTATATCATTTCTAGAGCCTGCTGTTATTTCTGTTGGGTGTGGTAGCAAGGCATATGGATTAAAATGCTCCCTTATGAGTCAGACAAGATCTAGGTTTAAAAGCTAGTTTCATCACTTTCCATTAGCGTGATTTTAGCCTACTCATCTGTACAATGGGGATAAGAGCAATATCTACTCATGGAATAACTCTGAGGATGAAATAATGTCCCTAAAAACATGGCTCAGTTTGTTATGTAGTAAGCATGATAGCTGAATGAGTCTACTTGGAACAGCATATAACAGCATTTAACTTTCACTGCCAATGGCACTCATTCTGACTTTTTTAAAAAAGCTCTTTTTTGCTCCTCTCTCTGTTTATAATGTCATAATTTCCCTTGGATGACTCTTTCTCTTCTGGAAAAGATAATTTCCTCATGAATAATAGTCCTGCAAGAACTTGGTGTCTTTCTAATTTTAGCTGTAAGGAAAGGGCATGTTTACAGACAGTGATGATAACTCTCCATCTTAATTTTCCATGGTGAAATTGTATGACCCTTTTCTTCAGACAGACCACCAAAAACATAAAGGCTGTTAGCTATAGGTGTTAATTAAATATGTGTCAGACATCTTTAAAATGTGTATTTCTCTAAAAAACATGGCTCCATCCTGAAAGCAAGGCATGGAAAGAACTCAATTTTTAAATTAGGAACGTGCTTTGGGTGATACCTTTAATTGGCCAAATTCTTCTTTTCTAAATAATTTGGTAATCTTGAATGGATTTGTATGTAATTTCACCTAATCCAGAGATTTTCAATTAGAAATTTCAAAGTTCAGCCCCAAAAATGCCCTGTGGGGGGAACTGATACCCAGACATCATTATTCCCAGTGATACATGGAGATCTGGGGAAGGGAGAAGGTGGCTGCCAGATGTTCAGATGATGTGGGAGGCAAATAGGTCAAAAGGCTGCCTGCAATTCTTTTGCTCTAAAGAGCCGGGACATCTCATTTAAGAAGCTTCTGAGACTTGTATGTTATATTCTAAAGAGCATGTCCTTCCTCCCCGCTGTAAGTGGCAGATCTAAGTCCATAATGTGTATGCTGAACAGATGTTTTATTTGTGTCCCACATGTTCCTAGTAGGCTGCTGGGTGAGTCAGAGGAGAGGAAGAAAGATAAGTGAAAGGCATAAACTCTGCCTTTGGAATTTATACTCCCATTGAATTGAATTAGAATGACCTATCCTTATGCTGAGCTTGTAAGAATTATCCCTCAAGAACAAAAAGTTGGTAGCACTTACTATAAAGTCAAATGCATTGAGACTCTTGGATGATGAAGTGTGGCCATGAGAAATGAATGGGAAATTCATTCACATGGATTTGAAGTCAGTTACCTGGACTTTTAGTGCCAGTTTGTCTCTAATTTTGTAGGTCTTATATTCAATAACTATTAAATCTAACTTTTTTTTTTTTTTTGTATTTTTTAGTAGAGACGGGGTTTCACCGTGTTAGCCAGGATGGTCTCGATCTCCTGACCTCGTGATCCGCCCGTCTCGGCCTCCCAAAGTGCTGGGATTATAGGCTTGAGCCACCGCGCCCGGCCAAATCTAACTTTTAATTTCTTTGTTGATAAAGCCTAGATTAAATCACCTTTAAGTCTCTTTCAGAAATATGTTTCTACAATTTTAAGTGGAGGTTATAAGAATCAAGGCAACAAAACTGTCTTCAGGAACCACTAAGTGCTCTGCACTATGTCTGCTGGTGTGGAGGAGTGAATGAGGAGTGAGTCATGGATCCTAAGGACAAGGGATTACTTTCTATGGAGGAAACTAAATGTGCATCCAGCATGGATATGTGACTATGCAACAAATGAGTTAATGCTCAAACAGGTCCAAGAAAGGTAAGATACACGTGCCTGGGTATATTTATTAATTTTACTCTCTAAGGCACTGGAAAAAAGGCAAAAGACCTGCCAGACCAGACTGACAACTTCTTCTTCCTGATCTGAACCCCTATTTGTTATTATTTTAATCTGTATATAGGTATCTCACACACACACGCATTGTGTTTTATGTAATGCGCTTAGTTTGTTACATTAATTTACATTCTAGATGCACTAGGAGAACTAATGCATTCATCAAGGTTCTTCAGTTTCAAGCAATGTAAACAGACTCTGGATAATGTAAGTGAAAAGGGAGTTTGCTGTGAGTTGCTGAGTGAGATCACAGAGTGAAGGGAAAGCACTAGAACCAGCATAAGAAAGTTCAGGAAGCAGCTAGCTCCAAGGGTTTCAGTGGCAACAGAACTCTGTTGCTTTTATCAGTCAGTGAGCCATTAGAAGTAGAAGACATTCATTCCAACCATCTTTTCTAACTTTAGGCTCAAGATTCAAAATCCTGGGAGAGAAAAAATCTGATTCGCTTAGCTTTGGCTTTATGCTTATCTTTTAACCAGTTGAGGGAAGATTCCTCATTTTTCAGTACTGTAAGACTGCACACAACGGGAGGCAGTAGGAAACTGGGATATGTAAATTAGATGCTCAAAAGGAAAGACAGTATGGATGCTGAATAGTCAACACCTAAAACACCCATTATAGCTAGCTATTGTCAAAAAGCCTGAATTTTTCTTAAAGAGCAATTAATTATCACTGAAGTCTTCTTAAAGGCTGAGTTTGGGTTAATTCCTAATTTATTTTTAAAATTGATATTTTAAAAATATATCTGTGATTTTTAAAAGATTATTTTGGGGGATAAAATAGATGTTCCAGGAATATATAGCATGTTTATTCTTTGGCTATAAGTAACCTTTGACACATCCTTTGAAACTTCAGGAAACAATTATAGCTGTCTAGAGGAAGGCAAAGTTGGAAAGAGCTGTTGATAGTGTCAGGGAGATCAGATTTGTATCTTCATTATGTACTATATGCACAATTTTAGACAAACCCTTTGACTTCTCGGTATCTCAAATTCCTAAATCATAAAGTGGAAATAATCTGTGACGAGTGCACGGTGAGTGGAAAACAACTTAGAACAGTGCCTGGAACACAGAGAATGTTAATTGTGGTGTTGCTGTGATTGAATAGATATGCTATGCGGGTCAGAGGACATCTGTAAAATAGAATGTTTTACTTTCTAAGGAACTCAAAAAGACTTCCCAGACCAGATGAATAACTTACCCGTTTTAAAATGCTCCATAAAAATCAGGTATTATCATTATTTCCTATTCTTCTTAGGTTGAATTTGCCACTTGAGCCAGGAAATTGTCTCATGATTCCTAATTATTTCTGCTAAAAAAAAAACTTTCTTAATGATAGCACCTTTGCCTATAAATTTATATTTCCTTCCCCCTTTTTTAAATGTATTCAATTCCTGTCTTCAATTAATGCCCATCTCATTCCCCTTCTTCTCCATGATGCTTTTCTCAGCCCTGAATAAGGGTTTCTCTTTTCTCAGAATTCCTGCATTATCTTTGCATAGATCACTCATTTTGTCACCTACTTATCCACTATTTTGAAATGTTATTGTTACTTGTTGCTTTATGCATCTGGGACTTGGCTGTAAAATTCAACCAATATTTGGTACCTAATATGTGCCCAGCCCAGTGCCAGATCCTTCAGAGATTTCAAGGATGAGTAACATGGGTCCAGACCTCAAGAAATTTGTAGTCAGGTAGGAAAATGAGGATGAGAACAGTAGAAAGAAGAGAAGGCTTTTGAATGTCTGAATCAGTTTGGGTTGCTCTGACAAAATGCCATAGACGGGTGGCTTATAAAAAACAGAATTCGTTTCTCAGAGTTCTGGAGACTGAAATCCAAAATGAGAGTGCCTGCATGGTTGGGTTCTGGTGAGGATCCTCTTCCAAGCTGCAGATGGCTGTCTTCTGGTTGTATCCTCACATGGCAGAAAGAGGGTGACAGAGCTCTCTGGGGTCTGTTTTATAAGGGCACTAATCTCATTCACCAGCTCTGCACGCTTATGAACTAATTATCTCCCAAAGGCCCAACCTCATAATACCATCACGTTGAGGGTTAAGATTTCAACTTATGAATTTGGGGACAGGACACAAACATTAATTCATCCAGTGGATAAATTAGGATTTGAGAATTATTTTCCTCATCAAGAAATAATGGTGAAGGCTGGGTAAGGACCAGGCAAGCAGGAAGGACTTTCCAGTCAGAAGGAAGAAAGCACACGAGAACCACATCATTCATCTCTTTCTAGCTTTCCACAGAACGTGGCCTGTGCTAAGTACATTGGTGGAGCTTTAATAACTAGCAGTTACATTTCACAGAAAGAAAGAAAGAGATTGAGAAAGAACTATGCTTAAGGAATCTGAAAACTTAATATTGTTCTGAGTCTTTTTTTTGGAAAGTAAATCAAGCTTGAATTTGTCTCCAACTGTTTTAGCCAGAGTGTTCATGGAACAGAGATGAGAGTGACATGGAGATGGTCATTACTTATAATTTATGTCCTGCTTCAGAAACCTGGGGACCTCCCTGAGCTAGTCCGTGTAAATTACCAATATGCCATCAATGGCTCTGATGAAAGGCTGTGTTAGTTTGTTCTCATGCTGTTAATGAAGACATACCTAAGACTGGTAATTTACAAAGGCAAGAGGTTTAATGGATTCACTCACAGTTCCACATGACTGGGGAGGCCTCAGAATCATGGCAGAAGATAAAGGAAGGGTAAAGGGACATCTTACATGGTGGCAGGCAAGACAGCATATGCAGAGAAACTCCCCCTTATAGAACCATCAGATCTGATGGGACTTATTCACTATCAAGAGAACAGAATGGGACCCCCCACCCACCGTGATTCAATTACCTGCCATCCGGTCTCTCCCATGACACGTAGGAATTATGGGAGCTACAATTCAAGATGAGATTTGGGTGGGGATCCAAGCCAAACCATATCAGAGGTTGTATCTTCAGTAGCTCTAGAGTAATTCACAGCTTTGATTTCTCTCAGGAACTTCAGAGGTAAGGGGAATCAGAGCTGAGATTTCTTTAACTCAGCAGTGAACACAAGAGACTCAATCCCAGAGAAACAACCATGTCAACAGGGGACTGTGGATTTCACGTCTTTGTATTTGGGTAGAATTATGCTTGGATGATTATCTTTACCCACGTCATCATTCTTGTTTTTAAAAACAAGTACATTATTCTACTTCCTCTCCTGATTTACAAATTTAGCTCAATGACAATTTATGCTTTCTTCTACCAATTTTTGTTGCTGTTGCTTACATTTCAAGCCAAAGCACTAAAAACTCGTTTTGAGGCTACCTTAAGTTTACTTATTTTTGACGTAGAAGCTCACTGCCCCAAAGGAGTCTTTACATATTTTTTCCTCTACACATACACAAAGTGTTTTCCACAAGGATCTTTTCAAATTGTTCTGGTTTCCATTGTGACTACTACATTGTACTGTCCACCCAAGAGTTCCTTGTTTTTCATGCATAATAAAATTTAAAACCACATATTTCAGCCAATATTTCTCATAGAAACTCCTACCTCAACAGGAGGAAATTAGGTATTCTTTTTGATTTATTAATTGACCATTAGGCATAGGCATTTACATGCATGCAGAGAAACAAGGGCTGTAATGAAGTCCAAGTGTTCAAAGAATAAAGTTTCCTGTAAACAAAACGAAGTGAAACAAAATGCTATTCCAAGAGAAACCCTATTCAGGGAGATTCCAGAGGGCATATCTTTTCAGCCTCAGGCAGAGAAACAGTACAAACATTTCTAGAGAAATTCTGGGCACTTATCAAAATATTCCCCTCACTAAAGCAAGAGGGCATTTCAAGGAAAAATTGAGTAATGATTTGGCAATGGCATGTGTACTGCAGGGCTTCCAATTTAATATTCAGGTTTCTCAACAGTCCAAATATCAAGTGTTCCCGACTTACATTTCTATATACCTCTAAGGTATGTAAGTGATATTTTTCTTTGACCAGCATTCACTCAAGACACAATAAGGAAAGCTCTCTCTAGTCATTTTTTTCACATCCTCTTAAAAATTCTTTGGATTCTGTCCTGACATTGGCATGTTGCACAATAATAAAATGCTACTCTCTTCTGATCTTTTTAAAGATGAACAAAAAAGGGGTCATGTTTCAGTTGCCATTCTGTTACTTTTCTGATTCATACTTTTGGAATGTAGCTATAGATTATGGGTCATTTAAAATCGATAGGCAGAGCTGATTTCCCAGGTGCTGACATAGGCCTTATCCTGAAAATTACCTTTACTACTATTGTAAATTCCTGAAATTCTACCCCTGGGTATGTATTAATTGTGTTCCCTACATGTTAAACTACAAATATCCAGGAAAGAAGGTAACTATAATAGCTCTAGTTCTAATGTTTATTTACAACTTTCTCAACTTTTTAGTTGGCAGCCCATTTTGATGAGGGTTAGAGAGAGAACAGAAAGCCCATAAGGGAGCCTGTACCTGAGGGAACAGAAAGCCCATGAGATGCCGTAAATGAAAGGAGAGAAAAAAAGGAGGGGACTTTCAAGGGAAGTTAAGCATGAAGGGTCACATGTTTAAGAGCCAACTTAATGTCACTTTCACCCTAAAGTCTTCCCTGTGTGCTCCAGTAGAAAGCAAGAATGTTTCCTCATTCCTATTAACCGTGGTAAGATTCAGCACTAATATCAGGATATCCCCACATACTACCTTGCATTGTGGTAGTTTGTACAAATGCTTAATCTCCTGTTTTGTGTAAAAATATATTTTATAAACTTCTCTAATTTTTTTCCCCTACCTTCTCTTAAGCTGGTTTGCCTAAACCTGAAGCAAGTCATTTTATACAGCAGCTAAATCTGGAGTAAAAGGTGAGAGAGGAAAACAAGGACTGACTAGGACTGACTTCCTTCCTGGGACAAATGATGCTCTCCTGAACTATGACCTCAGAGCTCCTTGAGACACACAGAGCCTGCCTTTGGTAACAGGAAAAACATGCTCTAAATAAAGATAGCAGTATAGCTTAAGCAAATATTCTATGTGGATAAAGTATGTGTTATTTGAATAATAACAGAGCTATTTATATTTGCATAGGTGAGGTCTTTATCCTTACTGCAATATAGCAACATTATGATAATGTTATGATGTCAGGCTTTTGGTTAATTTCACACACATACACACACACACACACATACACACACTTTTTTTCTGTCTCAAATAGAAATGTCATCTAAAGCTAATAGAAGTTAAATGATTTCCCTAAAGAACAGAAAGTCTCCTGTGGGAGGCCAAGGTGGGTGGATCACGAAGTCAGGTGTTCGAGACCAGTCTGGCCAACATAGTGAAACCTCGTCTCTACTAAAAATACAAAAAATTAGCCAGGTGTGGTGGCGGGCACCTGTAATCCCAGCTACTCAGGAGGCTGAGGCAGGAGAATCTCTTGAACCCAGAAGGCAGAGGTTGCAATGAGCCAAGATCATGCCCTGCACTTCAGCTTGGGTGACAGTGTGAGACTCAGTCTCAAAAACAAAACAACAACAACAACAACAAAAGAACAGAAAGTCCCAGTGGGTGCTGAGAATACTATATCAAGAAAGGAAGAGTTCGGTCGCTACACTTTAGTATCATAAATGCCTTACTGATCCTTTTCTAGAAAAGAATGCCTACACTTTGTTCCCAATCTCATTTTGGAATTATTATCCTTCTTTTCATTCAGATACAAACCCAAGAACCACTTAATAGCCTCCTTTATCCCCAGAATCCAAATACCCTCAATTCTACTTTGGCAATGTTAAAAACATTCATTTTCACTGAAAATACCTTAATTCCAGTTTTTTATTCTACACACAAATATTTTAAATATCCAACCACTTCTACAATATCAGAATTATTTCTCCTTTCAGTTTTGTCAGTTTTGGAAGGTTTGCTATTAGGTGCATATACATTTATAACTGCTGTATCTTCTTGTTATATTGACCCTCTTAACTTTATGATATGTTTGATGTCTCCTGTAGAAATATTCCTTTGCTGGATACCCTCTCTCACTACTCCTATTCAACATAGTGTTGGAAGTTCTGGCTAGGGCAATCAGGAAAGGGAAAGAAATAAAGGGTATTCAATTAGGAAAAGAGGAACTCAAACTGTCTCAGCCCAAAATCTCCTTAAGCTTATAAGCAATTTCAGAAATGTCTCAGGATACAAAATCAATGTGCAAATTTCACAAGCATTCCTATACACCAATAATAGAGAGTCAAATCATGAGTGAACTCCCATTCACAATTACTACAAAGAGAATAAAATACCTAGGAATCCAACTTACAAGGGATATGAAGGACCTCTTTGAGGAGAACTACAAACCACTGCTCAACAAAATAAAAGAGGACAAAAACAAATGGAAGAACATTCCATGCTCATGGATAGGAAGAATCACTATCATGAAAATGGCCATAGTGCCCAAGGTAACTTACACATTCAATGCCTCTCCATCAAGCTACCACAGACTTTCTTCACAGAATTGGAAAAAATGACTTTAAAGTTCATATGGAACAAAAAAAAAAGCGTGCATAACCAAGACAATTCTAAGCAAAAAGAACAAAGCTGGAGGCATCATGCTACCTGACTTTAAACTATACTACAAGGCTACAGTAACCAAAACTGCATGGTACTGATACCAAAACAGATATATACACCAATGGAACAGAATATTGGCATCAGAAATAACACCACACATCTACAACCATCTGATCTTTGACCATCCTGACAAAAACAAGCAATGGGGAAAGGATTCCCATTTAATAAATGGCGCTGGGAAAACTGGCTAGCCATATGTAGAAAGCTGAAACTGGATCCCTTCCTTACACCATATACAAAAATTAACTCAAGATGGATTAAAGGCTTAAATGTAACACCTAACGCCATAAAAATCCTAGAAGAAAACCTAGGCAATACCATTCAGGACATGGGCATTGGCAAAGACTTCATGACTAAAACACCAAAAGCAATGGT
Source organism: Colobus angolensis palliatus (assembly GCF_000951035.1). Taxonomy (NCBI): domain Eukaryota; kingdom Metazoa; phylum Chordata; class Mammalia; order Primates; family Cercopithecidae; genus Colobus; species Colobus angolensis. The sequence goes on along the minus strand of NW_012119376.1, from coordinate 2,702,486 downwards.
AACAAAAGCCAAAATAGACAAATGGGATCTAACTAACCTAAAGAGCTTCTTCACAGCCAAGGAAACCATCATCAGAGTGAACAGGCAACCTACAGAATGGGAGAAAATCTTTGTAATCTACCCATCTGACAAAGGGCTAATATCCAGAATCTACAAAGAACTTAAATTTACAAGTAAAAAACTAACAATTCCATCAAAAAGTGGGCAAAAGATATGAACAGACACTTCTCAAGAGAAGACATTTATGCAGCCAACAGTCATATGAAAGAATGCTCATCATCACTCATCATCAGAGAAATGCAAGTCAAAACTGCAATGAGATAGCATCTCATGCCAGTTAGAATGGCAATCATTAAAAAGTCAGGAAACAACAGATGCTGGCAAGGATGTGGAGAAATAGGAACGTTTTTATGCTGTTGGTGGGTGTGTAAATTAGTTCAACCATTGTGGAAGACAATGTGGCGATTTCTCAAGGATCTAGAACTAGAAATACCATTTGATCCAGCAATCTCATTACTGGGAATACACCCAAAGGATTAGAAATCATGCTACTATAAAGACACATGCACATGTATGTTTATTGTGGCACTATTCACAACAGCAAAGACTTGGAACCAACCCAAATGTCCATCAATGATAGACTGGATTAAGAAAATGTGGCACATATACACCGTGGAATACTACGGAATAGTGAATTGATGTGTTCGTGTCCTTTGCAGGGACATAGATGAAACTGGAAACCATCATTCTAAGCAAACTATCACAAGGTCAGAAAACCAAACACCACTTGTTCTCACTTATAGGTGGGAGCTGAACAATGTGAACACATGGACACAGGTCAGGGAACATCACATACTAGGGCCTGTCAGGGGGTGGGGAGCTGGGGGAGGGATAGCATTAGGAGAAATACCTAATGTAAATGACAAGTTGATGGGTGCAGCAAACCAACATGGGACATGTGTACCTATGTAACAAACCTGCACGTTGTGCACATGTACCCTAGAACTTAAAGTATAATAAAAAAAGAAATATTCCTTTGCTAAAAATTTTGGTCTTACATTAACATAACAACTCTAGCTTTCTTATGCTTACTTCTAAATTTACGCTGTTTTCTATCCTTTTTCTTTCAACTTGCTAGTGTTTCTGTATTTCATGTGTGTCTCTTTTAGACAGCAGTAGAGTTCTGCTTTTAAATCCAGTTTGGCATTCTTTTGACTTTTATTTTGTGTGTTTAGTCAATTCACATTTAATAAAATTATTTATAGTGTGAGTTTCAAGTCTGTCATTTTGCTGTGTTTTTAAATTTGTTTCATTTCTGTTTTGTTCTTCTTCCCTTTCTTTCCTGCTTTCTTTCGTGCTAACCAAATATTTTGCATTATACCATTACAAATCTTGTATTGACATTCTAACATGTCTTTTTGCTTCACTAGTGGTTGCTCTGGGTATTAAACATGCAACTTTAACTTACCAAAATCTACGTAATTACTATTTAACTGCTTCCAGTTCAATATGGAAAATTTTCAACAGTCTAGTTCTGTTTCTCCCTCTTTTCTTTGGAACGTTTTCATCTATATACAATATAATCCCAAGAGTATAGTAGTATAAATTTCACTTTAAATATGCATATATTTTGTGAGAAGTCAATAAAAAAGTATGCGTCTGTACATGTAAAATAATTCATATATCACACATATCCTTTCTGTTGTTCTTTATTATTTCCTGTATGTCTGAATTACCATATGATGCAGTTTTCCTTAGTTGGAAGAACTTTCTATAGCATTTTACATAGTGCAATTCTACACTATTTAATAGCAATTATTTTAATCAAAAATAAATTTAGCATTAGTTAAGTATTTTAGCTTTCGTTTAGAATAATTTCTCTGACTATAGGTATCTTCAATTATAGGCTTTTTTTCTTTCAGCGTTTTACATATATCATTCCCATATCTTCTATCCTGATGCTAATCATATTATTTGTCATATGTCATATATGCCATAAGTAATACATCATTTTCTGTTGCTGCTTTCTAATTTTCTGATTATTCTGGTTTTCATTAGTTTGAATTTGATGTGCCTGAGTATGATTTTCTCTGTTTTCCTTCTACCTGAGTTTCAAAAAGATTCTTGTATTTGTAAGTTTATGTTTGTCAACAAATTTAGAAACTTCTATTTAATTATTTATTTAAATTTTTTTTCTCTCATTTATTTCAGTCCTCTCCTCGGACTCTAATTACATGTGTGCTATACCAGTTGATATTGTTGCAAATCATTTTTATTTTCTTCTATATTTGCTTCCTTTCTATGTATCAGAGGGAATAATTTTTATAGGTCTATTTGCAAACACACTAATTTTTTATATGCCACTTAAAATCTGCAGTTGAATTTATCATCAGGTTTTTCTTTTAGTTATAATTTTTAGATATAGACTTTTTAGTTTTGTATTTTCATTTATTTATTGATATCACTATATATTTACTCATTAATATGATGCTTATTCTTTAATGATTTGAACAATGTTTAATTTTTTGAAAATATTTGTAGTACTATTTTGAATTTTAAAACTTTTTT
>NW_012119376.1:2608706-2696103 GCF_000951035.1 Colobus angolensis palliatus | reverse complement strand
CTGTGAGCTCCACCCAGTTCAAGCTTCCCAGTGGCTTTGTTTACCTACTTAAGCCTCAGCAATGGCGGGCGCCCCTCCCCCAGCCTCGCTGCTGCTTTGCGGTTAGATCTCACACTGCTGTGCTAGCAATGAGGGAGGCTCTGTGGGAGTGGGACCCTCCTGGCCAGGTGTGGGATATAATCTCCTGGTGTGCCCGTTTGCTTAAAGCACAGTATTGGGGTGGGAGTTACCCAATTTTCCAGGTGTGTGTCTCAGTTCCCCTGGCTAAGAAAAGGGATTCCCTTCCCCCTTGCGCTTCCCAGGTGAGGCGATGCCTCGCCCTGCTTCAGCTCTTGCTGGTCAGGCTGCAGCGGCTGACCAGCACCAATTGTCTGGCACTCCCTAGTGAGATGAACCCAGTACCTCAGTTGAAAATGCAGAAATCACTGGTCTTCTGTGTCGCTTGTGCTGGGAGTTGGAGACTGGAGCTGTTCCTATTCGGCCATCTTGTTCCGCCTGAATTTTATAACTGTTATATTTAACTCCCAGTCCCACTTCAAATGAATTTCTCTTGACAGCTTTAATCTTTTTGTAAATTTTTTGTATGACTTATAAACTTTAGTTGAATATTACACACTGTAACCACGCTGTAATGTGTTTTCCTCTTCTGAGAATTGTTGAATTTTTGCTAATAGTCTCTAACTTGCCTGAACTCAAACTGTGACACCTATCTCCATGTAGTACATGGTACATATATCTCTGCTCAGTGTTTTGGCTTTTAGTAGCTGGGAGTTTATTTCAACTGGCATCTTGGAAGTCTCCATAGCTCACAAGAAAAAAAAAATCAATATGACAAAAGGGGTGTGTGTGTGTGTGTGTGTGTGCACTCGCACATGCACATGTACATATATCTTTATTTCGCTGGATGAAAATGGACAGTTTTAGAACCATCATACACTGAGAGTTCCTCCACCACACTGACAGGCCAAAGGATTATTTCTGGAAAAGATGCCATGTTGTTACATTTCTTCATTCAGTCCTGCCTCCTCTTCTAAAACACAATGAAATGGAAGCTCAGGAGCTTCAGATACACCCAGCCTATCCATTCTATTTGATTTAAGCAATAGGTTATTGATTTTGACTATGGAAGTTTATATTTACTTTCAAGAACTCTGTGTCCTGCCAACTCTGCCTGAGATTTTCTCTCTGTCTTCTCTCTTATAGTTGTCAGGATTTTACTGTACTTGGGGGCCCTTTTAAAATTATGGCTTAACACTTCAACGTTGTATTTCGTACTGTCATCAAAGATAGATGACTTAAAAAAAAAAACCGAGAAATCTGAAAAAAATTTAAATTACATGGAAGAGGTTCAAATAATGACCAACATTCGCCCAACACTTTGCAATTCTTAAGGCATTGCCCATCTATTATCTAATGTGATCCACACAATAAGTAGAATAGGTGTCACTATAATTGTAATTTTACCAAAATTAAGCTAAATGTTGAAAGTCTTTTAGCAGTTATAACGTTTATTCACAGGATGCGTATGACAATTCTGCTTTTATGTCCCCAGGGCCCATGTCATACTCCACTCAGCTTAGATTCTTTGGAAATATGGCAAGGGTCCATACTCACTTTGACTTCAAAACCAATGTTTCTTTCATTTATGCTATGCTTCCATAGCTATACTACTGTAGGACTACTAGGGATTATGTCAAAAATGTTAGTTTTAGAAATGTATTTAACAATTCCATCTGAAAGTCTAATCATGAAAATAATGTTTATACTTTAATTTTAGATTAAATTCAAATCAGATATAGTTACATATAATTAAATGCCCATAACTCACATTTATATTTATATAGTGTGTAGTTCACCAATTTAAGCAAAAATATTAATTTTAGCATATCATTATTTGGCATATGAACAACAAGGAAAATATATAGTGTAAATAATTTGAACTTCATAATATAGGGCCAAACAAGAAAACATGCTATGACTATATTAATACATTGTCTATAAGGTTAGGCAGAAATTCAGGGTTAAGTCTGTTTTGTAGGAAACAAGCTTACCTTATTAGGAAGAAATGTAGACACATAAAAGAATAAGAAATTTGTGGAAAATCATAGTCAAATCTTTATTTTAGTTATAGGCACTAATAACTGTTTTGAAGACAAAAGAATATGACAAAATTAGCTGTAATACTTTTGTTAATATTAATAATTACTATAATTTATTTTATTCCTATTTTTGCCAGGCTGCATAATGGTGGGTGTTTTATGTATAGTGCCCTTTACTGCTAAATCTAAAAAGGAGACTTTATTACATTGTTAAAAAACTGCTTACTACATTGAATATTGTCTTTAGATATGAGCACACACAACAAAAATGGATTTTCATTTAGGGATTACCATTTTACTTTCTATGAAATATTAGATAATACCTCTAATTGAGCTCTCAATGTATTAGAACTCAATAAATGTTGAATTGCTATTAAAGAAATTCTAAATTTCTTTATTAATCTAGCTCTGAGTATTTAAAACAAAGAAGTACAGCAAATAATTTTCTATTTTCTTCCAATTTTTACAATGATTTGCTGAAAGGGAAATGTCACTTTTAAGAGGCAGTAGCCATTTCAAGCATGTTTCATGAATAAATCTAGTCTTTATACAACATGACTTTGTATTATGTGAACTGTGTCAGCATGATGAAGAACCCTGAAGACCAGTGTCCAGCAAGAATAGAATAATAGTTCTCTTCAACTGTGCTGAAATCAGTTCTCATCCAGAGAGATGGCCTAGGCCTTGAAAACAAGAGGAAAAGTTTATTGTGACTAGATAATCTGGAAAAGTAAGATATTGATTCTGGGAAAACCATAAAAATAATCACGTGCCCACGGACAGGAGTCTTGTTAAATTTGGCAGAGATTTTCATTTAAATCAATGATCATATATAAAAATAGAAATATGTAAACTAAGAGTGCAACTCCATAGTGGCATTTGGCATTTAAACATTAAGCAATATTAAACTTAACATACTCATGTAGATAAAGTAAAACAAAAATCAATTTGTGACATGACAGATGATTTCTTTGATACTGACCATTATTTCTACAACGGGTAATGAGAAACTGATTATAAAATGTATTAATATAGTACAGAAATAATTAAGAAAAAATATTACAGATAACTTTAAAATACTGATTTAAAATCTTTTAAATGATATTGTTTTAAAAAATATTTCACTGGTTGAATCAGTTTGGATTCTAGGCATAGTTGCCCATGCCCAGAGCACTGCCATTTTCCATGTCAAAATATTTTTTTTCCTGAAACTACCTAACTATTAGCAGCTGTCTGTGTGAGAATAGAGGGAGGATTGTTTTTACTTCACTCAAAGATTAATGATATTTTATAACTTCAAAAGAAGTTTTCAATTCTGGCTTTCATGGCAGGCACCTCCTTCTTGCCTCTTTTTATTTTATTGCCACGTTTTAAACATAATTACTCATGCTGTGGCATATTAAAATCGTCTACAAAGGTTTTTGTTGTTGTTGTTGTTAAAAACAAGATTTTGCTTGCTATTAAGTCTGCAGAATTTCACTATTTTCTCTTTCATTTACCAGGTAAGCACTATAATCATTCCAATCATTTTTTTTTGCTCAAATATTTAATGCTGGCTAATGGAGATAAGAAAAAGAGTGGGATAGGGGAGGTTGAATTTGTTCTTATTTTTCTTCAGTTTGTATTTTTTAGGTTCTCAAAAGAAGATGTAGCAACATTTCAATGATATAAATTAAGTCAGGAAGTAGTAAAATTATTATCCACATCCACAATTCCCTGACTTGCTACCAGAGTTGTAACTAGGCAACAGAACAGTCATAAGCCTACACTTGAAATAAGCATGGCTTCCACCAGTCTGTCCTCTTCCTGATCGCCCCCTTTCACTTCATGTCAAAAGCCTTAGGCTTACTGGTCGCTTTTTAATATTGTGTGTGATTCTTCCAGCGGGACACCCTCAAATTATGAGAATTAAAATTTTTTTTTTTTTTTTGAGACGGAGTTGTCCAGGCTGGAATGCAATGGCGCGATCTTGGCTCTCTGCAACCTCCACCCCCGGGGTTCAAGCAATTCTCCGGCATCAGTCTCCTGAGTAGTTGGGATTACAGGTACTCACCATCATGCCTGACTACTTTTTGTATTTCTGTAAAGACGAGGTTTCACCATGTTGACCAGGCTGGTCTTGAACTCCTGACCTCAGGTAATCCACCCCACTTGGCCTCCCAAAGTGCTGGTATTACAGGCATGAGCCAACACACCCAGCCGAATTAAACTTACCAAGGATTTCCAACGAACTGTGTAACCACCCGTCCATCCTGCCATGAGGTCACTTTCTTGCTTTATGATTGTATTAGTCCATTTTCACACTGCTATAAAGATACTACCTGAGACTGGGTAGTTAATAAAGAAAGGAGGTTTAATTGACTCACAGTTCCACATGGCTGGGGAGGCATCAGGAAACTTACAGTCATGGCAGAAGGCGAAGGAGAAGCAAGCATCTTCTTCACAAAGTGGCAGGAGAGAATAAGCATGCAGGAAAAACTGCCACTTTTAAACCATCAAGGTCTCATGAGAACTGACCCACCATCACAAGAACAGCATGGGGGAGACCACCCCATGATACAATCACCTCCCACCAGCTTCCTCCTCCAAATGTGGGGATTACAATTCAAGATTGGATTTGGGCGGGGACACAGAGCCAAACCATATCAATGATAGATAATCACCATCTTGCAAAGGCTATTCTAGAATCGTATAGTGGGATGCAGCTACTCAGGACACTGAGGCAGCAGAATCACTTGAACCTGGGAAGCAGAGGTTGCAGTGAGCCGAGAGAGTGCCACTGCACTGCACTGCACTGCACAGGCTGAGGTGGGAGGATCTCTTGAGCCCTGGAGGTTGAGGCTGCAGTGAGCCATGATGACGCCACTGTACTCCAGCCTCCGAGGGGACAGAGTGAGACCTGTCTCAAAATAAATAAAATAAAATAAAATAAAATTCCTTAATAGCATATCATATCACTGAAAATAAAATTCCTTTCTGCACCTTGACTTATAAGACTGCATTATCTGATCCTGTTTGTATGTCTGCTTTCCTATTTTCTCCCTTTTACCCATTATATTTTACCCATACCTACCTTCGTTTCTGCCTCTCAAGCTTATTCTATGTTTTCCTGCCTTAGATTTTTGTAGTAAGTAGATCCCTCTGCCTTGAATGTTTTTCTCCTAAATTTAGGCATTGCTGGCTCCATTTCATCAACCAGATCTCATCTTAAGATTTTAAGTGTCACCTTCTTGGAGGTACTTTCTATGGGTACTCAACCTAAATTAGCACACTCCATTCTCAGAGTTATTTTTTCCATTATTTTAAATACTTGCCGCTTAGTTTAGATAATAGGTTCACAAATTGCCATTGTATTTCCTTTTCAAGAAAATCAAAATGTGCTCTAATACATCTAAAATCTAAAGTCCACTGTCTCTTCATCTCCTATAAATAAATTATTGGCTGCATAGTTCTAAATAAAATAGTGTGCCTATCCTTTTAAATAAATCAATCTTTTCTCCAATTGTAAAAAAAAATCTCTGATATTAAATTCTGCATCAAGAGCCCTCATATAAAGGATAATTGATTTGGTTTCACAACGTGTTTACTTCTATTCCAGTTTATCATTCTTCTATGGGGAATTTGATTTTGCTTTCTGTCATGCACACATACACACACACATACAATTTCCATTTTCTGCCAAATCCCTGGAAAACTACTTCACTTTGATATTTTAAAAACAGATCACAGAAAACTTGTACAGAATCAACTCAATAAAGCAAAACTATTACTTTCTGTTTGTGCTTGTCCCTTTCTGGCCAGACTTTTCATTGTATATCAACAGTATGTCTGTTGTTCAGCAGTTTTGAAATAATGAAAAGATAAAGTTTCCCACATAAAGTAGAACCTTTTAATTATTTAACTATATTTGACAATTGATTATATATTGCTTTATTTATTCCTTAGATAATAAATATCGTATCAATCAGGATCAGCTAGATTACAGTTAGTAACAACTACATATCTTAGTGGCTTATAGCACTGAAAGCTTCTTTGGGGCTCACGCTATATTTCCCCTGTAGGTTGGCTGGAGCAGCCACTCCACATCCTCCTCACTCTGGAATCCAGGCTGGTGAAATCTCCACCACTTAGAATATGGCAGGTGGCTGTGTCAGGAGGAAGAAAAGATGACCAATTGTTCACTGCCTCCTAACAACTCCTGCCTCAAAATGACACACATCATTTATACTCGTATCTCTTTTGCCAGACCAACTCATTACCATGCCTAACATTCAAAGGAAAGCGAAGAACAATCCTATATGTCCTGAGAAGAAGAATCACCCCAGTGGCAAGCAGCCCCAATAACTCCCACAGCTATTTCATGTAGTAATACCAAAAAAAAAATCATGTATAATTGTATAAATTAACAAGAATCCAGCCAATCGTACTTTGCACAACGTCAGTCATCAAACAGTTTAGATATCTGTTATGAAAGATTGGACTAGATAGAATTAGGTCTCTTCGACTTCATATTTCCACCTCATCATATTTCCATTCTCCTTGAATTAATATTTTTATTGATGCTGCAGTATTCATTATCTCACCCAGTACTACTGTAATGACTTCCTAACTTCTCTCTTTGCAGAAGTCTTCTTTATTATAGGTCCGTTCTGATTAGTTTTCTACAACATCGTTTTAATTCTGTGCCTTCCTTGTCAAAAAGATAAACAAAAACAAAAGACAAACAACAAAAAGTAAGCTTAACTGGTTCTGCATGTCCTGTAGGATCAAGTCAAGTACCTTAGCCTGACTCTCCAAACCTTCCACAATTTACCATCAATCAGCCATTCTCTCCTCATTGGCCTCTAGAATTCTACGACTGTAGCCAGGCTATTTGTTCACATTACCACATTTTAAAAAAATTTTTCATATTTTCCTACATTGTTGCTAAAATAGTTCCACTGGTTCAAACTGTCAGTGTAAGTCCAACCTATTCTTCGGAATTAATTAGAATTCCATCTTACCATGAAAGTTCATTCTGCAATCACCAGGAAGTTTGACATTGACTTCAGACAAAATCTTAGAATGTAACACTTAATTAACAACTTGTATTGTTATATTGTGAGTTGGCTGCATGTGTTAGAATATCTCAGACTTACCAAGTCCAAAACTGAACTCTTGAGTTTTCTCCCCAAAACTGTTTCCCTCCCTGTCTTCTCCAACTCTGTGATTAAAAACTCCACTCAGTTGCCTAAGTGAAATATTTCAGGGTATTCTTTGTTTCTGCTTTTTCTTATACTCAATATCTAATTATAAGCAAATCACCTTCAAAATATCCCATACTCAATTACTTCTCATCACTTCCTTTTTCACCACCATAGTTGATATGATACATTATTCTCTCTTACCTGGATTATGCAACAGCCAGCTAAATAGTCTCCTTGTTCTTACTTTTAAACTCCCTAGAGTCTATCTTCCACATATGTCAGATCATGGTCTCATCTACTCAGAAACTTCCAGTGACTTCTGTAGGGAGAGAGATTAAAACCTTTTTTTTTTTTTAACCTTCTTAGGTTCAGTGGCTTGGGCCTGTGAATTACACTTCAAAAAGACAGATCAACAGGAAAAAAGAACCCCAGAATTTATTCATGCATGCAATATACATATATATAGAAGAACTCAATGATGGGTAACTCAAAGGTGTGATTAGAATTTGGAACTTATATACCATCTTAACAAAGAAAGATAAGTTTGTGGAGAACTGACAAAACAAAGGAAAAGGAAACTAGGCTTCCAGGGACAGTAAATTGAGGGAAGGTAAATATATAAAGGGAAACTAATGGAAGATAAGGGTTATTTTAGTAAGGTTTGTTTGTGCAGACCAATGTTGGTGCTGACATTCCAACTCTAGTAACAATGGTTGTTTTCCTCTTCGTGGTATGAGAGAAGGAAGGAAGAACACCTTCACAAAGTGACATTCACGTCCTGCTTTTAGGCAAATCAGGGGAGGACAAAGAGCCTTTTCTGTGTTTGTTGCTTCCTAATTGCCTTCAGCTCAAAATAATCATTATGCCAATGTAACATATCATGGGGTGGCATATTTTGATCCCCTTCACTAGTTTACCTTACAAAGCCTGTTCTATTGCTCACAAGGTATATAACTTGGTCTACTACATTCTCTTAGAAAGAGAAAATGAGAAGCTATCTTTCTTCTATCATGCTAGAAAAGAGGTTGGGTGGGGGAAGGGCGGTTTGTGAGATCAGGGAGTTGAGTGGTTTCCAAGAGAAGCTGTGTACCCTGCCCCTCAGACAGAGGCCCAGGAAGCAGGCAAGGCCACAAAGAGAGAAGGGCTGCTTGGAGGGGGCCAGGCTGATGAAGACTGATAGGCCATTAAGAGAATGAAGAAAGAGCCTGAAAGAGACTCACTTACCAGACTGACATCCTATGTGGACCAATGGCCAGCGACCAAAAAGGTTGATATTTACTGATACAAGTAAGTCAAAGACCGTATTTCTTCTACCCTCTCTGCTGAAGAAAGCAAGAAACTTGATGAAACAGGAGGACATGGACTGATTAAGGCAGAATGAAACATAAACATGGAAATTTCCAATTGGGTTGAATTATTTACAAATATATATTTATTAATCTACTTGATTTGTAGAATAAAATTTATATACTCCCTGGCACACAGAAGGTCAATTTATTATAGTTACTATTCCTGCTATATTTTATTTTATGTGTATGTCCATCTCTTTTTGGTTAATCTGATGCTTAACTGTATGTGTCAACTTTGCTTGGCCATGGTGTTGATATTTGGTCAAACATTATTTTGCATATGTCTGTGAAGGTGTTTCTTGGATGAGATTAACATCTGAATCACTGGACTTTGCATAATGTCCTCTAGGTTCATTCATGTTGTCATAAATGACAGAATTTGTGTTGCTGAAACAATTTTTTGCTGATCAAAAAGTCAACACCAACTTTTATTTACATAAGAGTAATATCCAGTTCAAGAATGGTAAGGATCTCACTGTCATCAGGGCTGAGGTTTGAAATCCACTTTGAGTACACTGCAAAGAGGGCTGATGTTGACTCACATGCAGATAGGAAAGGGCGAGTCACATGTGTGGTGAGGAGCCAGACACTGAATGGTTAAAATAACTAGGGCTGTCAAAACTGAGTGAAGGAAGGCTCAACAGAGAGATGATAGCTGTTTTCAGATATTTGAAAGGCTCATTGTGGATGACAGAATGTGCTTGTTCTGAATGGGAGCTGAAAGCATGAATGTTTGATTCAATCCACAAAAAGAGGAAGCTTCTCACAGTTGAGTGTGCATCAAAGTTAAGGGATTCAAACAGATGTTCAATATTCATTTTGTCTGGAATGTTGTCATAAGATTCCTGTATGTAGAGGAATGTGGTCTTGGCACTTTTCAGTTTAGGATAATGATAATAGGGTGGGCAGAGACAACTAATATTAGCAAACTTCAGGAAATATGCTGAGTGCTTCATGTCATTAGAAGGTCTAATGACATCTGAATGTCTCACTGAATCTGCCTAACAGCTCTATGAGTTAAACATTATAGGTATTATTATTCTTATTTTACAAATCAAGTTCACTTTACATAGCAAACTGCCAGAGTTCACAATGCTGAGAAATTGTAGGGGCAAGTTGAGAATCCACGTCTATTGCATTAAAAGACTACATACTTTCCACCATACACTCCATTTCCCTAACATGCTTTTTCAAAAGAAAAGAACAAATTCTTAGTTTGAGGACAAAACTGCCAAAATACACAGATTTTATTAACAAACTGATCGATGACAGGCACTGATTCATTGAAATATTTTAGCTATGATTCTGATAATGTATTAATTTCAATGCATAAAATTATGAACATTTTAACATATAATAATATCACATGTGAAAACTACTGTCTTCCTGATGTATGTCCATCTTTTTTTGGTTAACGTGATGGTTAATTTTTTTATGTGTTAACTTGGCTTGGCCATGGTGTCCAGATCTGGCCAAGCGTTATTCTGTAGGTGTCTGTGATGGTGTTTCTTGGATGAGATTAACATTTGAATCAGTGGGCCTTGTATAAAGTCCTCTAGGTCCATCCACGTGTCACAAACGAGAGAATTTCTATCTTAAAGGTCGAACGGCATTCTGTTGTGTATATATTCCATGTTTTCTTTATCCATTCATCCACTGATGGACAGAAAGAGAAAAAGCAAATGATCCCTTATATGTGGAATTTGAAACAAACTCATAAGAGTAGAGAGTACAATGGTGGTTACCAGAGGCTAGAGGGTGAGGTGGGGTAGAATGGTGAAATGTTGGTCAAAGGATACAAAGTTTTTCAGTTAGAAGGAATAAGTTTTTGAAATCTATTTCACAGCATTGTGAATATAGATAATAATGCCTTGCATATTTCAAAATTGCTAAATTTCAAATGTTCTTATCACAAAAATGATAGTCATGTTAATTAGCTTTATATAATCATTCCACATGGAATGTCAAAATATAAAAATATCACATTGTATCCCACAAATATATACAATTATAATCTATCAAAGACAAAAATAATTGTCAAAAAGAAAATCAGAATAAAAACTATTTAAAAAAATCAGGGGACTATGTACAAAGAAGATTATCCTCCTTTCTGTAGCTAAGCCTCATCCAAGCGGTTGAAGGCCTTAATAGAACAAAGACTGATCTACCCTAAGCAAGAAGGAATTTTGCCAGACTGCATTTGGATTTGGACTATAACTCTTCCCTGAATCTCCAGGCTCCCTGACTGTATATTTTGTACCTCCGCAATACCTTAAAACTAAAATAGGTCAATCTATGTACATACACACATCTAACTGGCTCTGTTTTTCTGGAGAACACTGAATAATGCAGTTATTTATATTTCTTTTCTTTTTTTGAGACAGAGTCTAGCTCTTTTGCCCAGGCTGGGGTTCAGTGGTGCAACCTCAGCTCACTGCAACCTCCACCTTCCAGGTTCAAGTGATTCTCCTGCCTCAGCAAAAGTAGCTGGGATTAAAGGTGTGTGCCACCATGGCTAATTTTTTTTTTCAGTAGAGATGAGGTTGCACCATGTTGGCCAAACTGGTCTTAAACTCCTGACTTCAACTGATCCACCTCAGCTTCCCAAAGTGCTGGGATTACAGGCATGAGTCACCATGCCTGGCAGTTATTTATATTTATTTGCTCTTATATTTCCAGGTTTCTTCTAGCTTTAAAATTCTATGACTGGAATAAATACATATGTGAACTTGGAAGTAGATTTTTCCCCTGTCAAGCCTTCAGATTGGACCACAGCCTTAGTCACCACTCTAATTGTAGCCTCCTGAGAGACATTGAGCTAAGGCACATCCACGTTCTTGACCCACAAAACTGTGAAATACATGTTGCTTTTAAAAAATTCCATGAGTGGCACTTAAATTTCTTTGGGACTATATCATTTAATAGAGACTGACTCAAAAGGGGAGTCTGGGAACCTGATCTTAGCCCCTGGTCACCTCTAGCTGGTGTGCACAGACCTCAGCTCTTGTCAGTCTTATTTCCCTACCTGTTAATGTGAGAGAGTTGGGCAGAAGAACTTAACTTCCCTTAAAGGCTACAACTCAACGTCTCTATTAATCATACTGTTTATTCATCAAAATGAATACTGATAAAAATGACAAGTAGAACACACCCTAGATGTTCAGGCCTCTGGAATTGGTGGCAGCGTTCCAGCTTCCTTTCTGCCTGTAACTGTGAGTAAGTCCTGCTTTACCTCTTCCCCACCCCCGCACCCACCAACAGTTCTCTATCATAAGCTAATCAGCGTTAAATAATTGTTAGGGCACTTCTGCGCGTGGCCCGTGCATGTGCCAGTGTGTACACCGTGCAAGCTGGGCTGTTAGGGTTCTGGATGTGCATACAGTCCTGGCACCGGAAGGTTTGCCTCTAGCATTTTGTGGACTAACTCTGGCAGTATACAAAGGGAAGAAAACCTCTTTCCAAGTGTAAGCCCTTCTCGTTTCTCATTCCCAAGGAGGTGTGTCCAGATCCCTTTGCCAGGCAGCTACTAAATTTACAGGAGCACTGGAGAGCAGGCAGCTAACTTAGAGCAGGCAGCTAACTTTCCCCAACGAGCAGCTAGATTTATATCGGCAAATCAATCCCTCTCAATAGAATGTTATGTGACCATCTTCCTAGCCCCTGTTAACATTCCTTCATTTTTTCGAGCAAGCGAACTAGTGAGAAAACACAGAAAAGTAAAGAAAGTGGCAGAAAAGTGAAGCAAAGCAACGACCCGGGAGCATGGCGGGGGGCCCGCGCGGGGACTCGGGTGGGCTGCAAACGCTGGGGAGATGCCACAGGAGCGCCTGCCTCCCCAGTTTCTCCTTTCTCTCCTTGAGGGTCTCCCCGGTTCAGCGCTCCCAGCATTCTGGCGACCTCCAGGTCCGCCCTGTCCCCTCCCCGCTCAGCCCGGCTCTGCGTCCATCGCCCACCCCACGCCTACCCGCCGCCACTCTCCCTTCGCCGCTCGCTCCGAGAGCGCTTGTCCCGCCCCGCGGGGCGACTTCTCCCTTTCGGCCCTGAGGTTCAGGATCCTGGGTGGGGCAGCTGCGTCTCCGAGACAGCCCCAGCCGCAGAGCGCCCAGACCCGGGCCGCCGGAGTCGAGTCAGAAGTCCACGCCGGCGGCGCCGCCGCACCTGAGCCCCGGCTCCGGTCACGCCGCTGCGCCGGAAGCGCGGGCGGAGCGCACGGGCCGGGGGAGAGTAGCCTGCGCCCACGAGGGGGACCCAAGTCCCCAGGGTGGTGTGACCGAGTCCCGCCTCCCGCTAGCGGGGGCGAGGACCTGCGACGCGCACCCCTCCGCCCACGCACCCCGCCCGGCCGGGTCTCCTCAGCACCAGCCCCACGCACACCCGACTTCTTCAGCTTCTAGCCCTCACCCTGCCAACTTCCCTGCGAGGAGGAACCTGCCGCCAGCCTGCTTTCTCGCCCGCAGGCCCTGCGCTGAACGCCGCTGCGCCCAGGGTTCACCTTACGCCGTCGGGAAAGCCCATGAACTCTACAGAAACAGCATAAAGGAGGGTCCCGCCGCGGGTTCCCTCTGGGTGGAGCAGCGGCAGCAGAGTTGGGGAAGTGGTGGAGGATGATCTTGCGGCCGAAGGGGACCTCGGCGCAGTAATGTCAACATGTAAGTCCCACCTTTCAGCTCGGAATTCCTTCACTCTTTTATCTCTGTCCACCTTCTGACGCCCCCTCCCCGACCACCCCACCCGCAAGAGAAAGGATTTTGTAAGGACTTCAGCTGCACGGAGGGAATAAACTAGTTTGTCTTCAGTTCGTCCCTCGAGGCACTGAGGAGTAGGACTATTGCCAAGTGGAGTTGTGACACGTGTGTGTGGCTTCCCCCTCCCAGCGAGGTAAACCTCACATTTGGGCGGTGTAAAGCCTAATAAAAGGGCAGGGCTTCAAGAATGGGGAAAGCGTATTTTCAATTCAAATTAAACAAGGAGTAACAGGCACCGCTCCTCGGTCCAGGGGCCTGGCCCTGCCAAGAAGGCGTTCTCCGGGATCAACACCTGGGGTCTTGGAAGGTACTGGTATGCCGAGGGAATGTTGACTTTACACATTGTCACCATTGACTGTAGAAGTTATTCTTGGATCTTTGGGGTGTTTGAATTTTTTTTAAGGTGCACAGAAAATGTTTTCAGTGTGCTTTGGAGATTAAGAAGTAATTAAGGGTTATGCCACGTTACGTGATAGGATCTGAGGGGACTTCCATAGACTTATGGGGGCGGGGAGAATTGGGGCATTGAAACAGAAACTTGAAAGGTTTTGCTTCTATAGAATTGTCATCCTAACGGTGAGGTGGCTCAGAGCGACCCCATGAAAGGGTCGCCAGGCACCGTCTGGCCTTCCAGAATGGGAAAAGGAATATTGTACTCAAAAGGGCCAAGCTTATTTTTGTGGCCAAATAAGAAGTTTCTTTTTCTTGTAATAGGTAATTTTCCTTCTGGCGTTTTACTTAATCTTGGGCGGACACCGTGACAGACGTTTTATCCCCTTCCACTAACTCACGTACAACAATTTCTAGAACTTGGTACTTAACCCTCCTTCCCCCAACTCCTGGAACCTACATGAATTTACTCTTTCAGTTCAGTACATAGGGAAAGACCTGCCCCCTAGGTCCTATTTTTCCAGACTTTCCTGCACTTTCCATTCCCTACTTCCCCACTCCCCAAACACACATTTTTAAAATAGGAGAAAGGATAGTGCCCACAAGCATAGCATTCAGTAATTCTGTTTCTAGTACTGTGAGATGTAATCAGAAATGAACCACTTATTTTTACTAAAACAGCATGTGAAATAATTCCGTACCTGGGAGTTTTAAAGTTTCCTTTATGCCAGTGGAATCGGCAAGGTATAACTTGAAAACAATTATTTTGGGATACAGCCAGCATTTTCATATAAGACTTGTTCTCATATACAGGCTACACATTTTGAAGTAATATGAACTTGTTTTCAGCTTCAGTTTTTCTTGAAAATATACTCGGGATTTTGACAGCAGATATTTGCCCAGGTTTTTTCAGCTTTCCTAAGTATTTAGATCTTATGAGATAAAAAGCATATTACACATAAAAGTATAAATACCTGTTTTTAAAATAAAAGATGTTAAGCTTATCAACAGGTTATGTAAAAATTTCCTGATCATGAAATTAAGTTATGTAGTCCACTTGAATTCTTCGTGATTAAAAAATCATGTCATTATTGGCCCCATTTGTTTAATCATTCCCGTTCCTCCTTACCTGCCTCCCCACCAGCCCTTCCTGTACACAAACACACACACACACACACACACACACACACACACACACAATTCTTTTCTGAACCATCTGAGAACAAGTTGTATACATAAGGGCTTAAGAGTTTAATTTTTCAATGGAAATTTTAAAGATATTTCTAACTTCAAATATAGTTGCCAAAAAGTACGGAGATCCAGTATACCTTTGACCCAGTTCCCCCAGGGTCATTATAGGGTAAAAACGTGAATATGAAATCACATAGAAAATAGGGCTTGATACCTGGATTTGAGATTCTTTATTGAGCTATTTTGACTGAAAGTTTCCATTTTTTAGCAGATGGTAAGTATGTTTTTTCCATTTTGCTGTTTACGATTCATATGGAGTGGTTTAGGATGGTCTGATTCTTTTTAGGTGTTGGTTTGTTAGAATATATGGAAAGAATTACCAATCTTTCCAAGATTAATATTCTTACTATCTTGTTGAGAAATGTTAAAATGGGGAACATAAGCTATATTATGCTTTAAATTTTAATAGATTCAAGTACAGAAACTACTTAACCTATGTTTTCTGCCTCCTCCTTGTGGAGAAAGTGTATTTGTATATTGTTATAGTCAAGTTCTTAAATTATAGACTTTACGAATATATTTGAGAGTTGCAGTGACTGCATATTTTTCATACCCTAAGAAATTTAGTAGATGTAGCAAGACTTGCGTTAATTCGTTTCAAGCTGCATGAAGCTACTGTTCCATTTATGGCTTATATAAATTACATGACATTGTGCTTTTTCAATATGAATGGTGAATAAAGCTATTGTCTCTTGGTTTATGGGAAATATTAGGAGCCTGTAGTTTTGTAGCCTAACTGGACACATGACTCTGATGTCTGGAAATAATGATTTGAAAGAAAGTTAGTTTACATATTAAAAATAAACTAATGACCGCTTTTTAAAATGTGACCATTTTTCTAACGGCCTATATATCTTACAGAGTTTACATTTCTGATGGGATGATTAAAAGTTTCTACAGTCTATTTAGAATTTAGACTAAATAGAAAAGACTTTGTTCAATGTTTGTGGTATGCATGGGCAAAAACTGTTATCTTTCAATTTTCATTTCTAATTGGATGAGATTATTATCTACATTGGATGATGTTAAGATGCAATCTAGTTGACTGGGGTGGTACTGTATAAAGGATATATTGATCAAAATATGTGTCTACCTGAGTGTAATCTTACTTTCCTTTATAAGCATTACTTGAAATGGAATTATCTGGAATGCCTTAAAAAAAGCTTCAAGATTAATTTATTTAAAGCAGAGCAAATATGACAAAAGTTGAACATATTTAAAATAAGAGTGGTTAAAAAATCACAAATCAATGAGGAAAATATTTATATTTGTAATAGAAAACTATACAAATGACTTGAACGTGACAATCCAAACGAAATTCAAATGAGGCACAACTTCTTCTATCAAAGTGACAATGATTAAAGCAATAATACTCAATAGTGAAGAGAGAGCCGTGACATGAAAACAGTGATATGTTTCAATGTAAATGTGTATGTATTTAACCCTTGTAGAAATCATTTTAAATCTACAGGAAGTTTTCAAGAATAAAAGTAATGCGAAGAAGGAACACACCTCTATACCTTTTACCCAGAATCACCTATTCTAATTATTGGCCCCATTTGTTTAATCATTCCCGTTCCTCCTTACCTGCCTCCCCACCAGCCCCTCCTGTACACACACACACACACAATTTTTTTCTGAACCATCTGAGAACAAGTTGTATACATAAGGGCTTAAGAGTTTAATTTTTCAATTGAAATTTTAAAGGTATTTCTAACTTCAAATATAGTTGCCAAAAAGTATGGAGATCCAGTGTACATTTGACCCAGTTCCCCCAGTGGTAGCATTTGGAAAACTTATAGTACAATGTTAAAACCAGTATATTGATACAATTTACTTCTCTTTTTCAGATTTCCCAAGTTTCACGTGTGCTCATTCTTGTGTACCTATGTGTGTAATTCTTAAGGCTGAGTTTTACTCTCACCTCTGGTATAAGCCAGTTATACGTGTTACTGTTCAAATAAAGTTTAAGATTTGTACAGGGTTGAAGAATAAATCAGCCTTTTTGAAGTGGAGGTACACCCAACTTAATAAAGGGACTTAAATCGAGTTAATAGAATAGCACTTTTTTTTTGTTTTTAATACATTACTTTGGCTCAGGAACATGATCTTTAACTAAAAAAAGAAATACGATTATGAGCAGACTTGAATAAACCAAATTACTGTTCTTTTCACTCTGGAAGAATTAAGGTATTTTCTCTGCCACTCCCCAGTCCCTTTTATGAAAAGATTTGCCATAGAAACAGGGATATGGCGAAAGCAGTTAATTCTGACAATTGCTGTTATTGGTTGCATTAGTGTCATATCAATTTCTCCGCTAATATCAAAATTTCTTCACTAATTTCTCTTTAAATTGTGACTTTTGGGGAAACCAGTAGGAGTAGAGAGATGGAAAATGGTAGGTTTTTAAGATTATTTTGGTGATCCATTTGGATAAAATAATGCGTACAAGGAATCATATCCACATTTAAAGCAATTCTGTAGAAGGGTTACATTCTAAAGCTTCCTGAAACAGGACTCAAGCAAATTGTATTTTGTAGCTTATGTAGATTGAAAAGGGGAACAAGTTTGCAACAGAGGTAGTGTGGTTCTCAAAAGGTACGCTAGGTTGGAAGCCAAGTGACAAAAATGATGTTTTGACTCTGACACCACTGATCATATGATCTTGGGCAAGTAATTTAGTATCTTAGTTTTTCACCTATAAGATGATAGATTTTTTTGCATAATCTTTAGATTCTTCCAGATATAGGAGTCTATGACTCTGTCTTTTACTTAAAAAATGTTCCTGCTGTCTTCAATAGAACTTTAAGACCACAATCAAAATGATATAAGAGTGTACATTGTGTGTGTGTGTGTGTGTGTGTGGTTTTTTTTTTCCTCGTAGTTCGTATTTAGAACCTTAGTAACCCTGTTCAGGATTTTCCATTCTTGGGAGATAGTTATTTAAATCTCAGGGGTGTATCTTTGCTAAGTGATCCCCTGAGAAAACACATAGTACTTTCCTTCCTCTGTTCTATTCTTAATTTATTTGTTTATCTTCTTCAGTAAACTGTAAAGTGGATGAAAGTTGGCCTGTCCTATGGTTTGTTTAGTTACAAGTGCTTGCCTTGTTGGGTTTCCTTTCTGTCTGAAGTGATAGAATCTGGACACATGGAATGCCTTAAGCCGTGGTCATCATTTGCAACTGATAGGATTGCAGGCAGCTTGGATAAGACAGCTTCAGAATTGAATACGGAATCCCTAAATGCTGAAACCTTTTATAGCGAAGAAGTTGCCTGAGCGCATAAATAGTATTTTGTGGCGAAACTAATGAGCAGGAGTCTATGAGTATTATTTAGAGATTATATGAACCTAAGAGCCATTATTTACATGTTGATAAAAGATAATTGTCATATATCAAAAAGTGTAAGAAGCTGGGAATTCTCTTGAGCTGATACATCCTTCTGTTAATATCGGTAAGGGTGACAGCCAGGTTTGACTGGTCTGTCTCTTTATTTTTCTGAACCCAAGTTTCCTTTTTTTTGTGAAATGAGAAGATTCAATTAGACTTCAGCATTGGTCCTTCTAGCTCTAAATTTCTTTGAATATGTAATTGTACTTTTGTTTTAAAAGCATACTCATTCATCCAGCATCAGTAGGAAACAGGCCTATTCTTCCAAATAAGTGAATTTTCTATGGGACGGAAGTTTGTCACCTACCATTTTAAAAGCCCTTACAGATTACCCTGTACTGTTATTTCAAGTTCTTTTTGGTGGGTAATATCCTATTTACAGAAGAAAAGACTAAGGGTTTAAGTACTTGCCCTACAAACCACACAATTTATAGAGGCACCAGGAGGTAAGTTGGTGCTGTTCGAGAGCCTACATCCGTTATTATAATTACTAATTTCTTACTTACTAAAACATACTTCTCATTAGCAGTGCTTCTTTTAATCGCAAATATTTTGGATGGATGGATTTGAAAACATACTTGCAAACAACAGATACTCTTCAAATCTTAACCTTTTCCTAGTTTCAAATTTTCCTAGTTTAGAATTTCCATCAGGAGACCTGCATGATTCTAGAACTTCTAGTTTGGTGAATAATAAAACGTGGCATGAGTTTCAGACACTACTTAACATTTCTGTATTCATTAGCAGACATGAATAACCAATTTCATTTCGGTCCTCAGGTGATCTCAGAAGTGACCATAAAGTCAATCGATTGGTCTTGGCATATGAGATTAATCTTGTTTACTCTTGATTGAATCTTTTCCTTTGATTTCACTATGGACAGAATAACAACACTTGAAGGAGAATGTCTGGAATGATAGTAATAATAATAATAATAGCTGATATTTATTGAGTACTTGCTGAGTGTCATGAACTGTTCTTGCAAGGTGTCGTGTTATGTAATCATCTCAGCAACACTGTGGACTAGGTTTATTGCTGTTCCTTATTTTACAGGTGAGAAATAGGAGGCACAAGGCATCAAGCAATTTCCCAAGGGTTGCAGCATAGTTCATAAGTAGCAAACCAGATCTATCTCACTCTAAGCTTGTTCTCTTGGCTATGAGATGGAGATGGCCTCTTAAAGATTAAAAAATGCAGGCTTGAGGCAAGTGCAGTAGTCCTTTGATGTCTAATTTTGCTCATTTGAGTATTTCTCTTTCTGCTTTTCTGTTTAGTATTACACATTTTACCCAGGTAAGCAAACTTTAGGCTTTAGGGTAGATATTACTGTAACCCTAAAGTGTCTTTTTAGTTGCTCCTCGATAAAATGAGTCTCAGTTACTACTTATAGGCAAAGTAACTCTCCCTCAGGGGATTTTCAGGTCTCCTGGAGATTTCTGACTACTGCTTGCTTACCTTTCTGCCTCCCAACTCTTCTGCTCACCGGTCCGCTTATGGTCCCTTTTGATGACTAACATTTTTAATTTCTTCCTTCTTTGCTGGTTTTTTTTTTTTTTTGATGGTGCTGATTCAATGAACTGTATTATACCATTTTTTTGAGGCAATATAATATGAATGTTCCTTTCTAAATCGTTATTAAATATAATTTTTGGAATTAAATGAGTCTGTTGTGCAGAAGGATTGTTGAGTTTTCAAAGCACCACCTCTCCATCTAATGTCATTTACTACTTTCTATAATACCTGGTGTTTAATAGCCATTTAAAAACATTGATAGCTATTTTATATATAAAGACTTTACCTTTTTTGGAATATTAATGTATCACTTTAGGGGATAGAACAGAGCTTGGGCAATTTGATTTTATGTTAAATATTTCCATTTGTAAAGCAGCAGACATTAAGGAAAACACATCCTTACAGTCTAAATTTCTGGGAGATTATAAGGAAGGTTGATAGAAATATCCTTCTTCTACCCAGATGAGCATGAGTCTGTTGAGGCTGAAGCTAAAATTGCTTTACTTTTTAATAAGTAATTTTTTTGAATTGTCTGACTACCCATCCTTATGCAGAAATCACCTATTATGTATATTTTGATAAGGAAAGTGCTGCCATGTTGCAAATAAAATGCATGGATTTATTTTCTTTTGCTAATTAGCTTGAAGGAAGTCATTAGGTCATCGTCATCTTTTAAGTTGCTCCACTATTTGGAAGCAAGGCTGAAAAAGGTTTATTTTCCAGTCCATGCTGGAAACCTATACTATTACTTTATTTGTTGTAATGTTTTACTGAATGTTGAATGTCCTAATGGCCATTTTCTTTCTTTGCAGGATGTTTCGCTCAGATGGAATGTGGAGCTGCCATTGGAAATGGAAGCCCAGTCTTCTCCTGTTTTTATTTGCTTTATATATCATGTGTCTTCCTCACTCAGGTAAGACTCTTTGTCTTTCACACCTCGAGTTTAAATCATGATGACATTGTCTGCAGCATAAGCATGCTACTTATTTACATTGCCTTACTTTTACTTACTGCCCCCCCCTTTTTTTTTTCCTGTTTCTATCCTTATAGGGCAGTTTTTTTGTGTGTTTATGATTTGTCTATCCTCTTTGAAATTTGTGTGAATACTATTTCTTTGATCATTGTTTTATTTTCTAATGAGTTTATTTCTTTAATCTTTGCTGTCTTTTATTTATTTACTTAGCCCATATTGAGTGATGAGATAACTACATAAATGGCATTTAAAAAGTGCTAGCTGTTTCTTCTACTGTTGAGTAAATATACTGTACTTCTCTTTTCAAGTTTTCATATAGTTATTTATGGAAAGTACAGACTTTGCTAGTTTCATTCATCCTCATTTTATTAGCATGTTGCAATATGAATTAGGAATTGGAACTTAAGTTTTTAGACTATGCAGTTTAATTAACTTGATATGAAAAAGTTAATTTTAATTACAGCATTTTTGGAATTAAAGTGTCTATTTTTTCTAATTACATTTTTTTGAACTTTGAAATAAGATCTTGTTGACTGCTGAAAAAACTAAATTTTCTGTAAACAGCACATTTTATGAATAAGCCAATTAGAGGCTGAGGAATGTGAATGATGTTTAAAAGTAAACTGTTTCTTCATTTTCTGGTTTTGTCACTGAACTGAGCAAATTTATTTAAGTCCATTCTATTTTACTCTTTGTATTCTCCTGGTGTATGTATTAGGCTTATTATGTTTTCCTTTAGAATAAAGCTAAAATGTCAATTAAGAAAATCATAATTCTTGAAGTCTTATGTATTTATTACTTGGAATTTAATCAAGATTTATTAATTTCATATTTATAATGTATCTATATTATCATAAATAATACATTTTAAACATCATGGAAATAGATTATCTGCTAAAATTGCTTATTCATGCATCAAGAAATTAAACTTGTATTGAGATGTGAAAACTTTTTTTTCCAAGCCTCCAAGTGTTTTAAGAGTTTCAGTTACTTACTTGGAAAATTCCTGGCATGCACTTAATGGCTTCAAAAGAGAACAGATCTTTCAATGAATTTTGTGTGTATTTGTTAGAATTTTATTGTAAAGCCATCCTTTTCCTTATTACTGTCATTATTAGAGGAAACACACTTGTAAACAGATTGAAAAATTAAAGATATATTAGATGTTATGAGGTACAGTGTTGAACTACTTTCAAAAGTGATTAAGAATAAATTACATGATATGAGATAAATTATGAGATTAACATTATTGGTTGAAGTCTGTTTACTTTCATTTTTGTTAGGTCACATATTTGTATAATTTTAAGGCTTCTTGAGACCACAGCACCTCCAATTTGGACTTTTAGATGTCAACATTTTAATTAATATATGCACATTCTTGAATTTTAATCATTCGAGTAAATGAAGCATGTCTCTTTAGGGTAAAGAAAGGGAATCAACTTGTCTGGGACCAGGCTGAGGGAGGAGAATCACCTGGGGTACAAAATTTAAGGAGACAGTCATTCTCAAGGTCACCAGAATCAAAGTACTTACACTTGTTAAGTTACTCTCTCACATGAGCTTTTCTTATTTATTTGTTATTTCCTGCATTATTAAACTTTTTTTGTGTATCAGATAAGGTTTTGTGACAGATAGTTTTCTGTGTTCACTTTTGAGGCCAGAACATTTTGTATTAATACCTATATCACTCTAATAATGACTCACTTAAAATGCTGCCACTTCACAGGTAAGTGTCTGAATTCACAAACACTCTTTAGAGGATATTATTGGCATTTTAATAGAAAATTTTTGCCTCATAAGATGACTGAGCATGGTTGCCTTATAATGAATTCCCAAGCCATTTAAAATAATGCATATTACAACTTTGGATATATCTGATATTTAAAATCTTTTTTTGCATAAATCAAAGTGTAATACTGCTATGTTTTTGAAGACTAGTGCTCAACTGACGTTATATCCTTGTTTACACCTTCGTTGACTAATTTTTGCTTCTCTGGATAACCCCTAGATGATCTCAAGTGGCTTTAAGTGACATCTTGATGCCAGCGTCTGCTAAATCTGTATTGTCCATCCTGGTCCCTTCCTGGCCCCTAGAGCCATCTCTTGAGGTGCTGATCCTCATCTACCCTTGGATTTATAATAGGCCTTAAACTTCAAATGTGCAAACAGGGCTCCTAGTTCCCATCTCCTATCCTCAAATCTACTTCTCTTTTAATCTTTAAAATTCCTCCTTCTATCCTCCTATTCTCCACCACTCTCACTATTTTGTAGACACACTGGACTTTCTATTCCTTGTCTATGCCTTCCTAGTCTCCTCTTCTCCCTCACCTCGTTCTTTTTGACACTCAGATCTCAGTTTAATTATTACCACCTCACATAATCCTTCCCTATCCCTCAATTCAAAGGAGCTCCACTGGATCATATCATATTCTTAGTGATAATCTGCATAGATTTTGGTTGTTGTCTTGCTTGTTAATTTTTTGTTAATTTGACTGTGATAGCTAGGTTAGGAGATTGGCAGATCTCTTTTGGTTGTTACGATTGACACTTAGATCAGATGATTAAAATTAGAATCTTATGGTTTGATTCCAATAACACCCGTAGTTTAATTCTTATAATAGAATTGCAGTATGAAGTTTGCTAGTAGGTAAGTAAACATTTGTATTTCATGGGACACTTAAAAAAGAAATATGTGAATTTTGTACACTTCTGGATTTTCAAAAGTAGTGTGGAAAAATGGCTCACTGTGTCTTGACAAGTGATGATTATAACCTTTAATAAGAACTACAATAAAATAACAATTTAGAATACTTACACTCGTGCCATAGAAGTATGCCTTAAAACAATAAAATGTGATTTATTTTTACCCCTATCTTGACACCATTTAGAAAAGCTGACAACATCCAATGTAATCAAAATTGTTGGGAAAAGAGTGTACACTGACACTGTTGACTCTTTTGGGAGAGTAGGTAACACATAAAAATATTAAGAATGTGTACATTGGTATGTAACTCTCACATGTAGGCATATACCCTATAAAATAAAAAACATAAATATGTGGAGAAATCTGTATCACTATGTTAACTAGCATTGTAATAGCAAACCAGAAAATACATTGTTCACCAAAAGGGGGATGGTTATGTGCATTATTTTACATTTGTTCCGTCGAATACTGTGCAGTGCCTCAAAACAATGTGATCAGACTGCCTATTGGCTTGGAAGGCTATTCATGATAATAATGTTAAGTTTAAAAGCAAATTATAATCAGGCACTGTGGCTCACACCTGTAATCCTAGTACTTAAGGAGGCAGAAGTGGGAAGATGGCTTGAGCCCAGAAGTTTATGTTGTAGAATAATGTAAAATTATCTTAGATTTGTAATAGCTTGCATTACAAACCTGGATGTATTATGTATCCATATTTATATAAGACTTTGTAAACATGTTAACAAAACATGGAATGATACTTACCAGGCTTCAAAAATGGGTTATCTCAGAGGCACAGTTTGGAGAAACAGGAGGGACGACAATGGAACTTCATACACCTCTGAATTTTTTTGCATTCTTACAATGATCAGGTATTTAGTAATCTGAAAAAAAATGATGAATTTTTTTAAAAGCCACATAAAAATGATCAGAGAGGCGTAGAAGTGTATGAATATTTAAATTTTGTTAGTTACTTAACTGTTTCTTTGGCTCTTTCTTCACGTAATAGGAATCTCTAAAAGGAGTTTCAGATAATAACTTGTTTTTTGTGACCTAACACTCCATGACTCTGAAGATAAATGATGATATTTCAAGCAGACAGAGGGATATGGATTGAGGTAGAGTGGGAAACAGCCAAGAGCCAATACATTTTGAAGCAACCAGGAGCCTGTTTCCACACAGATTGTCTTAGTCATGAGCAGTGTGGGAGGAGCCTCCCTTCTCTCCTGAAAATCAATGATATCAGCAGATCATTTCAAAGCACAGGTTATTCTGATATCTATGAGACCTCAACAGCTGCAAGGGGAAATGTTTCTGAAAGTAAAATCTGGCCTGAATTGTGTATATTCTAGCCCAGGGCACAACATAGTTCTGGAAGGCAGGTGATTGTGTAAAAAGAATCTTGTGCTTTTTTGTTTGTTTATGTGTTAATTTTTCTTATGATCATAAATGAACAATTATTATTTAGTATCAATTACATTGCAGTCTGTATTTAAGAGTTAAACCAAAGTTTGGTCAAAGGACTTTCAAATGTCTAGAAAAATAATCCTTTTATGAATGTGCATTTTTTTAAAAAAAAATTTAGTATTGTGTATTGAAAATTACTAAGTAATTACTAAGTGTATCTTAAAGATCAAAAATAAGGCTCCAATTGTACAGACCATTTTGCATATAATGATAAATGTGTGTATGTGTTTCACTCAGAATCAAAATGCTCCAAATTACTGTCTGAAGCTTTCAGCTAAAAGACTGTTTTTCCATTTCAGACCTCAGATTAGAGTCAATGTGAGTGAATAAATAAAGTCTAGAAAGTTTTATACAGATATTTCCTTAAGGCAACTTTCTAGATAATTTTCTTCATACACCTTTGGATGGCCTGAATTCGATGTTGTTAGATATGAAATCGTACATTGAGGGGTCATAAAGCCAATTACATAAATGTAGAATGGGAATGACCTGCCTTGTCACCACAGTGACAATTTCAAGTGACCCAGCAGTGTGATGGGACCATTAATGAAACTGACACCACTTAAATGATATTAGGAAGAGGGAATGTCAAGAGTCCTACTTTTTATTGGTTAGATCACGCTTATCTCCAGGCATGGTTGTCATAATGTAGAGAGGGTTGGTGAACAGAGAATATTTAGACCAGGCATATCAGCATACTGATGAGTCTCAAGCTATCTGAGGAATTTTTGGAGCAGTCCCTGTCAATACTGAGTGAGTGAAACCTCTTTAGAGGTGGGCTGGGACTGTGGACTCCCTTTGTGTCAGCCACAACATTCTTGCTTTCATGTATCAATTTGTTTACTTTTTAAGTACAAATTTTGTTGCATTGTTGCATTAAAAATGGATGTAGAGAAATGGCACATTTACTTTAGTAAAGTCAGTAGGAATAAGATACCAGCCTTTAGATATCTGGAGAGCGGCCATCTGGAAGCGATAACAGACTTCTACATATCTCAAAGAGGAACTAGGACCAGTGTGTTAATGCTGTAAGAACCAAATGATTCTCTTAGTAATTAATTGTCCAAAGATAAACCTAGCTGTCCTTCAGATTCCCCTATCACTAGTAATTGGGACATGAAGGAATCTCAGGATTGAGGAATTTGTACTAGAAACCTTGAAGACCTCACTAGCCTACAGTCCAATCATGGAGTGTGTGTGTGTGTGTGTGTGTGTGTGTGTGTGGTGTGTGTTATACAGTCTGTTTTGTTCTGT
Source organism: Colobus angolensis palliatus (assembly GCF_000951035.1). Classification (NCBI taxonomy): domain Eukaryota; kingdom Metazoa; phylum Chordata; class Mammalia; order Primates; family Cercopithecidae; genus Colobus; species Colobus angolensis. Next base: position 2,669,782 of record NW_012119376.1, on the reverse strand, counting down.
GCACATAGTTGTAATTGTTTCACCTGTAAAGTTTCTTCTGTGTGCTTCCAATTTTAGCAGGTACTTTTAATAATGAACTAGACCTAGAGCTTGGGCGGGTAACTTTCTTCGACAAGATAAACCTGGGGAGCTCTAGACTTTAATAGGGACATACCAACTCTGAGACTTTGACAGGCACAAAATTGTCTACCACTTTTAAATTCTTTTTAATTCTCTAAGGAGTTTTCTTTTTATTTTCAGCAAGTAGAATATGTGCTTTTTGGCACTGTTCTTACTATTCTTTCTTCTTTGGCATTGTTCGTACTTGCAATATCATAGTATTCAGTAAGTAAAGAAGATAAAAACAAAAACAAAACAAAACAGAGTGGAGGAGAACCGAAGACAAACTCCAGTATATTCCAGATATGAGCAAACATACTTTATAGGGTGGGGCAGCATGGGGAAGAAGGTTTTGAGGTTAGATGAGAAAAATGTATTAATCCCACAATGAGCATCAAGTCACATAAACATCCTTTCCCCTCCATTGAATTAAGATGATTAAACACCTGAAGAGAAAGCAGGGTTCCTTTGGGAGGCTGAGGCGGTGGGCAGATCACGAGGTCAGAAGTTCAAAACCAGCCTGGCCAACACAGTGAAACCTCGACTCTACTAAAAACACAAATATTAGCCTGGTGTGGTGGTGCGTGTCTGTAATCCCAGCTACTCGGGAGGCTGAGGCAGGAGAATCACTTGAACCTAGGAGGCGAAGGTTGCAGTGAGCCGAGATCATGCCCTGGGCAACTATGTCAATAAATAAATAAATAAATAAATAAATAAATAAAGCAAGGTTCTTGGGCAGCACATGGATGGTGGCTATCACCAGTTCAGGTTAACCTTCTTAACTATCTCCTACAGAAAAAACTCTCAGAGAGGAATAGAGTATCCCAGTGGGGAATATGTGGTCATCATATTTCTACGGTTAAGACTATTATCTTGATTTTTTAAAATCATTAAAAATATTAGTAATCTTTTGAATGAGATTTTTCTCCGCAAAATGGTTTGAATTATTAGGTATTTCATGTCAATGTATCTTGATTTTTAGTCATTTCTAAGTTAACTTCATCTTAAACTTGTGGTTTAGAAATGATATGCTTTTGTAAAACAATTACATAATTTTCTGCAATAAATTATTATGAGTCAAAAAAGATGCCTTCCTCTACTACATTCTCCTCCAAGTCTGGTGCTGCTAGTTTAGATAAAAGAGAAAAAGTTCTTGTACTAGAGCTCAGAAGATGGATTATGTCAACCCATTTAAAAATCAGGATCTTTCTTACAATAACTGCAAAATTACACTAGTCACTATTATTGGTTTGGTCAAAACTACAAGAATGAGAAAATGCTCATAATTTTGCAGAGAAGGATCTTTTTAGAAGAATCCTTACCTGGCCAAAACTTTATTAAACAGTATTATTGAAGTAAAATACAGATCTGGAGAAAAAAATACTCTGGCAATATTAATCACTGCTTTTATACACATTCACAGTTCCTTTCTTCTGTCCTTCATTTATTTGTTTTATGCCTTAAATACATGTCCAGAAATATGACATTATATACAATTGATACTGTCCCCTATGAGTATAAGGAACAGTTTAGCTGTATCACTGGCCTTATTGAATAGAGTTTTAAGGCAGAGTTTCTGATCACAGTGATTTCAGTGGCTGCAGTAACAGTGCTATAAGGAGGAAAAGCTAGACTTTTAGAGATAATTTACCTCACTTTGGTTTTAATTTTAGAGAAAATGAGCTCCAAGTATGCACTGAGGTTGTGGAAATGTAGCCTCTCAGCTTTTCCAGAATTCCCCTAATCAGATTGTGTACACCAGTTGTCTCCTGGTTGGCTCATCAGAGGTCAATATTAGTATTTTATTTGGACTGCTAATCTCATCTCTCTTTAGAATGGTAACCTGAAAATCTATTACTTGTAGGCAGCTCAAGACCACAAACATTTTTGTTTCAATACTGCTGATAACCTAATGTTTCACCAACAATAGGGTTTGTGGTTTTCCTCAGACTTTGCTAAGTTGATAGAGGACGTTTTCCTTCCAGTTTGGTAAGCATCCTTGATGCTTTAGTTGGTGTTTAGTTAGGACTGTTATTACTTCTCATCATCTGACTGGCTTCCATGTCCCACACACATGAATTAGAGAGGTCTGCCTCTTTTATTGACCTTTTGGAAGAAATTTCTCTTCTAATTTTAAGCCATTTCTGATATTTAAGGTAGTGTCTACTTGCAAACATGATACTACTGATTGTGACACCATGGAAGATGGATTCAGTAAATGTGTAGCAAATGAATTGAATTGCTTCCCAAGCTCTCTTGCCAGAGCTTGGATTTCCCTTAGCAGGTTGTGTCTAACTTATCAGAGAGTTAGGTATTCTTAATCACAGTCTCCTCATTTCTCCACCGTTATTAAAGTATGTTCAACATTTGTGAGAGCATTGTAGTACTTAAAGAAGTTACAGAGAACATAGAGTTAATATTGCTGTTCTTAGACTCATTTAAACACTAAAGGCTATGTCATAGTACTATATATGAGTGGTGTGTGTGTATTTGTGTGTGTGTGTGTGTGTGTACACACACATATATATATATACATATATATATTAGGCCCATTTCAAAGTCCTAGTTATGCAAAGCGAAATCATTGCCTTTAATGTTAAGCAGTTTTAGTGTTATTGGGGAGACTAACATGAGAAAAAAAATAGGATGCAGTGTGATGTGCGATATAGTAGAATTATAGGCATAATATCAAGAGATAACAGAAGAGGTCTCAGAAAAGTTTTCGTGCATAGATAATGTTAAAACTGTGTCTTCTGATAACAACAGAAAGGGAGAAGATGGAGAATGGGTCTGAAAATGGAGAAGGGGGATCTAGGCAGAGAAAGGAGCAGGGACAAGGACAAATGCACAAATGCATTATAAATGACTTTGTGGAAGCACATGTATTTCTCATTACTAGAATAAAGGGTCTCTGCAGAAGAAGGTAGGGAATGAGGCTAGATGGGGAAGTGGGAGACCAGACGAGGATGTCAAGTGAGGGCCAATGCTGACAAAGCTGAATGAGGACTTCCAGCCCAGCAGGGGAGATAGACATGTCCCCACTAGCTACAGTTCTGTAAGTAAAATTTGTGCATTTACAGATGAAGATGAATGCTGAAGGGCACAGAGGTTGAGAGCTTTCCTAGGGTGGTAGTTAGGGTACACAATGAAAAAATTGTTTTTTGTTTGTTGAATCTGCAGTTTTATGATTTTTCTCAGTCATACTGTTGTGCCTTAGAAATGGCAGCCTTAGTTTCCTCATTGGTGAACAGCCCTGACACACATATTGAAAACCTGGAGATGGTAATAGCACTTCAGGCACTCTGGATGCCTTCTGCTTCTTGCTCAAATGCATATTTAGTTGTGACCGAGGGTTGGTGAATCTAGATCAGAAATACCTTCTTTGTCTTTATAACTATTGCCTTTGAGGCTTTCATCTCCACTGGGTATATTGTAAGAGCTCCTAAGTAAACTCCCTGGGTCCAAAGTAAATTGGACAAAAATCTCCTTTTTCATAGTAAGTCTGGCTTAGGGTGAAATTGCATGACAGAATGAGATGACTAATGATTTAAAATTTAGTCTAATGACATTCAACTTTTGAGAGCCCATCTTTTTTACATGAAGCTTTTCATATTCTTCAAATTGTTCCTTTAGGTGCCTCTGACTTCTGAGCAACTAATTACAACTTTTTTTGTCATTTAAATCAGATTTACCACCTTATCTGCCTAGTTCATTTCCCATTCCTATTTCTTCCTTTTGAATACGTTTCAATTTTCCCATCATAACTTAAATTTTTCCATAAGACAGTTATTAGGATATTTACTTTAAAGCAGTTGGTTCAAGTGAAACAGAGAGAAAGACTTATCTTTATTCTCTGTCCACTATGTGTGCCTGACATTACTTTACCACAGCCTTTATCTTTATCATAATTATGTTTGAAAGCATCTTGAATTGGGAACTTTGGGCTAATTTAAGTTTAAAACTCCCATATGTGGGAAGTAGAGATTTTGTATAAAATATAAACATTTAGTGCTGTAAGTAACAACTTATTTTTTTGGTCAGAAAAATATGTAGTTCATTAGACTTTGTTAAAATAGGTTAAAAGTATATTTTACCTTTTAGGGCAGAATACATAAACTAAACCAGTTTGTTCACGTGGAAGTAAAAAAAGTAGATTTGAAATCTAATAATAAAAATGAACATATGTAGTTTTGTTTTCCCCATACTTAAAGGAGAGCTTTTCATGTTTTAAAAGTAAGACTACAGTCTTACTTTTTAAGACTATGCCTTGGAAGCATCAGTAGTACTTTCCACATGGTACCTTAGAAGTATTTTAATTTTTAGTAATCTTAGAAATAAAATCAGAAAATATATTGTGGGTTATTTCAGGTTAAAAATAAAGTATTATTTGAGAGAAAAATGTGCCTTTGAGAAAATACATTACAAATTTATGTTGGATTTGATTTAAACTCGAACAGCACACACCAAGCATTAAAGCCCTTTCTGATGCAACTAATGATGGGAGTGAAAATAGTTGCTTTTGTTATCAATAGCACTGCTAACTTGACTCTGAGTAACTTAATCAGTAACATGAATTAAAATGCTGACTCTAAAATGAAATTTTGCAAAAATGTTCCTTTACAGTCAGAGATATCTTTTCAATGTGTAGTGAGGCTTTGTTCCTTGTGAGCTGTAGTAGGAAGATACAGTTAGTACACATGGTGAAAACTGCATGCCTAAACTTTGAGCTTGTGTTTCTATTAATAGCAAAATCAGGCAGAGGATGGTCAACAGACATTAAATTGGATGGTTGATTTCTATTTTTCTGGTTTCATAGCCCAGATATAACTTGATCAAAAATTAGCTTCAGTACTTGCATATTCAATGCATAAGTGTGGTACAGCTTTATTTGAAATATACCATTAAGTTGAAAAAGGATACTGTGAATTAATTTCTTATTTTGTAGTCATCCCTTTCTATAAATATATATTAGAGCAGTAAGACATTTCCAAAGGCTGATAAATTCTGTATCTATCACACTTTTTAAACCATTTGACCAGTAGATGCCTATGTGTAACAACACATATAGATTCTCATCACAAAAATAGTTATAATAATTAAATATCAAAAACAAATATCCACCAAGAAAGAATTAGATAATTATGGAATATTTACATTATGAAAGGTCTGCATAACCATAACTTAATTTTTTGAAATGTTTAGTGAAATGGGATAAAGATAAAAATGTAATTGAGAAAAGCAGGGCATAAAACTGCGTAGTGTTTTTCAAACAATAGTCTGAACTAAATAAAAAAAATGGCAAGATAGCAATCTCCATGCTTTTAAGATTCACATATTTCCTTTTTCATTATATCCTTATGTTTCCAAAAATGAGCATGCATATATATATATATATATATACACACAGACATATATATATACACTATGATTTAATAATTGTATTATTGGGTATCCAAAAGAAATGAAAATATCCACAAAAAGACTTACACAGGAATTTTATAACACTATTATTCATAATAGCCATAAAGTGGAAAAGAAAAATCCAAATGTCTATCAACATGTAAATACATAAACAGATTTTGGTATATTCTTAATATAGAATATTACTCAACAAAAAAGGAATGAACTACTGATGTATGCAAAAATATTAATAGGGATCTCTAAAACATGTTGAATGAAGAGGGACATAGAGTACGTACTCTGTGATTTTGTTTATGTGGAATTATGGAATAGGCACAACTAAGTTATAATGATAAAAACCAGAACACTGGTGGCCTCTAGGGAGCAACAGACTGGAAGGAGATATGGTAAGATTCTCTGTGTTGATGGAAATGTTTCAAATTTTGATTTGAATATAATTACACAGAGGTGTACGTTTATCAAAACTCATTGAACAGCTTAGTTAAATCTGTGCATTTTTTTTCTACGTAAATTATACCTCTATTAGAATAGCCTCATCCAATTAAAATATACAGGTAATAGTTTTAGGACAGAATTAACATAATTTCACTGGCCCCAAAACTATCAGTATTTTACTATCTATATCGAGAATTAAGTGCCAGCTTTCTAAAACACAGCTTTTAGTGGTCTGTTCTCATTTCACAAATGCCTGCTCTTGGTGAAAAACTCCACAAATCTTTATAAATTTCATTTCCCAGCAAATGTAAAGCATGAACCAGAAAGTACATTTCAATCAAACACTTGAAAATACTGACCTAGAGTAGCTCAGCACCTGGTGAATGGCCTCTGAGGGGGTTATTTGTTCTGCCCTGGTTACTGACTTGAGAGGTTACATGAGTGAGTAGTGAGTTGAAAGCATCAGTCAAGACAGTCTCATTTCTGAAGAAGCACCTGCTGTATCTGTACCCTTGAATAAATGTCTTTTTTTTTTTTTTTTGCCTGTGAAGAGTGTAATGAGAATGGGGCAATTGATGGAAGCAAAATAATAGGACCCATAATCATCAACTGTTAATGTTAAGATCCCAGATGACTTGTGGGTTATACAAACACATCTCATGAAAGTGAGAATATATCCTTATTAGATGGGATAATTTGAAGAAGTACGATATATAATTCAGTAAATCCAAAGGGTGAAAAGTGGTATAATTTTGAACTTCAGTACGCATTACAGAAAGGTGAGGCTCAATCTTTATGTCTTAAAATCTGTTCTCATTCCTTAGTTTTCATGTTTAAATTAGAGCTGATTTAGCAGACGTTTTGCTATGCAGGACCTGTGTTAACAGTTACATAGTCCTGTGCCACAAAACAATTGAGGTCGATGACAGTCCACATAGATGACAGTGGTCTCATAAGATTAGTTATGCATTGCTTAGCGACAAAGGTATGTTTTGAGAAATGCATCATTAGGTGATTTCATCACTGTGCAAACATCATAGAGTGTACTTACACAGACCTAAATGTTATGGCCTCCCACACAGATGGTATAGCCTGTTGCTTCTAGGCTATAAACCTGTTTAACAGGTACTGAATACTGTAGGGAATTGTAACGTAATAGTAAGTATTTGTGTATCTGAATGTGCCTGGGAAAGGTACAATAAAAATGCAGAATTATGTTATTATGGGCCCACCATCATATATATGGTCTGTCATTGACTGAAATGTTGTTATGCGGTACATGGCTGTATAATGGAGCAGCCCTATACAGGTGTACCATATTTTATCTTTTATATTACCGTATTTTTTATTGCTGGCTGATTATGAGAGCTTCTCATGGACCTCTGGGTAGCAATCTGAGCTCTTCTTCAACCTAACTGCTTTTTCCTGTCTTCAGTGTGTTAATATCACTACTTGTCTTCCTCCAGACTTCTTTGAGATCTAATTCATTGCTAAATATGAGAACATCTCTTGTCTAACTGTATTTTTTTGAATGTCCTTTATTCTAATGCAGACGTTATTGCCTCTTGCCTCAGCTTCTGTAAAACAGAAAAACTGATTTTGTTGCCTTCTGTCTTCCTCTGCAATCTAGCAATAAAGCACTTTCCTATAAACATTTCTTGAAGTGTAATTTGCACAGGGACTTAGGAGAGCTTTCAATTGCTGATGTCAGCATTGCCTTTGTTGATTGGCATTGAAGTTCCTTCACCATGTATCCTCAACCAATATTTTCTAAACTATTTCCACTACTTCCTTACACATAATCTAAGAAATAAACAAGCTGAAAACATTTTTTCCTCTGACATTCCACAAACTTCCCTGCCTCCACACCATTTATTCAACCTAAATCTCCATTCTCCTTCATTGCTACCTAATAAAGTGCTTTGCCATCTCATGACCTGTCTCAAATGCCTCTTCATGTAGGCAGCATTTAAAATAGGGATAGAATGATAGGTAGTTTTGTGGTCTTAATTATCCTGTGTGTGTATACCCAAGTGACCACTTGTTGGATAGCATTTTAATGGTGGAAATGGAGCAGCAAAGCATTTTCTAAATCTCCAAGTTTCCTCCATCTCTCATTTGGAATTCTGTAACCATTCATACTTATTCTATGTCTTGTTGCCATATTGTGTTTTATGATTATTAATATGTTTCTATTTTTCTGTTATTAGTGCCTACAGGTAGGGAGTATATCTTCTTTATTTTTGTATTCTGCACAAAACTAAGAGAGTATAGGTACTGCAATAGGAATGAAGTAAAGCCCATTATTTGAAGGAAGACATTTGTAATTAAGGCAGTACGTCCACTCTACAGTTTGATGTGAAGGGCAGAGAAACTATGTTGTAAACAAACAGAACGAGTCACAACCATGCATTTTTAGTTACATTGGGAGCATATTTACTTGGATTATTTACAGTGCTAGAAATACTCGTAGCTCATTCTGCATTCCAGGCATTTTGTCTCTTGCTATTTACCTAAAAATTACAGGATTTAAGAAAACCTTCCCAAGCAGTTGGTAACATAAGAACTTTGGACTGACAGACAATATGTCTAAAGGACCATGAAGTTTACTTCTTCCTGTCTTTTCTTGACCCAGTAATCCCTGTGGTAGGTTTGTGCTCCAGCATAGCCCTCCACTGTAATCACCTTCCTCCCGGTTCCCATAGGAGAGAAGTGCTAGAGCTTCCACCCAGCTCCACCTTCCTATTCTTTACATCTCCCACGAGGCTTGTAGCTTAGCAGAATCTTGGGCTGAGGCACCATGGTATTAACTGGATTTAGGATTAATTTTGTTTTAGCTATGTTATGAGTTGGCCTGGGATTTTAACTGAATTTGATAATGTTATTTCCATGGGAAAAAGAATTCTAAAATCCAAGCAACCAATTTGGAGCTTATTTTTTGCAACATAATGAATTGTATGTTTTGGATTTTTGACATTTGGAAGACCAAGTATTTCTACATTTATTGTATCTGTGCCCTGTTCTTTAAAATCAAAATGCCTGTAACCATAGCTGTATTCAATGAATTATTTAGAAACATGATATAGTTTCAAACTTTTACTAATTTATCTGATATGCTTCTCATTTAAGTGAATATTTGTAGACTTTTTTAAAAAAGGAGTTATCTTATAATTAGTGGATTTATTATACTAAAATTAAATGTAGGTGTTTAATTTTTAAAAATAGTCCCTGCTGTAATTGTCCAGAAGATAATGTACTTTTGATTAATTACTAAGAGGTATACCTAAGAATATAATTTAGTAGCAAATGCTTGACACATGAAGATACTCATTTAAAACTATGTAAGGTAGAAAAAACAAAAAAAAACCCTAAAATCTCAATAATACAGAATAATTTTATGAATTATGGCAAAATGACTATAATTATAATGTAGAAATACATATAGGTTTAGTATAACAAAATAGTAATACTAAATACTATGTTTGCAAAATATGCATGCATATAAAAAACTAGTAGATAGTATGCAGATATTAACATAGGGATAAGAGAGTTAATAATAGTTTTATTTTTTTCAAAATATGTCTTCAAAATAATTCTACTTGACTTTAAACAGGTTGTTTCTAGAATAATTCATGTACACAGATTTAAGGTGGGATACATCAAAACAAATTCAAAACTTTATTGTTTCTCTGCATGTCCTCCCAGCAAAAAAAAAAAAAAGAGAGATTTTTCTTAGTAAGTGATTTCCAGTTGTGTTTCCCTTTCCTTTCTGCAAAATTGTGAATTTTCAAAACTCCCATACAAAAAGAAATGGTAACAAAAATTTAACTAGAACTTTAGAAAGATAATTGTCATATCTCGTTGGACCTGATTATTTACAATATACAATGTGATCATGAGTTTTCAGATCCGCTTGACTTTTTTTTGTTTCTGTTTTTGGTCTTGAATATGGTTCAAGATGAGTGTCACACTGAATACCAACTCCTTGTACAGAACAGAGTTTTGTTCTTATGTACCCCTTGACTATTCACTGTTCTTTTAAAAATTAATAGTGTGAGAACAAACTCATTCTATGAGACTGAGATCATTTGTTATCAAAACTCTATTATTAGGTGGAGACAGATAAATCATGGCTGAGGAGATCACAGTAGCATCTGTGGAAAGAGTCATGCAGTCATGTTAAGTGAAGGTTAAGGGTGTGTATATGTGTGTGTAGGGGCGTGAGTGATTAGTTGGCTGTGAACCCCTTTTGTAGACTTGTGGGATTTATATTTGCATACATTTGCTTTTTATTTGATAATCTTTTTAAGAATCCTTTTTAGATTAATTGATGCAGATCATTCTTTCAGAAACTGATGACATCCAGAAAAAGTTTAGTACATTATTTAATGATTTAGTACCAAACCATGGGTATTGTGAAAGTACCCAAGATAATTTCTCATCTTGGTCTGATTATAAAAGACTAGTATCCCATCTTACTCCAGTACTTTGTTTGGATATGTGTGCTTTATTAATTAAGTTGTTTTTAAATGTAATGCAGTTGTCAATGGGGTAATGTGACTTTTCTAAAAAGATTTCAATTTTTAAAGCCTCATAAAGAATGAGGCAAATGAACCATAGATTTAACTTAATAATAGGCAAAAAGATAAAAAGAAGAATTCGTTAAAAAAAATAAGTCTTTGGGGACTAGGAGGAACTGGAAGTACCATAACAGCAACTTTCTGTGTAAACTGGAAAATCCTCTCATTCAAATTTAACACATGGAGTTCACCGTTTATATTAGGAAATGTTTCGGAACACAGTGTGAAAATCAGCTGTAGCAAGAAACAGATCTTAATTAATACAGACATAGAGTAAACCTCTGAGGCTGTTATTCAATACAGTTGGAGGATAAGCTATATAAGCTACTAGGTATTTAAAGGAAATGTGTATTTTCATTTCCACAATTGTGTAACACCAGAACTCTTCCTCCTGCACCTGTTGACTTCTTACCCATCATCATTCTATTTCCCTTTCTCTACAGGAGTATTATGTAACCAGTCTTTATTCATCCTATTTGGGAATTCAGTTATTTCTATAAAGGATAAGCTCTTTATCAGTTTTTTTCACTGAATTTCCTTCCATTTACTCCTCTACTTTTTTTCAAATCTTTTGAGTTAAAATATGCCTCCATGACTCATTGTAATGATCAGTAATCATAAACTAGTGTTAACGCTTAATTTTCTTGAAAGAAAACAATCCTACATTTTGAGGTTAAATCAAATTTGATCAAAATCTCAATAATGTTACTTTATTTTGCATATTGTTTCTTTGTGTATAATTTTTTTTCAGTTCATTAGATTCTTAATTCTTTTGCCTCAAAAGGCAAAAGAATTATTTTTCCTGTGTTACAGATATGGAGACAAAAGTTAGGAATACTTAAGTGCCAGCCCTATAGGAAAACAGAAACAAAACAAAACAGAATGCAGTTCTTCGGACTCTTAGTCCTTAGTCATAGTTTTTTCCATTATGTTCGAGGTAAACCTCCAAAGGACCCACCAATATCAAGCAAAGGCTATGGAGGTTTACACCTCCTTACATGCTTATCCTTTTGTTTTGTTTAGTTTTGTTTTTTTGAGACAAAGTCTTGCTATGTTATGCAGGCTGAAATGCAGTGGCATGATTTCAGCTTGCTGCAACCTCTGCCCACTGGGCTTAAGCCCTCCTCCCACCTTCAGCCTCCTGAGTAGCTGGGACTATAGGTACACATCTCCGTGCCCAGCTAATTTTTGTGTATTTTGTAGAGATGGTGTTTCACCATGTTGCTCAGGCTGGTCTCGATCCCCTGAGCTCAAGTGATCCTCCATGTTGGCTTCCTAAAGCGCTGGAATTACAGGCATGAGCCCCTGGACTGACCTGCTTATCCTTTTCTCCTTACGTTTTTTTCATCTTGATAGCCAGGAGTGAGGTTGTGTTTTTTAAATCTAATTACAGTTCAGTAATTGTACTCAACAAAATTTATTCTGTTATGTTTCAATTATAAGTATTGCCAGAGAGTTTTATACCAGTGGTTTTTCAAGTGAAGTCTGGTCTTGGGACCAACAGTAGAGTATCACCAGGAAATGCCATAGAAATGCAAATTCTTGGGCATCATTACAGACCTACTGAGTCAGAAAGTCTGGGGTAGCACTCCTTGACTTTTGTTTGCCCAAGCGCTCCAGGTGATTTTGATGTTAGCTAAAATTGGAGAACCACTGTTTTAAACTCTTAATTGATGAAACTGACATTGAGGTTAATTGTAGTTTAATTTTTGTCCTGAGCTACCTAAAAGCCTGTCCAGCATTTATAATACTTTTCTTACTTATGTCCACATCCCCACATTTGCTCCCTGAGATGGTAGCAGAGTATAATGATTCAGTGTGTGGGCTCTGAAGATGAACTGTAAGTTGGAATACTGGTGTTACTACTTACACTTCATATGGGCCCTGGAAAAGTTACTTCTTTGTGAAATGCAGTCATGGTACTTTCTACCTCCTAAGGTATTTGTGATAATTAAATAAGTAAAATGTTAGCTGTAGTTGTTATTATTCAGCACAGTTATTTGCACAGTGAATCATGGATTATTGTTTTGAAAAATAATATTTTGAGTTTCAACCAAGGACTTTAAAAATGAACTTTTGGGGAGACAATCAATTTGGAAGAGTTTCCATGGTAATATATAATCTTCATGGCTCATTAGCCATATTTTTTCCTTTCTGAGTGTTGTTTGCAATTTCATTTTAATAATTTATTAATAACTAAAAGTAGCTATAAAGAAGACATGCCAAAATATTTGACGGTTATTTTTTTCATTTTTTTCTAATATTTTCACTTTTGAAAGGGAAGAAAATAATTGTATAAGCATCAGCCATCTTCTGCAGCCTTTTGCATTTACTTTACTTTATGAGATCATCACAGTCCGTACTAAAACAAAAATTGTCACAACGTGAATTTAATATAAAGTAGCATTTCCTCCTTCCCTTAATGAATAATCATTGATTGTAGAAAAAGCTCCCATCATTGAATCATGTTTGTGATCAACACAAAGGATAAATGAAAGGACCTTAGAGTGGTGAATAGATGTTCCTGCACTGAGGGTTTTTCATTTAAACATTGATGTACAGATACTTCAGTAGCTAATTCATTCTTGGTTGCTCCTTAAGATATCTTATTCCTCTCTAAGTTTTTCTAATTGCAGTGCAATGACAACAGTCACATATCTGCCACTTATCATAGGAAGGAAGTAGAAAAGGAGGAGACTGGGAAAAGACAGTTGTGTAAAGGTGAGATACATGAGCACTGATGAACTTCACTCTCCACTGCGGCCCATACATAGCTTGCAGCTGTGTGCTTCTTTATTTTAGTCTCTACTAAGCTCTGGCAAGGAAAACAACATGTTCTGCTGGAAGAAATTTTTCATTTGCCACTGCAAATTTTTGTAAAGGGGGAAGTTAAGAATTAGGTGGTATTTGGTTTTCTGTTCCTGTGTTAGTTTACTAAGGATAATGGCCTCCAGTTTCATCCATGTCCCTCCAAAGGACATGATCTCATTCTTTTTAATGGCTGCATCAGATCAGGAAAAATAACTAATGGGCTTAATACCTGGGTGATGAAATAATCTGTACAACAAACCCCCGTGACCCACATTTACCTGTGTAACAAACCTGCACATGTACTCCTGAACTTAAAAGTTAAAAAAAAAAAATAAAATGTGGAAAAAAAATTAGGTGGTGAAAACATTTTTTTCTTGATGATATTCTCAGCCAAACAGGATTATGCAAGCCGGAAAGATGTGAGAGTAAATATGGCAATGCCATTCATTAATCATGAAAACCATATTAAGGAAAGGGCTTCCCCTAACCCTCAATGTAATACACTAGGTCACCAAATCCATTTTTAGATTCAGAGATTTCTGCTCTCTGTTCAGAATCAAGAAACAGATGATGTATTACAGTTTTGATACTCTGCCTTTCCCTTCAGGAAAAGGAATAAAATATGCTTGAGAAGAAGATGGATTTGATTTACTATCACCTTGTAGTATGGAATGCATTTAGTGGGCTGAAAGTTGCAAATACTTTATATACCTTTTCCCCTGCTTGTCATTAATTTGGGGTTTTGAGGAGGAGGAATTTACAACTTACTCTTTCCATTTTCAAAACCAGAGTATAAAAACATGCTCTTTCTACCTTGAAAAACCAATTTTCAATTTATTATCCATCAGAGGAACTATAGCCAATAATTTTAGCATATATAATTCTTGCCCATGTAAAAAAATTCAGAAGTGTTTCTTTAAAAAAAAGCTTTTTAAGCTTCATTTATATAACTGGACTTGATGAACAGTTTTTCTGTGGGAGCTCAGAAGCAAAACTTGCGTTTGCCTAAAGTCACCGATGGGGCCCAGGGAAGCCAAAACTCCTTTGGAGTTGAGGTCAGACATGGCTGTATGTGACAGGGACAGTCTATAGAATACAGCAGGATATTTAGTGGAAAAGAGTTTTAAAAAAAAACTATCAAACAAGTGTTTTTCAGTTGTCCTGGACTTTTTAGTGTTTCCCCACTAAGATCTAACCTTTGCCATCTGTATGCTTTTAGTTCTGAGAAGATATACTGCCTCTTTTTCTTCACTGCCCCTCCCCACTGAATCTTATGGCTCCTTTAAAGTGTGTAGTTCAAAGAAAAGCCACAGTGAAAAGAACTGTGTCTTTTTAGGCCTAGTGAGACATGTCCTGCAGCCTATGGGCTTTGTGTGAGGCTTTCTGTGATCTCATCTTGCAGAGTCAGAAATGAAAAGAGATTCTTCTGTTCTGTGTCTGTCAGTATAATCATCGTGCTGTATGACGAAAATGCGGTGGGAATCCAGCAATGACATGACCCTCTGGAAAGGATGCTTTAAAAAACTTTTTAGAAATGTTGTTAACTTGATCTCGTTTTGCTTTCCTTGATGAAAATAGTCCTGAAATGCAGTGTTTTTACAGAATGTAAATCTAGATTGTTACTTTTTTTTAAAGCAAAAATATTGATTACTATTGCCAGGGTTCATGGAATAGAATAGTTAATGAAAACTATTGCCTTCTGTGTTTTCTTCTCTTTTTTTTTTTGTAAATGGTCTTTTTTTTTTTTTTTTTTAGTGTGGTGTGACTAAGTAGGAAAATATGTGTCACTGCTTGGCAGCACCCCCTCACTCCCCTCATTAACTAATCATTTTCATTCACAGCTTTTGGCATTTGGCATGTTTTCATGTTAACTTTTTTGTCTAGTCATTAGGCCATCTTTTACTGAGATGCAAATAAATGTTATCTGTATTTTTATTAATTTGGTACCATATTGGTATTTTGCAGTAGTAATAGCTTTATAATGGGACAATTAAATAAAGATCTTTAGGTTTTTAGTGTAATATACTGTTACATCTAAAATACATATCAGTGATACTTCAGAAAAAGAGAAACCATATATAAATGTAGGAATGGCTCACAATTCTTCTTAAACTAGATGGAATGGGATTTAAGATCACAATATGGGTGGCCGCCCCTTGTCGATTACTGTGAAACAACTATACATATGTAATATATAATAGGTTCTCTTTGTTGTGAAATATTTGGATACTGAATGTTTGCAGCAGAGAGACTGACTTATCACATAGTGATGAGTAGGTAGAAAGTCCTAGCATATTAGTGATACCTCTTCTAATTTAATTCACAAAGAAACTTAAGCATATTTATGTATTAGGTGTCTCTACATAGACATTGTAATTTTTATTTTTAATTATTAAAGTAAATTTTGTAAATTTCTGGCTTGAGACCTCAATTGACTCTCTGTTCTCCACTAAATTAGAATTTTTTAACTAGCATGTTTTTTGCGTTTTTTTGAGTGTGTGAAGGAAGTCTGGGTTAAGCAGAGTTGACGTTCTGCTGGCTTAGATAATGAGCCACCTCATTCCAAGGCAGTTTCTCTAGGAAATGATTTCCTTTTCTTATGAATCTTGCCATGGGGCTTGGATGTCATGTGGACATAAAACATTATTACTTACCATGTCAAAAATGATAGCTTTTGCAAGAGAGACAAAATGTAGTAGATTGTGTTTATCCTTTAGACATCTATTGTTTTTCTTTGGGATTTTAATTTAGTGAGAATAGCCTTCAGCCTTCATCCTCCCAAGCAACAGGTAAAGGACCATAATATGGGCTGAAGGATCGTGGCAGTAAGAACGAGCCAATAGGAGTTCTTGAATCTTATAGGTAAGGGCTTCTGTCAGATGCCTGGAAAGTTAAGCACATGGAAGTGCTAGTGTGCAGTTTAGTTATCATCCTAGCCTAAGTATGCTAGGAAATATACTGAGTATAAAAATAGCTTGGCAATTACTGACTGAGAATTATTTGAACTGTTGCAAAAGCTAGAGTGGAGATGGTCACAGGTTTCCATTATTCAAATGGTAATGAGTGTGGAAAAGTATAATCCTGTCATGTGCCTTACATTTCAGAGCGAGGAGAATATATGATGCAAGTCTTGACTGAGACAGTGTTAAATTATTTTCTTGCTTTAATTTGTCAGTCAGTGACTCAGTTTGATTTGCCAATCAAACTACCCTAGGATACAGAATGGTGGACCCAGATGGTTAGAAAAAGAGCACTGTCTGTATGATGACTCCTCTGTTTTAACTCATCACCAAGCATATTTGTTGGTTTTTCAGGGTTATATCCCCTGTGACCCTTTGTACTATTTCCCTAAGAGTTTACACATAACATTAGGATCACAAGGTATGGAAGACCTGGACTATCAGCTTGTCTTCTTGATATTAGTGTGTGGTGTAGTGAAGACTGAATGTTGCAGTCAGGCAGACTGGAGATGTAATCTCACCTTTATCAGTTAAAAAAGGTTTTATTATTTTTTTAGTAGATATGAGGTCTCACTGTGTTGTCCATGCTAGGCTGCAACTCCTGGGCTTGAGCAGTCCTTCTGCCTTGGCCACCCAAAATGGTGGGATTACAGGCATGAGTCACCATGCCCGGCCACCTTCGTCACTTTTGAGCTTCGAGCTCTGGGAATTTGGAAATATTACTTAGTGTTCTTATCTTTTCAAGATGGGATCAATAATACCTATGTCACACTTTGGTGAGGCTGAAACAATACAATAGATATCCATGTCCCTGGTACATTGTAGTTTATTATTGTTGAGAGATGAGGAAATTGAATCACAGAGAAGTTAATTGATTTGTCCATCATCACATTAGCACTAAGTGGTGGGGAAGGACTTCAATTCCAGCCTTCTGTCTCTAATCCTATGGTTTGCCCACACTGTCATTGCTCTTAATTCAAATATATTTTGATGAATAAAATCTTTTATCTTTTAGGGTTGGTATGTGGTGTAAATTACCACTAATAAATGGTATCAGATTTTTGTCTGAAGGAAGAAAGTGAGTTTTCCAACAAATGAATGGATATGGCATCTGTTCTATGATAGTTTCAAGATGTTCCCAAGGTTTACCCCAAGATATGCATGTTCAACTTGAAATTCTAGAAATATGATCATTAAAGGAAATACAAAGGTCTTAGACAAAAGATGGAAGAAATAATTCAGGAAGGAAGCTAAAAAGGATAACATTTCACGTAAAAGGGAATCAAAACAGTGTTTGGCTAAAGGAAAAGGTGGTAAGGAGAAGAGAAGGAAAAAACTACTCCACATTGCCAGATATATTACACTTGTTAACACTAGGGAATCTAGTCTGTCTATACCATTCTATGCCCCCTAAAACCATGAAGTGGATTTGCAAACATTAACAGATTGTAGAAGTGCAGTTACCTAACTCTCCACAAATAACAGAAGCCCAAGTGCCTGTAGAGTTAGAGCTGGGAGTTATGCGTAAAAGCTACAGGAAGTATGTGTTGGCCCAGAATAAGGAAGAACTTTCTGACAATAAGAGTTGCCAACAATGGAATGGCCTATTCCCCAAAGCAATGAGCTTCCTCTCACTGGAGAGTCAGGTAGCTGCTAGAAGATTGGCAGGGGTGCAATCAAGGGACTCTAGCATGAGGTCAGAGTTTGAATCAGGTGAACCTGAAGGTCCCTTACCAAGATTTTGTGATTCTACGACTGTTTTGGTTACACCTTATTTTTCTTTCATACTCAGTTTTACTGTGTTTCATAAGTGTCTTTTAATAAACAGAGGGCAGTACTTAGGCTTATGAAATAAGATGAACTGTGACAATCCTTTTAAAACAGTAATCAAATGAAATTGAATTATAGTTAACATCATTTGATTTATAATTTTATAATCCCATAATAATCTAAAAGAAGTATAATTCCTACTTTCATCTGATATGTAACTGAAACATTTTAATTATTTTTTTCTGAGTCAAATAGTAATGTCTGTACGTCTTCTAGTCATTCATTTACCACCATCAAGCCCCTCATCCGCCCCACACACATACTTGGAAACAACCAAAATGTAAATTGACTTTCCTTTCAATAGCTAACTCATTATTCCAAAAATTTGTCAAATTTCCTTACCTACACAAACACATTCCACATTTTTCTGGATGCGATTATGCTGTATTAATTATCTAAATTAATGTAAGAATTTTTAAATCTTTATACTCTTAAAACTTCATATTCAGGATAGTTATCAATTTTTAACCTGTCTTTCACAGTAGTTGTACAGATCTCAGGTGTTAACTTAAATATTTATATACATTAATAATCATCTTTAATTTTTGAGTCAGGGATCCTATGGAGAATCTGATGTTAGCTATGCACAAGAATTCATAATCAGTTCTCACGGGTCAATATACTGCTTAGAGCAGTTGCAAGAACAAGCCAGGAGGAGAATCACTTCTTTACTGTCAAATATCCACTGGGGCATAACAAAAATATGAATGCCTTCAGAAAAGCTGCAGACCAGCAAATAGTAGAAATTGGCATGTAGCACTGGAATTAAAGATTTGATTTAGGAAATATCAAACGTGCTTCCATCAGGGCTAATGTCAGAGCTTTCTGGAAACCACACTAAAATTTGAACCCTCCTTCCCCTCCCAAATGTCAAGAATGAGTACTGATGTAAACTTTGGCCATTTCTTTTTCATTCCTTCTGCTTTGCTTGAGTATCTGGATTTGACATTATATGTTGTTACTAGCATTGTCTTATTTTAAAAAGCATGATCCTTTTGTATCAAAGACTGGGTTCATGCAGTGCTCTGTTACACTTGACAGTGATGAGCAGGACTTCTTTAAGACTAGCTGTACTCATAGGACGTTTTGACCTCGAGGGTTATTATATGCTTTACTAGAAGTACAGAATAAAAAGCACTCTGAAATTACCTTCTAAGGCTTTTCATTGCAACTCTTTATACTTAATGGCAGATAATTGGTTTTGGATTGCCTTACATCATGGAAACTTCAAAAACCAGGTGATTTTTTTCTTTTATTCTAGTGTTTTGCTCTTTAACGTAATAGGATAAGTATTTTTTTCTGTGTTCCATTATCATACGTGTGTATTGCAGGTGTGGTTGGCATTGGAAATTTTGGCGCTGATAGGCAAAAAAGCTTTCAAATATTAGATGCAGAAATTAGACAGTGCTAAGCCACTCCCTGTTTAATAAAGTTAACTTCTCTTTTGTCATATTACTGACAAATGTTGCACATTAACAGTAGCTTATATGCACAGTGAAACCAGACTCTCTCTCCTGAGAGTAATTCTACATCGGTGGAAAGGGGAGCATTAGAAGTGGGAGTTAGTTGCACAAGTGTTGCTATGCTGACTTGACAACTGCTGCAAGTTATTTTGCAAGAAAGACAAGGTGAAATGCACATGTATTAAGAATAAATGCCCATTTATAGCAATTTTTACATTACCAAATATTTATCGTTTATCTAATATGTACAAGTCTTGAATAACATTATTCAAGACTTGTTATTCAAGATTATTTGTGGTCATGAATAAACTTACTCAATTCCCAGTGTGTGAGTTTAGCTCACTATATAAGGTTGTAATGGTAATAAGGTTACTTGTAAGAATTTAGAAGGGCTCATATGTACACATAGCTATATAAGGTTACACTGCATGTAATCATAAGTATATACATATACATTGTTGTAAATCCATGTAGCAAAAACTTGGCTGTGCTAAGAAAAAAATTCAAAGGAGTATGTCCTTTTACTTTAAGAATCAAATGAAGAGATAAAGAGATTTCCATTCTCTGCCTATTCTGAAGCCTTTGAATAGTACATTTTTCTGAGAGAGACATTCTTGTCCCCCCGCATCATTCCAAGTATAAGCAGAGAAATCTTTAACTCTTAATCATTGAAGTTGCCGAGCCTCAATAAGGGGGCGGCTTTTACAAACTTAGAAAATGTATTTGAAGTCTGTATAGTATATGTTTTTGTTGTTAAGATGTTTGAGGATACTATCATAGTTAAATGTATAGAGTACTGCCCTGTTACATCATTTTCTCTGGTTGTGTTGGACTTCAAATTACAGGATTTCTTAGGTTGTGGCATTTTTCATGGGTATAGAAAATAATAGTCTCAAAATGCAGGAGTAGGAATTGGTTCAGGAAGCCATGTGGGAAGATGTCTTTTTTTTTCTTTTTAATTAAAAGGATTGTCATATGAGAGTAAGCATCTTGTTAGTGGATATTTATGAATGAAAATGATCTTCAAAATGGAAAATTACATAGCCTAGAGTTGATTTCTGAATTTCAGAGTAATTAATGATGTCTCTAGGGTGTGATGGGTATCAGTAAATGAAGTTGTTAAGAGAAGAGGTTCTGGAGCTGGACTCCTTCAGTTTGAATCCTGTTCTACCACCTCCAAGCTTTGTGACTTTTGGCAGTTACTTAATTCTCTTTAAGCCTCAGCTTTATTAACTGTTCACTCGGGTTATTAGTAACTTCTGCTTCACTGGGATTCCTAGCATATTGTAAGTATATATATGAATGGAGACCTCATTGGAGAGCAAGATTCTAATGATAGTTGTGCCTTTGAGTCACTAACTATGCAGACTTGGACAGGTTGTACCCTATTTTTACCTCTCCTTCTAAATTTTAAAATTAGACAGCCTATATGCTCTCTAATTCTGTACCAATTAAAATTCCATAATTCTATGAGTATTTTACCAACGAGTACCAATTTTGTTTTTTAAAAACTTGGATCATTCTGAAACTTGAGTGATTGAAATGCCTCCCAAACTGTTTTATTTTCTGAATGTAAAAAGCAGACCCTTAAGTCAGTCTCATGCCTAGAAGGCTTGCCACTTAGGGTTAATCTAGAAAACAGTTTTTTGGTGAAGTTTACCTCTTAAGATGCCCATCGTTTCAGCATTAGCAACTGAACTGTTTAGAAGAGCCTGCTGCTACAAGGATCTGTGTGCACAGAGGGAATAAAACGGAGTGGACAGCTAGCAAGGGAGCGGGATTATTGGAGAGATACAGCAAATGTAAAGAGGCAAGTGTAACTGAGTGGAAAAAAAATTATACAGAGAGAGTGGAGAAAATTGTTGAAAGGAAAACATAGGAAACTTTATCTCAGCGATTTATTCCAAGAATTAAATTCCAGAGAAGATGCATTTCCACAATGCTTTCTCAGTCCATACTTAGGCTGTGCTGCGGTGATGATGATTATTAAAAATGAGAAAATTGTAATATCCTGAAGAATCAAACAAAAGTTAAATAGTTTTTACTGTTCCATGGAATGCAGTATATTCTTTGAAATGAATTTTAGGAGATAAGATTCCTACCATTAACTTAAAGAAAAGATTATGAAATCCCTAATTTCCTGAGCATTCTTATTGATACTTTACTGTCTAAATAAAGCATGTGGAAGTTTTCATAGTTAACTGATTGTTTCAGTTGTGTTTTACCCAGATCAAAATTTGTAAGCCACAAGGCTAACAGTAGCGTTCCAATGCTCTCTTGTGACCTTTTAAAAATTTTGCTAACCTTATAAGACATTTAAAAAATTATCAAAAGCACATAACAAAGCCAATCACACAGTTGAAAAATGACTGAAATTCATTTGTAATCATCTGGCATAGATTATTACTTCTGTAGGTAGATATGTATTTAGCTACTTAGAGGAGGAAAACTGATGGAAAATATTTTATTTTATTTATTTTTAAATATATTTTAATAAGTAAAATGCTAAGAATAGAGATGAAATTTTGACCTCTGATTTACTCATGTTATTATTACTTTTGTATAAATTTCAACATGACTTGCAGATATACACGAGTGGATTCTTAATATAAAACTGGGTAAAAGTTTTGTAAAACTTTTATATAGGTTAAAAGTTTTTAATAAAAGTTTTATGAAACTATATG
This sequence comes from Colobus angolensis palliatus, assembly GCF_000951035.1. Classification (NCBI taxonomy): domain Eukaryota; kingdom Metazoa; phylum Chordata; class Mammalia; order Primates; family Cercopithecidae; genus Colobus; species Colobus angolensis. The sequence goes on along the minus strand of NW_012119376.1, from coordinate 2,647,499 downwards.
GGGTATATAAATATAAGCTTATAAAAATATATTCTCTGCATTCTCTGCAAAATCAGATATGTGCTTTTGACAATATATAAAATACATTTCCTGCTTTTCTTGTTTTTTTGTTTAATAATTTTCATGTTACCTAAGTAAGTGCCTATGCATTTTTCATATTTATGACAAACTTAAACAGTATTTACTTGGTTAGGACAAAGAGACTACTTGGAAATAAGAAAATAACATATCTTAAAAAAATTCAATAACCAAAGATGACAAAGCATCAGTAAGCAAATAAATAATAAATTCTACTTTTTACAGTAACATTCAGAAAAAAATTATATATATTTTTAGTAATAATGAGCAGGGATATCAACATCTTTCACTAAAGACCTATCTTTACTCTTTTAAAAAAACATGTATTTTTCTCAGATCTCATTTAGTGAAATTGTTCTAAGAAACATAAAACAATAAACAGTATTTAGGGATACATCTTTTTATTAAATCTACATTCAGGTTTTTCTTGAGATAAAATATAGTTTTACAGTTATACATTTTAAATTACATATTTTAACATTGGGACAATAAATAGGCAATAGTAATATTTTAATTACCATCGCAAAAAAGAGCAAGAGTCAAATTGAAAAATAGATTTAGTTTCCAAGAATAACACTGAATCATCCATGATTTTAGATTAACCAAATCCAAAGCCAATTCAATCACTTATTTGAACGTGGTACAAAAAGTCAAGTGTATGAATTCTCTAGCAAAAGAAAAAAATTCAAAAGTGGGAATTCCTCAATTATATTCTCCTGGATTGAAACATTAAGACTTAGAATACTCCATAGTATCTCATTTGGTGTACTTCACTAGTGCTTGAAGTTCACAACACTGAATTCCTGTTTCTTAAGCTTATCTAAATGCTAAATGAAATGTATGAGATAACTTTCTGTTAAACAATAGTTACAGTTCCTACTGGATTTTCTTTTGGTTGGAAGACTGAAATATAGTGCTCAGAGAGAAGTCAGAAAGATCCAGTTCACGTACTAATACATGACTTATTATTCCTGATTTATTACTCTGTGAAATGTGAAAAAAATCCTTCCCTAGATGGTGTCACTGATTCTTTTGTTTCCAAAATATTAGCGATAAGAAAAATATTACATGAGCTCAAAATTGTAAAACAAATACTTACTTGAGAAAACAATGTCTAACAATGTGATGTTCAATATAAACAAGCTTTTCTTTATGCTATAATTTTGTAGTAAAAAGGTTTTTGAAATGATTTGTTAATACAATCTGAGTATTTGACATGAATCATAGCACATCACACAGAGCTGTTCTAGATCATGTCTACTTTGTTGTAAATGTTCATAAGAAAATGTCTAGCCTTAAAGAGTGTGCAAATTAACTTGGCATTTCCTTGCAAACGTATTTTAAAGAAAAGAGTGTGGATGAACATTTAAAGACTTTTGATTCCTGGGATTTAAGGGAGGGAAATTCCTAAGACCAGGCAATATAACTTTTATAATTATCTCATTAAATGATGTTTTTTCTCAAGAAATCTGATATCAGGTGATACAATAATATGTACTTCTTTCTCCAAAAATTTTTCATAAAATAGCAGGCTTCCTTAAAACTGTAGGGAGAAAGCTTCTGCTTCTATTCTATTTGAGGCAATAATTGGTAGGTAAGAGTTTATGGAAAGGATATGCAGAGGAGATACAAGACACAGCTTTTAACATTTCTAACATACTCATATTCAGTATGAGTCTACAATTGTGGCTATCAAGTTGTTTTGTGATAAAGTAGATGACCACAGGGAAGTTTGAAAAATCTCCTCAGATGCTGGGAATATTAGGAAATAAACTGAGTCTACTGCCACTTCAAATACAGAGTAATTCCAAATACCTGAGGCTACAACATAGGATGAGAGGAATGGAACATAAGGGAATTCAGACTCCAACCAGCCCAATAAAAGTCAGAGTTGTGGGTCATTCAATAATTGGATTGTAAAATATTGCTGCCTGTGAAAGTCAAAAGAGATATGAGGAATATTTATTTTGTATTTTCAAGTTTTACATGACTAAAACATTTTCTACAGAGTGGTAAAAGGGTAAAGAAATATGTGCTACAGATTCATTGATGAATTAATAACATTTTTGATACAAACATGTAATTGTCTCTAATCTTTTTTAGTTTTCAATTAGGAAATAGCCTAGGGGAAAGTATAAGTAACTTGAAAACATATTGTAATATCTTTGGCAGTCGTAGTCAAGGCTGTTCTGCTTATACTTGTTGGCTGATCACTATAAACACTGTCTACATGATGAAAATACTAACCCAAAGTTTGTAAATGTAAAATTAAACACTATATTAAACCTCTTATTTTTTTGTTCAGAAGTTCTTTTCACATCATGATCAACTGTGTTTGAATTCAAAATAGTCTTTCTGGTTTACATGTCAGTGAAACACATGAATTTTTAGTGGGTGTTCCTGACATCCAAAAGGGAAAGGAACAGAATATCATAAATATTAGGTTCCTCCTCCCCCAACAGCATGTAATGAATATACCCTGCAAGATGTTTTCTATGATTCATGTAAATTTATGATCAAATAATTCAGTCAACTAAAAATATATTTTTCCAGTGACAGCATGGCTATTTGTCTGAGGCAAAAGTATAACCAGTTGAAAAGGAAAGTTTTGTTTCCTTTATTACATGGTTAAATTTGACTATTTCAGTAATCAAACTTTTAACCACTAGCTAGACTTTAATTTGTGGCAAAATTGGTTTCTAGTAATCTATTAAATTAGTTTGTTGTTATACTTTAGATTTGTATTAACACAAAGAATGTAAAGTTATTTTAAGGAAAAGACATTAGTAGATGATTTTGATTTGAGAGTTTGCATTTTTAAGGGTTGTTTGAGGTCTCTTCCTTATGTTCACTTTAGTAATCTCACTTTAATTCCTGTGAAGGAAAATTCCTGCTGTGTGTTAGAGTTAGGGTTAGGGATTCCTGTGAAGGAAAATCCCTGCTGTGTGATGGGTTAGGATAGTGGGCTGCCTTTAGGAAGGCTGATAAATCCTTCCTGAGACACCTTACTGAAGGTATTCCTAACCTCCTGAATTGGTCTAAGCATCAGTCTTGGAAGCTCAGAAGCTTGACTTTGAACCCACTGTAAGAGTAGATCCATCTCTTAAAAATAGATTCATCCATAATGGTTGAGCTAATTTACACCAACAGTGTAAAAGCATTCCTATTTCTCCACATCCTCTCCAGCATCTGTCATTTCCTAACTTTTTAATGATTGCCCTTCTAACTGGCATGAGATGGTATCTCATTGTGGTTTTGATTTGCATTCTCTAATGACCAGTCATGATGAGCTTTTTTTCATACGTTTTTTGGTAGCATAAATGTCTTCTTTTGAGAAATATCTGTTCATATCTTTTGCCCACTTTTTGATGGAGTTGTTTGTTTTTTTCTTGTAAATTTTTCTGGGTATATACCCGAAAGATTATAAATCATTCTACTCTAAAGACACATGCACATGTATGTTTATTGCAGTACATGTATGTTTATTGCAGTACTATTCACAATAGCAATAGCAAAGATATGGAACCAACCCAAATGCCCATCAATGATAGAATGAATAAAGGAAACATGGCACATGTACACCGTGGAATACTATGCAGTCATATAAAAGAATGAGTCCATGTCCTTTGCAGGGACATGGATGAAGCTATAAACCATCATTCTCAGCAAACTAACAGAGGAACAGAAAACCAAACATCCCATGCTCTCACTCATAAGTGGGACTTGAACAATGAGAACACATGGACATAGGGGAACATCACACACTGGGGCCTGTTGGGGATGGGAAGCTAGGGGAGGGATACTATTAGGAGAAATACCTAATGTGGTTAATGGGTGCAGCAAACAACCATGGCACATGTATACCTATGTAACAAACTTGCACCTTCTGCACATGTATCCCAGAACTTAAAGTATATATTTTTTAAAAAGCCATTTTTTAGTCAAGTAAAAAAAAAGATTCATCTAAATTAATATAATGTATTTGTTTGTTTATATATGTATGGATGTATTTATGAATTCTTAGGGCTAGGGACAGGCACTATACTAGGCTTTGAAGATACAGTACTAAGTAAGTCATTGTCACTGTCCAAGAGGGAACAGAGATGTTGAACAAGTGAAAGTTTACTTACAGTCGGAGCTGATATTCAGTTGTTTTTAGTTGTTTGCCATCCACATCAGCATCTACTCTGATCGATCAGAGCCCTAAATAGTACCATAGTTTTTATATCACTGTATTGGACTATCTCTCTACTTGGGAAACCAAATTTTAATGTCAATTTGTTGATATATAATGAGTAATATTTCAGAGGAACCAGAAGAGTAGATAGTCCACCTATGTAGAAAACCAAACAATGATCTGAGTGTGAATTAGAAGACTGAGATCAATCCATTGTTTAATCTTATCAAACCAAATGAGGTTTATGTATCTATCTGATGAGAGGCTTGATCTTATCAGTGGCACAAGGATTCTGAGTCATTTGCTGGGATTTTTCTAGTTGGCCCAGTACAGTACTTGGGTGGATATTACTATTGAGCTCTTCTTAGACTTCCCTTTTACTATACTTGGTGTATGTCTCTACATTCAGTCTGATAACAGTCAAGTCTTACTCTTCTCAGATTGTTTGTCTAAGATGACTATGTCTTTTGGTCTCAATGCAAAAGAGTTAACATGTAACACTTTAAAGAACAATCTGATTTCTAAGTTCTTAAGAAATAATTCATCATAGCTCCCCAGGACTGACAAGAGTTTCTGAGTTTCTATTTGAATAAAATAACTAAATATTCTTTGGATTTCTATGTTAGTTATTTTTTATATTCTGGACGAAACTACTATGTTTATTCTGGCCAACAGATTTAAAATCTAAACATAAAGGTTTATTTTTCATAAATATGTTTTGAATTTGACCTTCACAGGGAACATTTTAAGTATCGTAATCAATGAGGTTTCAGGTACCTCTCTACAGAGAGCTACTGTGATTATGTTTTTGTGGTTGGATTTTTCTGAACCCATTAGCTGCATGGTAACGGGGTGGTAGAATTAAGGTTTTGAGAATCATCATGCCACCCATTTAGCAGAAGTCAATAAAAAACAAACATGAGTGATAGGTTTATGTTCCAGTACAGTATATTTCTAAAATGGTATTTGTTAATCTCTCCAGAGAATACATCAAAGGGAATATGAAACTCCAACTTTGATCAACTGAGCCTTCTTAAAATTAGACTCAGCATCAAATATTAAAAGATCAGATGGAAACGGCAAGATTTAGATATAAGCATGAGATAGGTCATTTATCCAGAGGGAATAATGTGTATATTTATATTGGTAAAACTAGGATATCAGAAAAATGTTATTTTCTAATTTCCTACATTGTTCAAAAGTACCCCTCCTCTGTTCATTCCTGATGTCATTTGTAAATATCTGCTGCTTCAATGCGAATACAGAGTGGACTTCAGTAACCAACTTCTTCCATGTGCTTCAGAAATATTCATGGACAATGAGCAAAGCAATATTTGAACATGAGGGGTGGTTTTTAAAATATATTTAGACTTCATTGAAAAGAAAAAAGTGGTTTACTAAAATGTATGTTAAGTCTTAATGAGAATGTAGGAAATTTCATTTGTCAGCAATCTACTTTGATTTGTATTCTACAATGAATTAATGAATTTCTACTTGATTAGGTGTATCTGGAAAGTTCTGCATTCCAAATATGTTAAGAAAACATGGTGATCTTTAGTCATCTTTGGCTTTTTTAATTGATTGGTATTTGATAAAAATGTAATTATTAATTTCTTTCAATACAAACTTTTTTTATTGGTTTTATGGGAATACAAGCACAGTTGGGCCTGAAGCGGGTTCTAAACTGAGGGAAGCTAAACCTTGTTTCAAAGTTACAATGCCATCGCATTTTAGAGCATTAATGCTGAGATATTAAGTAAGTGATCCAATGTAGTTAGGTGGTGAGTGGAACCAGAACTTACATCTTTTTCTCACTTCAGTGCTGTTTTCATCATATCACTGCAGTTTGAATAGACATTTCTTTATGAGCATCCTCAATGCCTCTTGTTTCAATCAAACATAAGACAATGAAATAACCAGATGTTGCAGATCAGGTTCATGGAACACCAGATTCTGAGATAGAGATTAGAATGCAGGCGGTTGATGAGCGACTAATCTTGGACCAACACCTCTGTGGAAAGTGAAGGAAGAATGGAGCAGAGGAAGAAGTTGGCCTGTGGCACAGTCCCAACAGCAGCCTCAGCAGATACTACAGGCCTCCATGTAGCTGAAATGTCCCACATAGTTGCTTAGACTGGCACAAGGAGACTGGGCCTTATCCCCTACTTTGAGCAATCACTGGATGGAAGCTACCTGGGAAGGAGTCGTAACTAGGTGAGGTATCTCTCTTCAGTCTTCCAGTAGTCTGAGGGAAACTCAGCAGAGTACTGTCACTGGCTCTCAGTCTCAGCAGCCGAGAGAATGAGTACAGTCTCTAAAAGGGACCTGGCCAGAGCTCGACAGCATCTACTACAACATCATTATTGAATGACTACATGATGTTGTCTATTGCGTAAGTCACTCTATATAGGGTTTCACTAATCCATACAGTAGCCACACACACACACACAAAGGTGCATGATATCTAAGAATAAATGATTTAGAGAGGTCGAATAACTTGTCCAAGATTACATAAAAATGGCAAGTCTGTCTGACTAAAAAGCTCATGTTTTTTTCATAAAGCTGTCCTTTAGGTAGCATAAATGGTGGAGGGTGGATTATCTGAACTCTGTGGTTCCTCAAAATCCTTTGATTCTAGAGAAAATTTAAATATTGTGTTAATAAATACTGTTACCACCAGTACTACCAGCACTAGGGATAGATTTACCATTAAATGATTATTAAACCAAGTTAGATAGCATCCCTGACTTTTGAGAAGCTCACAGACTAGATTGCATAAGCAAGGTAATTTTTAAAAATGATACACAGAAATCTGAGTTTTTTCATCAATAACGTAATACCACCTACTTTGTAAGGTGGTTATAAGAATTTATATGTGGAACGATAATAGCACATGGTTTGAGACATCTTCAGCACTTGTAAACTTACTTTCTATGTTTATATTCAGTACAAGCATAGAGATATTAAAGAATATTTGTATTTATCATAGTTGGGAAAAAATAATTTTCACTTTGATTTTAATTAACGGTGTCCTCTTGGGCAAGTCAATTGGTATCTCTGGCCCTTGGCTTTTACATTTTATTTTATTTTTTATTTTTTAATTTTTTTTTGAGACAGAGTCTCACTCTGTTGCACAGGCTGGAGTGCAGTGGCCGGATCTCAGCTCACTGCAAGCTCCGCCTCCCGGGTTCACGCCATTCTCCTGCCTCAGCCTCCCGAGTAGCTGGGACTACAGGCGCCCGCCACCACGCCCGGCTAGTTTTTCTGTGTTTTTTTAGTAGAGACGGGGTTTCACCGTGTTAGCCAGGATGTTCTGGATCTCCTGACCTCGTGATCCACCTGTCTTGGCCTCCCAAAGTGCTGGGATTACAGGCTTGAGCCACCGCACCCGGCCGGCTTTTACATTTTAAAAATGAAGTGCACAAGGTGGATGAATTATAAGGTTTATACCAGCAGTAATATTCTACTAAGTGCTATTGACAATAGAGATCCAGGTGGTTCAAGATGAAACAACTCACAAGCTCAGCAACTAGTCTTAGTACATGATGCACCTGTGTGAGGAATTTTATAGCACTCCACTGTGGCTTCCTGTCTTTCCTAAAGAAATCCATTTCCTCTTTAATATTTATAATGTGTGCCTTATGCAAAGTATGTGCTGAGTAAATATAAAGTGACTAGAGTGAGACAAGGGTATTATATGAAATAAAATATATTCTCATCCTCAAGTGGAATTCAGTTTAACTTTTATCATGATCAGTGAGAAGAGGGAGAAAGCAAATTGATCAGTTCTTCTACCATAGAAAAATCTTGATTATTAAAAAACAGTTATCACTTATGATCATACTGACCAAAAGCAATTTATAGATTCAAAGCTATTCCTATCAAATAACCAACATCATTTTTTCACAAAATTAAAAAAAAATTCTAAAATCCATACAGAACCAAGTAAGAGCCTGCATCACTAAAGCAATCCTAAGCAAAAAGAACAAAGTGGAGGCATCACACTACCAGACTATCAAACTATACTACAAGGCTACAGTAACCAAACCAGCATGGTACTGCACTAAAACAGACTAATAGAACAGGACAGAGAACCCTGAAATAAAGCCACACACCTACAACCACCTGATCTTCGACAAAGTTGACAATAATAAGAAATGGAGAAAGGACTCCCCGTTCAATAAATGGTGCTGGGATAACTGGCTGACCATATGCAGTAGATTGAAATTGAACCTCTTCATTACACCATACACAAAAATCAACATAAGGTAGATTAAAGATTAAATGTAAAACCCAAAATTATAAAAACCCTGCAGGACAACCTAGGACATTCCATTCTGGTCATTAGCCTTTGCAGAGACTTTATGACCAAGTCCCAAAAACAACTGTAGTGAAAACAAAAATTCAGAAGTAGGACCTGATTAGTGAGCTTCTGCACAGCAAATGAAACTATCAGCAGAATAAACAACCTACAGAAAGAAGAAAATATCCACTGTGCCTCCAACAAAGGTCAAATATCCAGGATCTCTAAGGAACTTGAACAGATTGGCAAGCAAAAAACAACCCCATTAATACTCATCACTAATCATTAGAGAAATGCAAATCAAAAGTACAGTGAAATACCATCTCACACCAGTCATAATGGCCATTATTAAAAAGTCAAAAAACAACAGATGCTAGTGAGTTTGCAGAGAAAGGTGAACACTTGTACGCTGCTGTCAGAAATGTAAATTAGGTTAGCCACTGTGGAAAACAGTGTGGAGATTTTTTAGTGAACTTAAAACAGAACTACCGTTCGACCCACCAATCCCACTATTGAGTATATACCCAAAGGAAAATAAATCATTCTACCAAAAAGACACTTGCACGTGTATATTCACTGCAGCACTATTCACGATAGCAAAGACATGGCGTCAACCACGATGCCCATCAGTGGTGGACTAGATAAAGAAAATGTGGTCCATGTACACTATGGAATACTACGCAGCCATAGAAAGAATAAAATCATTTCCTTTGCAGCAACATGGTTGTAGCTGGAGGCCATCATCCTAAGTGAACTAATGTAGATACAGAAAACCAAAAATAATACATGTTCTCACCTATAAGTGGGAGCTTGAATCGAATACACATGGACATAAAGATGGTAACAGTGGACACTGGGAACTGCTTGAGTGGAGAGGATGGAAGGAGGGCGTGGGTCCAAAGGCTACCTCTTGGGTACTAGGCTCCCTATGTTGGTGACTATTTGTACCCCAAGCCTTAGCAGCACACAATTTTTCACTGTAACAAACCATGGGGACCCTCTGAACTTAAAAGTGGAAAAAATTATCTTGTAACATTAACAGATATATTTGTATAAGTATATAAGTTGGATATTGTATGTATTTTGAAATATACATGTCAAGTAGACATGCTGCCTGACCCCAGGGAAATTGTGTGAACATATATGTGCATCCAAAAAGCATATACATTATGTATATGCATGTAATGGTTCTCCCCTTTTTTCACTTTCTAAAAAACTTATCTCTTATGAATTCATAGTGCTTAAGAAAAAAAATACCTGACAAGGAAAATAAGCAATAAAATTAGATGAAGAGTGCCAAGGAAAGCAGTCCTAAATTTCAGAGGGCATGCCACAAGGTATTCAGATCTCCCTCTCCTTTCTCTCTCTCCACCAAAAACAAACCCAAGCCTTTCCCCGATGTGAGATGAAGGAAATCTATAACTTTGTGTATTGGCATTACACAATGTCACAGTATGAACTCAAGATAAGTGGGTCATCTTGGAGATACACACTTGCTGTTTTTTCTTTTCTCTCTACTTGCATTTTTATTGGATAATCCCCAAAGAGTCAAAGAGGAAACAGATAGCTAAAGGCTCCCACCCAAGTTGTGGGCCCCCACCCAGGCTAAAGGCTCCCACCCAGCCTATTTATTTTATTTAAAATAAAATAAATTTTATTTTACTTCTTTGCATTCTTTATCACCAATTGCTACAGGACATCTAGAGGAAAAGGTGACAGTTTAATCTCCCATGATGTTATTCTAATTATGTTTAACAAGATGCCAATCATCTTGCAATGGTTTAATCATGATTTATATCAAACATTCTTAGTGTAGGATGTCTCCCTCCCAGTCTTTCCCTAAAATCTTGCATCAAATCAATTGAGACTTGACATTATCTTTTCTTTTTCAAATGTTTCCTTTTTGTTTTTTTAAAATCCAACAAAGACAGCAAAAGGACTACTATATTAGTATTATTTGGATGTTGTATCAAGTGGGTTAGAATTTGATGTACTTTTAAAATTAAAATTTGCCATTAAAATTTGCCTCAATTAATGGTTTTGTTTAAAAAGTTGATCTACCTTAATGAGATTTTATGTTTATTTTTATATTTCTGAAAAGACTATGCCCCAAGAGGAGGATTTCCACATCTTCTTACATAGCTTTTACATCACTAAAAGCTGTATAAAAGCATCAAACTTTGAATTGAAAGGCTGTACCTAAAAATGATGTCATGAAGCAAATGGGTAGAACTAGATAGGATATAGTGCTGTCTTTGTCTTTTGCTTCAGCAGCCCAAATCTAATTGTTGAATAATGCGCTTTAGAGGACAGTAGTCTCTTTCAAACTGAAACATTACAGAAAGTTCCACCCAGGCAATGTGCTATTTCTAGTCAAGTATACGGAGACTTTACATGCAGAGAGCAGCTATAAAGATGTTGGGATAGGAGCAACTTAGAAACCAGTTCAAATAGAAACTTAGACTTGTGTCCAAAATAGCTTTATATGAATTATAGATGTTTAGTGTTCAGCCCTCCTGTAAGCAGATATTTAAATATAGTAAACATAAATGATTTTTAGATTTTGCTCTTCTCATTTTCTTCTATTAAAAAAACCTTGGTGAAACTCCATCTCTACTAAAAATATAAAATTAGCTGGGCATGGTGGCGCGTGCCTGTAATCTTGGCTACTCAGGAGGCTGAGGCGGGAGAATCACTTGAACGAACTTGGGAGGCAGAGGTTGCAGTGAGCCAAGATCGTGCCATTGTGCTCTAGCCTGGGTGACAGAGCGAGTCTCCATCTCAAAACAAAACAAAACAAAACAAAAAACAAAAAACTTTGCTTTGTCTGAGTTGTTAATGGCCAAATATAATCCTCAGTTTGTCAGTTATACATTAATAAGTCTTACATGAAATCACTTCATACATTCTCTTTTTTGTTTTGGCCAGGAATTTAGCCTGAATTTTAAATTCAGTGTGATACCTATATTTCTTATTGATTATTTGTATAAGACAAATAGTAATCAAGGAAGTTCATCTGCATTGTTTGCTTTTGAATTATGACTTAGCTTTATGGAAAAGAAATCTGTAAAACGTCGTAAAATGATATCCCTAAAAGGGCCACGTTAGAGAAAAAATGTTTTTGACAATTTAAAAGCTATTCCTTTCATATAAAGTTGCATATATGTAAACTATTAACATTAATTTACAAGCAAATATTAAGTTTTATTAAATTTTTTTGGCTCATTTTGCATAGTGGAACTAACAGTTCATCTACTTAGAAGCTGTACCACATTGGCTAGATGGCCCTTCAGTAAAATGCCTGATGCCTTTTTCACCCTAAAACCTAAAAGTCTGGTGATTATATTATAGGGAGAAGACAGTCATTTTCATTTCTTTGAATAGAGATTCAACTCGAATTATCTTAGTGAATAACTTGTAGAATGATCTATTATCCAAACATCTCCTATTTATTTTAATTGTTAACCGAAAACCTGGGGTTTCTCATCTTTTCCTGGTTAGGATTTGATGGCAAAATGGCACATAGTCTTCCCATTAGATTCTCTTCTCTGGAGGAGCAATATATTTGTATCTAAAACTTTGTATTTATATTGAATTTCTAAATTGGCTTTTTTTTTTTAATTTCCCTTTCGATTTTTCTGCAAGATGGACCTCCCTATGTAATTTCAGTAATCACCAGGACTCAGTCTTCCCAGCCATCAGCGTTATTTTCATGGAGAGTGGGAATACTATACTGTGTTATAGTTTAGGGTTATAATAATAATATACCTATTATTATTTCAAAATGACTTTCCATAGAATATCCCTACTTGATATTCTAAATGGAATCATGGAAGGAATCTATGTGTTAAAATAATATTTCTCTTTCTCTCAAATACCACTACAAAGCTAAATGGTAATCAAGATCATAGAAGCAATTTTGCAGAGATTTTGAATGATCATTCAACTCCCCCATGATAGTGAGTGGAACAGACAAATGCAGCTGAGCATGCCTCTGCTCTCCAGTGACAGGGAGTGAGCTTTGCCACCATGCAAATCTCTGGGGGCACTGACAAGCTTCTATTTTTAGGTCTGTGCCTCCTATTGGAAACATGCTGCACTGTGTGCCCTGTAGACCACCCAGCCCCCCCACTTTTTGTGGTTTGGCCTTCTGTAAGGCTTGCCTGCAGGTGTGACCTTACTCACCCACCTAGAACAAGCTCCTCTGCCATTTTTCTGAAGTTTAAAAATATGACAGGCTAAAAGAAGACGGTAAGCAAGTCGATTTTTATACTGTCCTGGAAAGTTATAATTATAAAGTTTGGTGAACTTCGTGAACTTTTTGAAGCATGTTTTTGCTGCAAACTTGTGATTGATGTGGAGGCCCCTTGGGGCATAGGTAAAGCAGTTGAAATATAGGAAGTTGAGTGAGCTGTCTCTTGTACATAATCTACCAGAGGCTTTATGAGGTTAGTGTGTACATTGCCTCACCCCCAGTCCAGTGCAATTTGAAATTAGATAAACATTTTGGCAATGGTGTGGCAAACCGAAATTCAACCTTGCTTTTCAATAGTTCTATTAACTTTATAAAAATAATAAGCTATTTTTTGTAAAGTAAGCTGTTAGGCATCAAGAGCACACTAAAGCAGCTATATTAAGTAGAAAGGAGGTGATTTTTTTTCCTGATGTAACCACACTCTAAATCTTCACAATCTGTCAAAACTTGCTCTATAATTCTAAGCCAGCAATATTCAAAATAGCACAATAAGTTCTGTTAGCAAGATGTGGAAATTTTCTTGAGCAGTAGGAATGTACCCCAGAAGTCAGGATGTTTGCTGACCATTAGCTCTACTTGCATGCAACCTGTATTGGCTGTCCCTTAGGGACTCAGACTTATGGCTCCAAAGCGGACAAATGAACACAAAGTCTCATGAACACTCAAAAAGAGCTTCTTGCTTCATAACCCTGTTAACTATACAGGGTACTCCTTTCCTTAGTGAAGCATCATATGTCTTCATAACTTCCTTGGAAACTTCTTTGTAGTAAAGGGAAAAATTGAGGCTCTGTTATGTGTCAGAACCTGAATCCGCCACCCATAGTAGAACTTTAGAGCCAAACGAGATTTTTTTTTTTTTTTTTTTTCCCCCAGATCATGTGGAATTTAGAACCTCAGGGGCTAGTGACTAGCTCAAGGTCACATGGTTTGTTAATGGAGGAACCAAGACCAGAAGCCACTGTGATCTCACTTCTAACATAGCCAAATAACCACATAAGCATGAATTACTTCCAGAGGAAGGTGATTTAGTCTGTCTTCTCTTATCTGGCACAAAGTAATCACTATCTAGATGTTAGTTGTTGTTAGAGTTATTTTTATTATTTTTATTTCCCTCCCTCTCCAGATGTTACTGTGTTTCACAACAATATGTTTTAAGGGTTTATGTGGCTTGTATTCAAATTTTAAAGTAAAGATCTTGTGTAAGTTTAGGTCTGGGGAAGATCTCAAGAGAGCTTCTAGTTTAGCTTCATAATAATATTGTCCTTCCCACAATGATTTTTTCCACAATAATAAAAAATCTTTTTTTAGCTAGGTCTTGCGATTTTAGCTAGAAGATAGTTTGAATAGAAGAAAACTTTTTAAAGTTCATTTTCAGAGTTTGCTGAAAAAATTATCTGCTTCTCTTTCCCTCTCTCTCTCATTCAAGCAGACATAATCCCCTGACACATTATACTTGAGATCTATATAAAAAGTTAACATTTTATAAATACTTTGAAAACTAATTCCAGTGATGAATTAATTTGAAGCCTTAGATGGATCATATTTAAACAAGCTGTTCATGTAAAAATGGAAAGTTTTTTTGAAAAAAAATTATTTAAAAAGATCTGTATTATGGAATTTTTACATCAGCTCTTATTACTAAGATGTTTACATAAAAAGTGTTCCATAAAGGGGGAAAATTATGCCGGTTGCACCTATAATTTGCTTTGCTCCAAACCTTGGCTGTTTAAACTGCTTCCATTTATGTGCACAAACCTGAATGAGTTTTTTTATGCCCTCAAATTAAAGGCCCATTTGGAAAACTTGAGCTAACAAGCACACTTATCCTGCCACTAACCATCTTTTTCCCAATATATTCTTCCAACTTATTGGGAAGGTAAGTTCATAAACCCAAAACGTGCTCTAGCTACTAATTTCAGGTCCTTCACCTGCACCACATAACATGGAATAAATAGGAAGCCATAACCCTCTGGTGACCATATGTAAAGATATCTAAAAGAAAACTGAACATGAAAGGAAGTAGGGGCTCAGTAAATTAGACTAATGAATGAACAAACCAAAATATGGCTAAACGTGCTTTGCCATTTAATAACAACCACAGTCACAACAACACTGAAAACTAATATTATTTGAGCATCTTACTGTGAGTCATGTATGGTCCCAGTACTTTATATAGATATCTCATTGACTACATTCATGTGCTCAAGAAGTTAATTATGTGCTGTTTAGCCAGTAATGACATCATTGCCTTCATGGGTATTAGAACTATAATTAGCTTTTATGAGGCTAAGACAATCTCTACTTATGTTGGTAGTATTTAGCAATATTTTTCTGATTAATGCCAACATAAACCTGTTCCACCCTGCAATACTGCCTAGGTAATCCATATGGAAAGATTTTCTGTAACAGTCTCAAGTGAGGTGAACATTAAGTGAGTGTGTGTCTTTTAAGTTTCCCTAGTCTTTCTTTAGGTGTAATAGGTAAGATCAAAATGAGACAAATCTTTGATGAGCATTAGAATAGTCACTTTACTGCTTTTCTGTCTTATCATCAGCAGTTAGGCTCAGTTCAATTAATTCCTTCCTTGTAGAATAAATCTGCCTTGCCACTGTGACTGCTATGTTCTTTCCACAAACTGTCAGTGTAGCTTGCTAGCTTTTGTCTTTCTTCTTGTCATTTGTAGGTTCTTGGAACTGGGCTACAGTGATTCTTACAAGGATCTTTGTTCACTGGTAGTTTTGTGTTGTTTATATGTAAAGAAGCAAGTCTTTAAAAAGAATCTGTGACTGGACCTGGTGGCTCACGCCTGTAGTCCCAGCACTTTGGGAGGCCGAGGAGGGCGGATCATGAGGTCAGAAGTTTGAGACCAGCCTGACCAACATGGTGAAACCCCATCTCTGCTAAAAATACAAAAATTAGCTGGACGTGGTGGCATATGCCTATAGTCCTAACTACTCGGGAGGCTGAGGCAGGAGAATCGTTTGAACCCAGAAGGCAGAGATTGCAGCAGTGAGCCGAGATCACATAAGCCTGGGTGACAGAGTGAGACTCTGTCTCAAAAAAAAAAAAAAACAAAAAACAGTGTCTGTGCTGGCCTGGTGCAGTGGCTCATGCCTGCATACCTGTAATCCCAGCACTTTGGGAGGCTGAGGTGGGAGCATCACTTGAGTCCAAGAGTTTGAGAGCAACCTGGGCAGCATTATGAGATCCCATCTCTACAATAAAAAAAAAAAAAAAATAGCTGGGCATGGTGGTGCATGCGTGTGGTCCTAGCTACTTAGGAGACTGAGGTGGGAGGACTGCTTGAGCCCAGAAGGTTGAGGCTTCAGTGAGCCATGATTGCACCAGTGTACTCCAGCCTGGGAGACAGAGCAAGACCCTATATATATATTAAAAAAAAAAAAAGTGCTAAACACAAATCCAGTTATTTTACTTTTGCCACATTAAAACCTTTTTAGTTTTCCTATTGCTGTTAGTATAATTTTTCATTTTCTTTAGCATGGTTTGCAAAATCCTGCAAAATCTTATCTCTGCCTACTTTGTCTTTATCTCTTATTTCTTTCCACTTGACACACGATGCTCCAGCTGAACTAAATCTTAAGTTACTTGAACCATCTATGCTCTCTTGTACCTGATGACCTCACTGCCTGGAACACTCTTTTCTATTTTGTCTCTATCTTCCCCCTTTACTTGGCTCACTCCCAAGCTGCATATTTATGTCTCAGTTTCTTGCTGATTTGGATAGAAATGGTACTGTTTCCATGAAGCCTAATCCCAGACTATAGTATGGCACTCGTCTGTTCTATCAGAGCACTTGTTCTATCAAGAACACCTGTTCTATCAGAGCAGTTATCACATTGTATTATCACGATCTACTTATTTATCTGCATTTCCAATAATCCATAAATTCCGTAAAGTCAGAGATTATATGTTGTGCATGACTGTATTCCCAGAACCTAGCACAGTGCCAGGCACATAAATGTTTAATAAGTATTAAGTGCAGGGATGTGGGGAAATGAGAAGAGATAAGTTAGAAAGAGTGAACAGGGCTAATAAGGAGTGAGTGCTGTGTATGTCAGTCAAGGGGCTTGTCTTGTTGGATCCCAGAGAAGATTTGGAGTTAGAGAAAACTTACCTTCATACTTGGGTATTGATAGATCTTTCTGGTAGTGATGTGAAGGATGAGTTAATTGCAGGTGACAAGAGTATTGACAAGGAGACCAAACTTTTATCCAAGAGAGAAAAGATGACAACCTTAAACGACAAGACCTTAAACTATTGGAATGAGATGAGGAGATTTAACAACTGTGAATAAAACAAATGTCATAGCCTTTGGCAAATTATTTGAGACGGTGTGGGAGAAGGAAGAGAGAAGGGATGTTCTGAGCCCTAGTTTGGATGACGTTCATGCTGCTAACAGTTATGAGGAGGATACAAACATTATTTGAGGAATGATGTTTGGACTGATGGCTCTGTGGGATATCCAAGTGGAGATATTGAGTAGGTATTTTCAAAGCTAGGATATGGTGCTCAGTAGCACATGTATGGGATCAACATTTAGGTATAATAAGGCTTTTGTTCAGATGAGATTAGCCAGAGGGAATGAGCATATATAAAGAAAAGCTGAACATAGAGAAGAGCTCTATTAGAGTACTGGCTTGAGGCACACTTGGTTGCAATGAACAGAAATCGACTAAAATCAAGTAAAATAGTAGGGCAGTAAGTGTAATAAGAATTATTGTCATATAATTCAAGGACAGGCCACAAGAAACAGCTCCTACCCTTCATTACTGTATGTGGAATGCCTGGAATTAAAGCCCCTCTGTTTCTCAAAGGTCTGGTGTTCTCTCATCTCTGTGCTCTATACTTTCTTTTCATTTATTTATTTATTTATTTATTCATTTATTTAATTAATTTTTATTGAGACACAGTGTGATCTCAGCTCACTGAAACCTCCACCTCCTGGGTTCAAGCAATTCTTCTGCCTCAGCCTCCTGAGTAGTTGGGGTTATAGGCGTGTGCCACCAGGCCTGGCTAATTTTTGTATTTTTAGTAGAGATGGAGTTTCACCATGTTAACCAGGCTGGTCTTGAACTCCTGATCTCGTGATTCACCTCAGCCTCCCAAAGTGTCGGGATTACAGGCGTGAGTCTCCACACCCAGCCTCTACATTTTCTCTCTTACCCTTTCCTCTGTCAGCCCCTCAGCTTCCTATATTTCCAAGTGGTCAAGGCAGCTGCTACCTTTGAATTTCTATAATGTCATCATTCTTCTTTTTGTCATTCTCTGGATAAATTGTGTGTGTCTCTAACTTGAAATTCTCAGAGAAAGACAGCATTGGGGTGATTAGCAAAGCCCGTAGTTTGGTTCCCTTCAGGTCAGGGGTTTACTCCTTGGACCAAGTAGTACAAACATGACAGCAAGAACTGTGAGAGGAGACAGATCCTCTTGGGAGAAGTTGTACCTATGAAGATTGAGTAGCTTCTGTAGTAAACTGTTATTTAAAGCAATACTTCTCAGAGTTTAACATGCTTATTAATTATCTGAGAATTTTGTTTAAATGCATATTGTTTTTTAGTAGGTCTGGGTGATTCTGCATGTCAAGAAGCTCTCAGGTGATGCCGATGCTGCTTGTCTGAGGTCCTCTGGCCAAACAGAAAGGATTGTAAAGCCAAAGGTAGCAGAGGCGGTGCTTGGAGAGGGCTGAGAGGGCAGGAAAGAAATGAGGAGAATGGAGAATTTGTGGGTAAGAGTCTGTCCAGAAGCAGCCTGTGCTCGGAGGCATCCAATGCTGGAGAGGGTGAGCAAAATAAAAATGGAAGCTGCTTTAGTATAAACACTGTGTGAAATTTTGTAAGTTCTTATCAGCTGAGTCCAAAGTCCTATGAATTCGCCAGCAAGAAAGTCCACACCTGGATTAATCCAAAGTTGGGGGTTTGCAGGAAGAGAATAAGGAACTTGAATGGATATGTTAACCAGGAGGTAGATTTGGTGATAGACCATGCAGTTTATGTTGTTTCAAATTATTCAGTGCCTTTAGATTTTTTTTTCTTTTTCTTTTTTTTTTTTTTAAAGCTGGAAAAGACTCAACCATTGCTTGAGAGAGAATAGTTACCCATGAAAATATGTGTGGGTGTGTGTACATATGCATACCCATGTGCTTGTGTGTCTAATCCTCTTGCAAGTGATGTATATCTACATAACAGGCTGACTCTGGAATGATTTACAACAGTTCACTTGTTTGGATCTTCAGAAAGTATTATCTTTTGCAGTCAGACATGGAATGTTCTCTTGCCAACGTGATTATGGAAAGACAGAACTCAAAGTTTAAACATTAACAGGATTACAGAAGAAAGAGATGTGTTTGAGTGTGTGGTGCATGTGGGTATCTTTGGAAATTCAAAAAATTGCCAGTCTTAATGGTGCCTCATCAAGGAAACTTCAGTTCAACATCTTGTTAATTTTCTAGTAATGTCAAACTTAATTGAACTGATTCAAGTAAGCCGGTACCCTTTGGAACTCATGCTTAAAGTCGTTGAAGTAGCTTCTTATTCAGGGTGTTTCCAAAGAACGTTTTGGGGTTGACCCATTACAGAGGGAAATGGAACAATTATCTGGTTGACTCAGGAAACCATTGTTTTAGGAGGAGTGGGTGAATGAACTGGTATTCTGTCATGGCTGTCAGAAGTTCTGGTAGGGGACTGGAATGGCCAATGTAACCGTGCTTTAAGAAAGACCCTCCTCAAGTGTGGAAATGCTATTTTTGAATGCAGAGCTTGAGGAGGAGTGGTGAGGGTGGTGGGGATGCTTGCCAAGTCTGTCACATTAACAGAATCACAGATGTCACAGCCAGATTGCCTTGGATTCCATGCCATCTTAAAAAATATGGATAGTGGTCTGAAATCACTTAAAATAGCTAATTTTGATGAAGTCATCCATTTCTGCATATTATCAATCATGTAATACATGCCAGCATCTAAAATGTTACTGATATTTTACATTTCAGTGATGTTACATCTGACAGCAATTTACTTAGATCTGGAGAAATGGTATGTGACTATCCTGGCTCTTTACTGACTTAGGTATTAGAACTGATTCTAGAATTGTTAGTTGCTGGCCCTTAGGTTTAATCTTTAGAAGCCACCAAGACTGTAAATATTTTAAATGTTTTTAATCAACAAATGAGCTTTTCATGTGTTAGAACTTAGTATATCCTCATGGATAATTCAAATAATGACTGAATAAATGCAGAACAAGCAGGCGACTTAAGCTAAATTTTCTGGAGATAATTTTCACTGGCCAGGTTTTTCTACAGGCTCATTAGCTGCAATTTTATGTATGTTCAAATAAAGATCAAGGTTTACTTAAATGAATTAATTTTGTTCACCATTTAACACAGTCTAGAAAAAGCAATTATTCAGTACCATCAACATATTTGTGTTGAAAGAAGCTAAACTTAATCTCCATTTTGATTTGTCTCTTGGGACCTAAAATTCTTGTTTTAAAGAGATTTTAAAGAATAGGCATTTGGATTTTATAAAAAAGTACTTATGGCAAAGGTAGTGTAAGAATCCAAATCTGAGATATTTAAAAAAACCTCACAAGGTAACGGTTATTAAATCTATATCAAAATGTTATATATCAATTGAATTAGGCTTTGACATGACTTGAAGATTTTTCATTATAGATTAGAGTTTCATTGAAAAATAAACTTTTGTAAAAATACACACAAGTAAATTACTGCTAAATACTTGTAAGCATAGGCAAGAACTGAGGGTGGAATTTGGTTTGTTGTTTGTTTGGATTACTTGAAAACCTTGCTTTTATAAATTATCTGTAAGAATATGTTACCATATCTGTCTTTGAGAACACATTGAGCCAGATGCTTTGAATTGGGTAGCTTTTAGCGTATGTGTTAATCCTGATTTTACCAATACCTCATTCAGTGGCTACTTCAGTAACCATCTGATTAGGTAGCCCTGACTCTTATGAGAGAGCAAAGTAATTACTTACTAAGCTAGCTCATACTGTAGGAATCAGTTAGCAGTGATATTTGACTACTCCAAATTGGAAAATTCAAAGCACTACATTTCATACTTCCTAATACTTTTTATTAAAATGTTTCCAAATGAGTTTCTTAAAATATGAATATTTTAGGGCTATGAAACTATTAAGAAATTGTCCGTTTAAAAAATGTCTTTTAAAGAAGTACTTGAGCTCACCATTTTGGTCTGTGTTTTTTGTTTAAGTGTGGCAACTTTTTTTTTTCCTAGAAAGACACTAGGCTTACATTCAGAAGGGCTGGTTTGAATTTTGGTGCTGCTATCAATTAGATATGTGACTTTGTGCAAGTTATCCAATCTATATTAGCCTCATTTGTTTCCTCTAAAGATAGAGGTGGCAATAATTCTCAGGGTTATTATAATGTTAAATGAGTTATATGTGAAAGCTTGTTATTGTGAATTGCTCTATCAGTATAATGAAGAGGATGATATTGTGTCTAGTTTAATTGACATTTCATCTATTTAAGACAATTATTATTTAGTAGCACTATCTCTAAATGCTGTCTAGGCACTGAAGGTAAGAATCATATAGAAGAATGTATCAAATGTTCTTCTGAATTCATGTTATGAGTGTCATCTTTATCTTGTTTCTATCCCTCTGAGTGCCTAAGGAAAAAAGAGATTCTACTAAGGTGGTGTCCTATTTTACCTCTCTTAAATTTTTAATGCACTGATTTTGTGTTATAGTAATTATTAATAATAGCCGACACTTAACTAGTGCTAACTATGCCCCAGGTACAACTTCCAGGACGTTATCCTCCTGGTAACTCTGGGAAGTGGTTACTGTTATCACCACCAGTGTAAAGGTGGAGAAACTGAGGCACAGATAAATTAACTTGTTAAAGATTACACAGTCAGTGTTATCAGTCAAATTTAACTTTCTTATACCCTTGGGCAGGCATGGTGGCTCAGGCCTGTAATTTCAGTACTTCCAGAAGCCAAGGTGGGAGAACTGCTTGAGCCCAGTATTTTGAGGCTGCAGCGAGGGCCACTACAATCCAGCCTGGCTGACAGAGAGATACCCCATGTCTAAAAGATAATAATGATAATAAATTTTCTTATTGTCAATCTTCTTCCACTACTTTGTAAACTCAACAAGCAGAGGGTGTGTGACTGTCATATTTGCCATTCTACTCTCCAGCACTGCACAGCACCCCTGGCACATAGGAGATCTTCAATAAAATTTGCTAAATTTATGAACAAATGAGTAGCTTAAATGAAGGGAACCATGTCTAAATTAAAGAAAGACTCCATGCAGTATAACTAAGTCAAATTCTAAGTCTGAAAAGAAAATAGAGTACATGTGCTCTGGAACATCTCTTCAGGTGGGGTGTTGGGCTGTTTCTACTCTCCAGCACTGCACAGCACCCCTGGCACATAAACCCTTTCTTCAGCTTTTAGGGAAGAATTTGACAAAGATAATATATACGATAAAGGAAGTCATGCACATTACTTGGGTCTTCGATATAAAGGATGGCATCTTATCTTGGAAAAATGATGCTGCCTATCTGCATGTTGAGATGACAGAGATTGTTGCTTATTTTCCTTTATATTTTTATTTTTAATCTCCAGTGTCTATAACTGGATAAATTATTGTTGATTTACTAGGATTACTTCCCTCTCCTGAGCCCAAGGCAAAATAACAGTCCTAGCCATCTCAGTCCTGTGCTGTGAGTGATGTAATTGGAAGGAACAGCCCAACACCCCACCTGAAGAGATGTTCCAGAGCACATGTACTCTATTTTCTTTTCAGACTTAGAATTTGACTTGGTTATACTGCATGGAGTCTTTCTTTAATTTAGACATGGTTCCCTTCATTTAAGCTACTCATTTGTTCATAAATTTAGCAAATTTTATTGAAGATCTCCTATGTGCCAGGGGTGCTGTGCAGTGCTGGAGAGTAGAATGGCAAATATGACAGTCACACACCCTCTGCTTGTTGAGTTTACAAAGTAGTGGAAGAAGATTGACAATAAGAAAATCATATCACAAATGGAAGTAACAGAAGTCCTCTGAATAGCGCTACAAAGCAGAGGAACATGGTGCTCCAGGGATGGATAAGAGAAGGCATTTGGCAGACACTTGAGGGTCATCGTTTGTTTTCCATTGTCTGTCTTTGGTCTCGTACAAGATGTCAGAGACTTAGGGAGGAAGAGCAGGAGGAGGGCAAGTTAAAAAGAATGGATGGGGATAGAGTTGGCATATTGAAACATTGAGTAATACAAAGTGGCCACAGAGAAAAAGAAAAACCTCACTTGAGCTGTGTAAAACATCGAATTAGTCCTTGAATATATCACTGTGTCATAGAAGAATAGTAATATTTGTAGTAACTACCATTTTTCAAGAAGTGTTACTGCATATGCATTCTAGTCAACTCAGTAAAAGAGGGAGGGATATAATAAATTTAGTTATTTTCATTAGTATGTTTAAAGTATTTTATTGTTTGAAAGTTTATATGTCCATTTAATGGCAGTTTATCCAGTATTTTGGATAAATGAGATCACTGCCTTCATTTATATAAATATGTGAAAGCAATGTGCATATTAGTTGCCAAGCATCTCTGGACAGGAAGATGGTAGACCTTGGTTTCTGATTCCAACTGGTGGATAAATAATAATTGAGAGCAACCTAACTGTTCTCATTAGTGAAAATGGGATAATAGCATTTCCCCTGTCTACCTCAGAAGGGGTTTTCTTTACATATTTCATTCAGTTAATATTTTTTGTGAACCTTATACTGAGAACAAATAGTGATGAGCAAAGGAGACATGATCTTAGATCTTATAGGACTTACATTCCATGGGAAAAACCAATATTTATTTACAATGGGTCTTAATTTTTCCATTCCTGTGACCTGCGGTGCTATTCTCTAGTGTGCTCCTGGCATGCTCCCTCACTTCATTCAGTTGGGTCTCTCCTCAAATGTCACCTCTTTGGAGAACCACCATCTCTAATATTCATTTCAGTCTCTCTTTATCCTTTGCTTTACTTTTCTTCCCCACCTTTATCTGTCATTATACTTGTAGTTACCTTTAGGTCCAACACTGAAGTATAATAATCCTTTATCCAACTGGGCATAGTGGTGCACACCTGTAATCTCAGCTACTCAGGAGGCTGAGGCACTAGAATTGCTTGAACCTGGGAGAGAGAGGTAGCAGTGAGCCAGAATCATGCCACTTCCCTCCAGTCTGGGCAACAGAGCAAGACTGTCTCAAAAACAAACAAACAAAAAGATTCCTTTATAGAGAGACTTTGTCTTTCCTGCTCATTGATATTGATATATATTATTTAGAATAGTGCATGGCACATGATAGACTCACAATAAATATTTACCAAATGAATGAGTAAATGAGATGAGCCCACAAGCATATAATTACCAACTGTGACAAACAAATGGGGTAAGTGAATGTATTTTCAAAACTATAAGTAATCCATGTTTGCAAGGTGATGCTATTTATTTGAATTTCAGAAAAAAAAAATACAGTCTGCCAGAAGATAGCTTATTATTTTTTTGTATTTGTAGCTTTCTATTAAATTATTTATTTTCTAAGAGTTTCTCTTCCTTTATATCCATGATTTGTAATACTGAACACTATCTTTATGGTTCTGTAACCCCTGCCATCCCAGTTCAATTACTGTCTGGAGTAGAGATTCTTAATCTAGGTCAGTGAACCTTTGTGAAATTCACTGTTGCCTTCTGAGGCCTCATTGTACTCCTTGAAATTGTGTGTAACGTGTGTGGCCCCTGCTCATTTTACTGGAGAGAGTTCCTATAACTGTCAGATTCTCAGACTGTATAACCTCCCAAGTTTAAGAATCATTGCATTAAAATTTTTTATTTCCCTTTTACTTTTTGTTGCTCTATTGATGGTTCTTTTCCTCCTCAAGAAGGTTTCATTTTCCATTTATATTTTATGATTGTATGTTGGTATTTTTAAATATTTACTGCTCGATTGTCCCCAGTGTGTGGTATTCTCAGTTTATTGTATGCATCTGAACCCAGACCTTCTCTCTGTCTCTCTTTTGTCTGGCCAGCAGTGTGGGGATGTGCCAACTGCCGAGTGGTTTTGTCCAACCCTTCTGGGACCTTTACTTCTCCATGCTACCCTAACGACTACCCGAACAGCCAGGCTTGCATGTGGACGCTCCGAGCCCCCACGGGTTATATCATTCAGATAACATTTAACGACTTCGATATTGAAGAAGCTCCCAATTGCATTTATGACTCATTATCCCTTGATAATGGAGAGAGCCAGACTAAATTTTGTGGAGCAACTGCCAAAGGCCTATCATTTAACTCAAGTGCGAATGAGATGCATGTGTCCTTTTCAAGTGACTTTAGCATCCAGAAGAAAGGTTTCAATGCCAGCTACATCAGAGGTATGTAAACCAAAGGCAACGCCAACCTTCTGCTGTTGTTTAACATGTTCTGCAGTAAACACAAGGACCAGGAAACAGAGTTATGCTCTTTTATGTGAATGTGAATGATTAGGATTGGGATTTAAGGGCAAGAAGTTGTTAATATTCTCTGA
Source organism: Colobus angolensis palliatus (assembly GCF_000951035.1). Classification (NCBI taxonomy): domain Eukaryota; kingdom Metazoa; phylum Chordata; class Mammalia; order Primates; family Cercopithecidae; genus Colobus; species Colobus angolensis. The sequence continues at coordinate 2,622,092 of NW_012119376.1, read as the reverse complement.
GCATTCTTGTTAGCAAAATATAATTACCAGATCCAAAATCTAGTTACAGGAGAGTTGAATTCTTTTATATTGTTCATATGCAGAACATTTAAAGGCTGCTTGGAAGACACTGTAGATATTCCACTGCTAATAATTAAAATCTGTAATTCTAACCTCTCTCCACTGAAAATTTAAAACATCCCTTTTAGAAATCATTTCATTTTGTGTTTTATGATATTGTCCTTTTAAGGAACTATGGTACGGAACAAATACAGAAAATGAACAGTAAATTTTTAACAAGCTAGTAACAGTTTAAGCTAATAAATAACACAGCTTGAGGAAAGCCCCCTGAAAATGGCTAACTGAAGGAAATAAGGCATATTTTTATTAAATATGTTTTCAATATTCTGGCACAACATAACATTTAAATAATCTTTCTCTCTAAAACCTGTGTTTCCCTAAAGAAACTCAAGCTTTGATATGATGAGACTTATACTGTTTTTTCTGTGCTTTCTAAGTAAAAACAAACAGAAAGGTACAACTATAAAAATGACTATTATGATTTATACTTTTTTTTCTTCTGAACTTTCTAAGTAAAAACCGAAAGGTAAAACTATGAAAATGACTGACCCTCACTATTATAAGTTGTGTTTTTTGATTGTGAAGTTATTTATTTATGTTTGCCATGGTTAAAACACACATGCTTAAATTTTTCAAAATGTTTTAAATTTTTCAAAATAATATTTTAAAAATGATAAAATATAGGACATTGGAAAACAAAAAAAGAAGCAAAGTAGAATTATCTGTACAAATGCCACCCAGCCATAACCACTAATAAAATGTTGATGGAGACATTTATTTCTAGGCTTTTAATTTTAACAATGCATGTAGAATAGTGGTTCATATTGTTTAAGTGTCTCTTAGCATAAGTGGACCTATAAACTTCTTTATATTTAAAAAGTAGACTAAAGTCCATGATTCCTTTAAATTCTATCATAGATTTTTACTAGAATAGTTATACTAAAATGATGTTTTATTACAGAACTATTCTTAATGTACTGAATATTAAAATATATTCAAACTGTTATTCATATGAAACCAGTATTAAAAAGTATTTTCGAGGAGAAATACTTCTTTCTCAAATTAGTCTCACAATGGCTATGATATTAGCATAGGGCTAAATCTTTTTATTTTGAATTTATTGAATTTATTGCACCTCTATTATAATAATAGTACTTGCCACTTATTGCTGTGGTACTGGCACTGCTCTATGCTTTGGACATATTAACTTATTTAATTCTTATTGACCGTATATGCAATAGGTGCCATTGTTGCCCATTTTACAAATAAGACAAAGGTAGAGAGAGATGAAGTAACATACCCACGGTCACATGGCCAGTACCCAGAAGAACTGGAGTAGGAAACTCCATGGTCTACCCTTTACTACTCAAAAACTAGCGTATATGTCTGGATACCTTAAATTTCCACTTTGTTTGACTTTTCACTAGACTCCCTCTCCTTAATAGAATTAGTTTTGTATTTGGTCCTAAAATGTCCTGATGAGGGCAGAAAAAGTAGGAGGATATAGAGTATCTGAAAGGGAGATGGCAGTACAGGAATGTTTGGGAAGAGTGAAAATTAATCATTAATGAAAATAAGAACTATTATTTGTGTTTAGAAATCATTTGAAAAGTAGTTTTTTTGAAAATCTTAATGTATAAACAAAGCCTTCCTGAAACCATTTATTTCCTTAATTAGGTAGTTGGGGTTTTTAAATTGTTAATTTCTCAGTTTCAGGATTAAAAAATATGTATCAACTTTGCTGGCTGTAACTCAAAAGTTTAGGTGTGAGAGATCCAATCATGACTAGAGATGAAATGAGTAGAATTTCTTACTACTATTGCTGATATCAGACAACTGGTAATGGGTTGGTGACAGAAGATGGATGAGTAAGAGGGGAGGGATGGGGCAAATGGTAGGTAAAAAGCTAACTAGTAGGAAGCAGTGGAGGGCTTGATGTTTTGCATCACATTAGTCTGTGCTCTGAAGTTAACAGGTTTATCTTTCCTGTTATGTTTTGTCCTAGTTGCTGTGTCCTTAAGGAATCAAAAGGTCATTTTACCCCAGACATCAGATGCTTACCAGGTATCTGTTGCAAAAAGTGTCTCCATTCCAGAGCTCAGTGCTTTCACACTCTGCTTTGAGGCAACCAAAGTTGGCCATGAAGACAATGATTGGACAGCTTTCTCCTACTCAAATGCATCCTTCACACAATTGCTCAGTTTTGGAAAGGCCAAGAGTGGCTACTTTCTATCCATTTCTGATTCAAAATGTTTGCTGAACAATGCATTACCTGTCAAGGAAAAAGAAGACATTTTTGCCGAAAGCTTTGAGCAGCTCTGCCTTGTTTGGAATAATTCTTTGGGCTCTATTGGTGTAAATTTCAAAAGAAACTATGAAACAGTTCCATGTGATTCTACCATTAGTAAAGTTATTCCTGGGAATGGGAAATTGTTGTTGGGCTCCAATCAAAATGAAATTGTCTCTCTAAAAGGGGACATTTATAACTTTCGACTTTGGAATTTTACCATGAATGCCAAAATCCTCTCCAATCTCAGCTGTAACATGAAAGGGAATGTAGTCGACTGGCAAAATGACTTCTGGAATATCCCAAACCTAGCTCTGAAAGCTGAAAGCAACCTCAGCTGTGGTGAGTTTGTACCTTATTCCCTTTTTTTTTTCTTTTTTTAGGATTATTCTATGAATATGATTGTCAATAAGGAATTATACATACATACAAATGTACGTGTATATATATTCCCACATATAGATACATATGTTGTCATTAAAAAACTCCTTTAAGTTTTAAAATGTCGTCTGCTCAGCTCTTATAGCACACATTTGATTATAAGCCATACATGATCCATCAAGACATTTGGTTTAACCATTCTTAAGTTTTCCCCATGTCATAAAATATCACAGAGTTTATCACTAATATAACAGTTATAATTGTAGAGTCTCAAATAGAAATGTTAACACTAGGCTTGAAACAAAAGAAATTAATGAGTAAGTTATTGTTATTTTTTTTTTTTGAGACAGCATCTCACTGTGTTGCCCAGGCTGGAGTGCGGTGGGGCGATCTTGGCTCACTGCAAGCTCTACCTCCTGGGTTCAAGCAATTCTCATGCCTCAGCTTCCCAAGTCTCTGGGACCACAGGTGTGCGCCACCATGCCCGGCTAATTTTTGTATTTATTTTTAATAGAGATGGGGTTTCATCATGTTGGCTCGGCTGGTCTTGAACTCCTAACTTCAAGTGGTCCACCCACTTCAGTCTCCCAGAATGCTGGGATTACAGGCGTGAGCCACCCTGCCTGGCCAGTTACTGTTTTTGTTTGTTTGTTTGTTTGTTTTGTTTTGTTTGAGACAGAGTCTCACTATGCTGCCCAGGCTGGAGTGCAGTGGTGTGAGATCTCAGCTCACTGCAAGCTCCACCTCCCAGGTTCACACCATTCTCCTGCCTCAGCCTCCCGAGTAGCTGGGACTACAGGTGCCCACCACCACGCCTGGCTAATTTTGTATTTTTAGTAGAGACCCGATTTCACTGTGTTAGCCAGGATGGTCTCGAATCTCCTGACCTCATGATCCACCCGCCTTGGCCTCCCAAAGTGTTGGGATTACAGGCGTGAGCCACCAAGTCTGGCCCAGTTACTGTTTTTAATCACAAAGGTGATACAGTAATAAACTGATCTGTATCATCCTGGAATTAAATTTCAATTGGATGACTTAAATAAACAACCATCACCTAAGAATACTATTTACTCAGCTAGTATTAAATATCAAAACTGTCCATTTTATGGAAAATCTTAATAATCAGAAATTATCCATTTTTTCTTTGAACATTTTTCTCCATTTTTTAAAAATGAAGATTTATAGTTTGTTGCAAATACTGTGTTGTCTCTAGTTCTTCATGAGACTGTAAATGTGCTATTATTAGAGGTAGCTAAATGCAGAATATTTTGAGAAATAATTCTGTGTGATAAAAATTGTATTAAAATAGATCTGCACCTAATATTCTCCATTGACACAAGCTAATTCTGGAAGCTCTTATTTTATTATAGGACTGATTCAAACACAAAAGGTAGAAGTTTCATTATCAACTTTAAATGTCATATGACTAAAACTAAGATAGTGATAATGTATACATTTTAGTCACAGACATAACTCTCAATTAAAAAGGAGAAGAAGGAGCCTAGTATTCAAAAGTAATTTATGTGTGACTTTGTTCTTGTAAAAAAATTTCATTGGAACACAGCCATGCTCATTAGTTTATGTATTGTCTTTGTCTGCCTCTGTGCTACAATGGCTGTGTTAATTGATTGTGATCAGTATAGCATAGCCTGCTGTCCTAAAATGTTTACAATCTAGCCCTTTAGGAGAACATTTGCCAACCCCTGAAACTAGTCTAAAGAACTATGAGAGTCCACTTTGCTGAACCACATACTTTGGACAGCACTAGAAAATACCTGCTAGATCTCCTCAGCCAGGGAAAACAAACCAATCGCCCACAGGCTAGTTTAGCCCTAAGACATGGGTGATGGTGGTAGCATTTATTTGTTCCTATACATTTACATTTGTTTCACACAGTGCTTTTAATTGATGAATTATTTCCAATATTAAAAAATTAGATTTCGCATAAAAATGAAGTTTTGGATTTTTCTGGTAAATATAATACACTAGGCTACTGTATCTGCATTGCCAACACAGCTGGAGCCAAATGGTGGCTGCTGCTTTCAAAGGGGCTTCCCAGTTTACTTCAGCCCTTGGCAACCCCTTATTCTTCCCACTCCAGCCCCTTTTTGTCTTTAGATTGCCTTCTGGCCCTGATAGGCATTTAAGTGGGAATGCTGATTTATGCCACTCCCTTTATACGGGCCAGGAAACTGAAGCTTAGAGAAAATAAGTGGCAGAGGCAGTTGGTGGGCTCCAACACGTGTCTTCTATCTCCATATCTAGTATTGATGTCTGGGAATACTCATTTAAAAAATTATTTTAAATTATTTTAATTGATAAAAACTATACGTGTTTATGGTGTACAACATATTTTAATATAGGTATATATTGTGGAATGGCTAATTTGAGCTAATTAACTTCCATTATTATCTCATGAACTTATTTGTAGACAGAACATGTAAAATCTCTCAGCAATTTTTAAATATACAATCATTGTTATTAACAGTAGTCATCATGTTGTACAATAGAGTTCTTGAATGTATTTCTCCAGGCTAACTGAAATTTTCCATCCTTTGACCCATACATTCTCAACTCCTGTGCCCTGTCCACCCCCTGTGCCCCTGGAAACCACTCTTCTGTTCTTTGCTTTTATGAGTTCAACCTTTTTAGATTCCACATTTAAGTAAGATCATGCATTTCTCATAATTTCTTAAACTCTGTCTTCGAGACTCCTTTCCCAAGCCTTAAGATTATCAGAGTGCATCAAGTACATACTCATGTACCTTAGTCATCTATAAGTTTTCAAAGTAATTTTGTCAAAAGGGTAGCGTGAACTTACAGAGTCAATATATTTGAGTCTTTTTAACTTTTATAGTGATCTTCTTGCCATTCCAAGATGACGTTAAGCACTCACATTCCAGACATTCAGATGTCCTGGACTGTGTTTCAGGAGAAATGATGGGAGAGGGAATTTCCTGCTGCTTAATCATCAGCTTTGGGAGTTGAAGAACCCAAGTCACTCATTAACTGACAGGAAATACCTGTAACAGAGATTATATCAAGGCTTGTTAGCTAAGCAAATCTTTCATAAGTATACCCTGTTAACATTTTAAACTTTCATTTTTTTTTCCAGAAAATGAAAGCATCTTGCTGTTTATGGTTATAATTTCCAACAAGCTAATGATCAGTACAGTAACCAATGGGAGAATAGAAATTTATTTCTAGCATTCCATTGAATAGACAATGTCTGCTAAATATGAGTTTTTATTTCAGGATTAATTTGTGATGGAAAAATAAATATATTTTGCAAAGGTATATTGCTAAATAAATTTTAATTTGAAAGTAACATAGTAGAATTGAACTGACTCAATTCAACATTAAAATGTCCTGTCATTTGTTTCACATATTAAACATCCTAGCCTTAATAAAATTGATATATTAGTAAATATTCTAACAATTTTAGAATATAACTTTGTTTTCCTATACTTTTTTAAAAAATATTTGGGAAATGTACCTTAATTAGGAAATTCTCAGCAGATTTTTAAAAACATGGTTAAACCTGTCAATCCTTTTAAAAACAAAATGCTTTATTTTGCAATAAATCTTCTTCTTTTTATAGCATCTTCATTTTTCTTAGAATAATTTTATTAAACCCATTCAGTTTTATGACTCCCGTGGATAGATACATTTTTAGTGGACTCTTTAATTATAGGTGCAATTATTTATTTACCTGTGTGATGATTCAAGTTTAGATACTGGCTAATGTCCGTCAATTTTCACAAAGAACAGACAGTGCCTTCTCTACTAGTTTTATTTATTTTACTGATTACTACTCTTTCCTGAGGGAGTGGTACAGTATAATGCAATGAATAGTCTAAGTTCAAACAAATTACATGTATTTTAACAAGCATTTATTAGGCACTTCCATGGATTAGCTGCTGTGGATGTAGAGATAAGACACACTTTATAAGTACTTTATTGTTATGCTTTTCTGAAGTTTCTGGATTTGTACTTACTTTTGTTTCCCTCTCTAGGATTTTTTACAGAGTTTACTAAGGTTTCATCAACTCTTGGATTTTTACCCTTTCATAATCATTACAGTTCTGTTCTTCATAGCCTTAAATTCATAGCCTTCACAGCCTTCAATTCATTATTGGTTCTTCCTTTGCACTTCTAACAAATGATTGAATGTAATATTTTTAGATAAGTAAATCATTTTTAAATAATAAAATTAAGATAAATCACTTTTTTACAAAGGACTTTATACTTTGAGGATGCCCAAACTCTTTATGAACATAGATGACTAAATTTCACTTTAAATATATTTATTCATGGAAAGTTGAGAAATTCATCTTAGTAACAACTGCAAAGAAAAAAATGAAAGGAATTACTGTTTTTCTTTTTCTGTTATTGCAACTTATTGTGAGGGTTTGCTCTTCGGTTATTTGGTGTATTATTAAGTAGATATGAGAGGAGCAGTGGACTATACATCAGTCTTTTTTACCACAACTTGTGTAAATATTGATATATAGTGACTCCTTTCAGTAGCATAATTTGGAAAGAACAACAGAGAAGAAGGATTAACAGCTTTAGAGCTTTTCCTCAACTACCTGTTTTCAGTGATTACATTTTTTTTTCAAAAAAATTTGGCTCTAAATTTTGCTGTTAATGTTATAGAACTTAGCTTCTTAGCTCAGCTAAAACCCAGGTTCTTGTCACACAACCAGGAAAATTTAGGCACGCGTACACGTTGAAGGGTGAGTAGAGCAGGACTTCATTGGGCAAAAAGGAAAAACAAAACAAAAAACCACAACAACAAAAAGCTCAGCAAAGTGAGATGGAGGCCTACTAATAGGCCCTCCACCTCACTGATTGATTGCCAGGTCCTCACAGGAGCTGGAGAGAGCAGGCTCCTCCCCTGCATAAGGCACAAATTCTCCGTGGCTCCACCTACCTCCCACAGTGCGCAAGTCGGGCCCTAGTCCGCTGTGGGCAGGTTCAGGCAAGGCCTCGGCAGGTTTTCTCATCTGCACAAAAGCATCTGATGTAAACACTTGTGGGGTGGGTGGGAGATTCTCTGGGGACCCCTTTTTATCTGCCTAGGCATTTGGCTGTCTCATTAATATTAAGTAAATATCTGAAAACACCTTTCTGGTAGCCTCAAAAATCAGTAAACACATACAGATCATATTCTAAGACCAATTTGTTGATGATAAACATATCACTATCCAGGAGAGTGGATTGTTTGTTCTTCCTTAACAACCTCCTGATGCATAAATCCATCAGCCAAAGAAAATTGATTGTGATATTGACTTTTTATGCAGATGTGCTGAAAATAGAACTGGGTAGAAATAAAGTTTGTGCATACTTTTGATATTTCATGTATTTGTTTATTTTGATGTGTTTGTAATGCAAGTTTTCATTTATCAATTTAATTTCCTTTTAATTAAATTAGTCACATGTATTTGTACCATTTTTACTTAAAAACATTCCAGTTTGATTTTTATTGCCATTTTGGGTCATATTAAAATAGTGTTTATTGAGTATTTAAAGTAGTCAATTTGCTAAACTAGAAGTTCCCCAGAAGTAACAGCTAACTAAAATATTGAGAAGTAAATGTTGCAGTTTCCCATAAAAGAATGCTGCATATTGAAATTTATACTTGTTACTGTACAATGAAACTGAGGAAATGTTCAAGAAAATTGTTAAATATCTTGCTCTAAATCATAGCTCTTCTGATTTTCTTTTCTTATTTTTACCTCTAAGCTCTTTAACCTACTAGTGGGAATGTAGTTTGCCTAAAAACTGCTTTCCCACAACACTGAGCCCTTATCTCCCTTTGTCTTCCAGAGATATTGTATCAGTGCCAGAAGTGGCCTAAGGAGCCCTTGACTGCCAACATTGTGTGTAATATGAGAACTACAGGAACTCCCTCCAGGGTCTCCTCTGTTGCATGCTACAGAGGCTGAGATTTCATTAGGCTCTGAACTTTAAAGGCTTTTTAGTTTGCGGAAGTCCCTTACAAAATATAAGTACCTACAAAAGGGAAGTCCTACAAAAATTGGGCTTATAGTAAATGTGATGCAAGGGAATAATGGGCAAAAAGCATTCAAGACAAAATTCCACCTCAGTCCTGCCTTAACTTCTGCCTCCTCAAATATTCTTTTTCCATGGTGCATTTGCTTAAGTTTTCAGTCTTTAAAACACCCCCTTCCTCTCTCTGCTTCCTTTCACAGCCAAGCTTCCTCTTCTTGCATTCACTTGTCAGACCTTGGCAGTCTAGATTTCATCATTCCCACACAACTCAAACTATTTTCTATAGAGGTACTACCAAAATCCAATGCAAAGTTAAAGTTCTTCTCATTCTTTTTTTTTTTTTTTTTTTTTTTGAGACGGAGTCTGGCTCAGTCGCCCAGGCTGGAGAGCAGTGGTGCCATCTCGGCTCACTGCAAGCTCCGCCTCCCGGGTTCACGCCATTCTCCTGCCTCAGCCTCCCAAGTAGCTGGGACTACAAGCGCTCGCCGCCACGCCTGGCTAGTTTTTTTGCATTTTTTTAGTAGAGATGGGGTTTCACCGTGTTAGCCAGGATGGTCTCGATCTCCTGACCTCGTGATCCGCCCGTCTCGGCCTCCCAAAGTGCTGGGATTACAGGCTTCAGCCACCGCGCCCGGCCAGTTCTCATTCTTTATCACTCTTGGCCTTTCTGGTATTCTCGATATTGCCACACCCTGCATTAAACTTTCTTCTCTTAAATTCTGTAAAACCACCTCTCTAAAAGTTTTACCTTTTTAAGTCTATAGCTCTTTTTCTTATATCTGATGCTTAAATATGGAAATATCTGTGGTTCCATCCTGTTTCGTTCTCCAATCTGCAATCTATCTCCAGTGATCCCAAACACTCTGTAGCTTTTGATGAGTATTTCCTGGCTACACCTCTTACACAAACACGTTTGCATCTAGGTGTCACACAGGCACCTCAGTCTCCGTTACTGTACTTGGTGTTTACCCCACCTAAGTCTGCTCTTCTTCTATTATTTCCCATCTCCTTTTATTAGATAGATATGTACCAGTTTCTCAAGTTGGAAATTAGGAAAACGTCCTCTATTCTTCCTTTTTTCCCGTGTTTAATTAGTTCTATATGTTATGCATTCTGTCTTTAAATTTCTTGTATCTGTATCTATCTCTGTCGATCCTTTTTACTCATGATATCAAGGCTGAATTATTAGTAGTATTCCTGCTTCTATCTCCCTTCTTTTGGTTGTAGAACCAAAATGACTGTTTTCAAATGAAATATAGTTTTCTTGCCTACCTCCTCCTCATTTTCCCTCACTGCCTTTAAGGAAGAGTTCACAATGTTAGCAATTCACCTGGTGAACCCAAAATATCTGAGACAGGTTTCAATTAGTTTAGAAAGTTTATTTTTCCGAAGTTAAGGATACACCCGTGACACAGCCTCAGGGGGTCCTGATGACATGTGCCCAAGATGGTCAGGGGACAGCTTGCTTTTCTATGTTTTAGGGACACAATACATCAACCAATCCATGTAAGATTTACATTGATTCAATCTGGAGAAGGGCGGGACAACTCCAAGTAGTGGGGAGGGGGCTTCCAGGTCATAGGTAGATTTAAAATTTTTCTGATTGACGATTGAAAGAGTTATTATCAGTAGAAAGGAATATCTGGGTTAAACAAAGGGTTGCGGATACCAAGATTTTATCATGCAGATGAAGTCTTCAGGTAGCAGACTTCACAGAGGATAGATTGTAAACGTTTCTTATCAGACTTAGGGTCTGTGTTGATGTTAATGCTGGAGGGGTGTAATGAGGCATGCACAACCCTCTCTTCCATCATGGCCTCAACTCAATTTTCAGATTAACTCGGAAGGATATTGGCCAAGAGGAGGAGTCCATTCAGATGGTTATGGGGGCGTCCTATAAGTTCATTTTTGGTTTACAGCCTTGAGTGCCCACCACTCAAGGTTCCAGTGTGTGGGATTAACCACTGGAAGAAGGACGGAGGGTTCTGGTGTTCATGGTATTGATATTTTCCAAAGCTTTACAGCAGCTATCCATTGTTTATATATCTGATCATCCTTGTCAGTTTTTACTTAATTTAGCAATGCCCAGTGACTTGGTGCACAGACCATTTCAGTGCCTCCTTGGTATTTGTTTTAGAAATTCTGTCTGCCAGTAAAATACCCATCTCTACTCTCTTACCCCTGGCTCTCAGCCTCCTGTGCCCTATGGACCGTCTTCTTTGAAATTGATATCTGTTCACTTTTCTTACCAAGCTGCTGTCACATCCTCCTTTGGGTCACTGCCACCTTCAGAGCACTTCCCTGATAGCACTTAGAACTGTGACGCCATCTCCCTTTCATGCCTCCCTGAGAGCAGCGACTTAAAGCATCATTCTGGTCTCTGTCCCTCACATAATGTAGGCAATAAGTAAATGTTTGTTGAAGGAATGTGTAAAGGTCTGTGACAAGAGCTGCTTGCCCGTCAGTGTCATATCATAGCCTGCCTGTAAGATCAGGCCTTTCTGAAGTATCACGATTCCTTCCTTGGGCCAAGTGCCGCAAGGTATCAAGGATGAAGAAATCATGCCTCTGGAGATACTGTTAAACTGTTAGGTTATGTTCTGTTTATGCATACTGTTTACCTAGTTACTTTTGTTAGCTCGTGCAGGAACTGTGCCCTCACATTCCCACAGGAAAGTTTTGAAATGTTTATTAGAATAAAATCACTATTACATAAATGTCCCTTAAAATTAAATATATTGTGCATATTATATATGTGTGTATATATATGTATGTGTATACACATACATACATATATATTTGTATTTTTTTTGTGTTTTTGAAACAATATACTTTGTTTTAAGTATAGCCAATGTTTCTCAAGACTCAAGCTGTTGGAAAAAGTCTGTTTATTGTCAGAGGGACATTTAGTGCAACAGTGAAAATCTACAAAAAAAATCAGCTCAAAACTTGTCCTGCTGAGAATGAGTTAGTAAAAGCTTGAAATAAAAAGATGCAGAGACTGAATTGAAGTCACAAAAATGTATTTCTGGAATTACAAATAGCATCTGCTAGGATGTATAAACCAAAACTGTGCATTTTATGGGTAATTCATAATATCTAACTTCACTTTTGAAACTTATTCTTGATGTTTGTATTATTTTATTTGTATGAATTCCTACCCAAACTCTTACAATGTTTTATACAAAAAAGTCCTGAACTTTTTGTACAAACTTTAAGGGGCAATGGCACTGCTTTTCTTTTGATGTGTGATGACTGATAAATTGAGTTAAAGATTTCGAGGACAATTTCAATACTTTGGTTTTACGTTTGAGAAAATTAAGGCACAGTGACCTTAAGATACTTTCTTGACATCAAAGAATTACTGGTGGACTCCTCTAGGGCTGCTTCTATTAACCATATGATTCATGATTTTTTTTCTGGATAATATCACTAAATCATAAATCAAACTTACATATTCTCTTTGTGTTGATCAAGGTTCCTACCTGATCCCACTCCCGGCAGCAGAACTGGCCAGCTGTGCAGACCTGGGGACCCTCTGTCAAGGTAGGGAGCCCACACTGTGCTCCAGAATCTCTTTGCTTTCTACTTGCAATTTTGGATAATGAGAGTTGTCATTGTTTTGATTTTTATCTGATTTTTCACTTGGAAAGCCAGAAAACAGCAAAACAGAAGAATTTCTGCATGTGTTTTAGTTGTGTGGGTGCACAGTACGTACAGCGTGGAGAAAGAATGCTTTCACACCATGGGTAACCACAATTCCACAAAGCTCTGAGTTAGAAAATGTGAATTTATATCCTATTAAACATGGATTGGTTTCATTTTTCCCCCATGTCTTCTCAAGAATGTACTGGACTTGCAAAAAGTCCAGTGTAAATACGGTGTACAATACTTTGAAGAAGTATTCATGTCTATAGAACAAAGAGGGAAATTAATTTGAATATTCAGTTAACTTTAAGATAAGGCCGTGAGACAATTGATGATGACAAGATAACTTAAATCTTAAGATTAAAATAGATATAGTAAACTAATGTTAATATAACTGTGCTAATTATTATGATGCTTACTATATCGTGGTCAGTATTTCAGTTATATATTATGTACTAAATAGCTGCATGCTAAATAATACGTAAAGTTATACAAGTTTTAAAATAATAATACAAATATTTTGCTTTATTTTATCATTGCTCTTCCTAATTACCCGTGACTCTTTTCATCTATTCTACTAAATACTTCTATAATGAAGTAGCATGTTCTATGTACCACATTAAGAATCACAGCCATGCCTTTTGTAAAAGCTGGATCTCTTATTAAGAAGATCATAGCACAAAGGTGACAGTGGTTAGAAGTGAGATTGAAGAAGTAGAAACCTAAGCTCTCTTCTGTGGTTCCAGTGTGAGAGTAGGGCAGGCAGGAGGTAGGGTGGGGTGTAACTTATTATTATCTTTGTTTTCCTTTTGGAGACATTATTTCTTTGATATTATTATTAATCAACACCCTATGAAAATTAAATCATCAAGTAGTTTTTTCCTCATGATCTCTGTCTAGTTTTCAAATTGTTATATGAAATTTAAAAAATCTGTAATTCAGTTTAGTTCAAGATCTAAAGTTTAAAAAGTTATTTTTATTTTTAAAATTAT